>NW_017616574.1:3753862-3886362 GCF_001879475.1 Ipomoea nil | reverse complement strand
CACCACTTCTTCGAATGTTCTCCAATGCACTTGCTGGAAATAAGATCCCATCCAGGTATGCATGGAGGCGCCGAATTCGAAGGTAAGAGTTCCCCCAAGTAATCAATATAGTCCCTGTCAAAGTCGGGATTGTTTGGCGCTTGATGAGGTTGTTGTGGAACATGTTGTGGGGATGGACATGTCACCTGACGCGACCTCATGAACATTTGGTAGGTATGGTCCTGCGTGAGGTCATACTCCTCGTGGTCGCATTGCCCATCACAGACATGGTATTGGTCGCATGGTGGTGGAACATATGGTGGACCATACCAATCTAAATCATATTTAGGAGGTGATGATGCACAATATGGTGGTGAATCGTAAATGAACCTAGGTATGTGTGGAGGCGAGTCAAACACATACCGCAGACACAGATACATAGAGGATCCAGGTTCCGTGGCCACATGTGGTGGTTGTATCTCTTCTTCTTCGAAAGATAGACTAAGAGGATCACTGGAAGTGTCACCAACCAAATGACCTCCATGGGTTGCACGTCTCTCACTCAGTTCCTTATGTCTCGCCTTTTCGGCCAGCCGCTTTGAAAAGCGTCTCTCCATGCTTTTTCCAGACTTCTTCCTTGAATCCATTGTTACCTGGAAGAAGAATCAAAGACCACACAAAATTAGGGTTACCTTAACTCCCAATTTATAGATGAAAGACGAGTTCGCACAAATTAGGGTTTCCCAATTACGAGTGGACTAGGGGTTAATGTTTGCTTCTGGTGGAGGGGGGAGGGGGGGGGGGTCATTCCAAGACTGAAACTTAGAATCTCGAAAACCTCCTTGAGATACACTAGCCTCTTTTCTAAAGCGAGGTCAATGGCAACAAAAGTGTCCGGATTTCCCCATAATGAGATTGACTGCTAAATACTTCAAGCTCTTCCTGTGAAAGAGATGGTTCCGGTGACGCTATTCCAGCACAAAGCGCCTTGTGAGCCATAGACTGCAAGTTCTTCACATTCTCATTTTGTTCAAACATTGACGGTGCTCTCTTGGAGAAATCAATGATCTTTAGCATGTTTGCACCAAACGATTGCAGAGTCTGTGTAAATTCAGTAACATATGCATGTTGTACAATCACACTTCAAAGATTTTAGACTGTGAGTGGTTTTGGAGCTTAAGGGGCGCGCTAATAAAACATGAGGTGCTTGCTTTTAACACATAAGGTGCGAGCCAAATAAAACATAAGGTGCGTGCAAATAAAACATAAGGTGCGTCCAAATGAAACGTAAGGTGCGAGCCAATAAAACATAAGGTGCGAGCTAATCAAACATAAAGTGCAAGCTACTAAAACATATGGTGCGAGATAATAAAAATGAAGGTGTGTGCTATTAAAACATCAGGTGCGTGCTAATAACACTTAAGGTGAGTGCTAAAAAAAACATAAGGTGTCTGCTTTTAATACATAAGGTGCGAGTCAAATAAAACATAAGGTGCGTGCAAATAAAACATAAGGTGCGAGAAAATGAAATTTAAGGTGCGTCCGAATGAGACGTAAGGTGCGAGCCATTAAAACATAAGGTGCGAGCTAATCAAACATAAGGTGTGAGCTACTAAAACAGTAAAACATAGGTGCGAGATAATAAAACTGAAGGTGCGCGCTATTAAAACATTAGGTGCGTGCTAATAAAACTTAAGGTGTGTGCTGATAACACTTAAGGTGAGTGCTAATAAAACTTAAGGTACTTTTAATAAAATTAAACATTTGAGATTGAGGAACACACCTACACATCATCAAGTGGCCCTGTTGGACTTCAGGTTGACTCTGCATTTCAACCTCAGGAACGGTTAGGGAAGCTCGTTGAACATCCTCAGCTACTACTTCCAACTCATCTAGATGGGGCACATAATCGGGGTTACGGCGACCAGCCATAAATTCTTTCATCTCTCGATCCTTAAGATGTTTAGATGTCTAAACTAACAAAGCTGGAAGACCCCTACGAACAAATCGCTGAAATTGCAGAACAACACGATCAACATAATGGGCCTGAATACAAATGAAAAGTGTTAGCAACATAACCTGCTATCTATTGCCTTTTCCATAAATTAAATATGTATTAAAACTTACAAACAAAATCAAAAGAGAACCGGGAAAATATTCAGTTACTGCATTCCGCCAAACCAATGCTATATTACTCAACATGCGAAGAACAAATTGACACCAGTTGAAACGACGAATGTTGGACACACCATCCAACAACTGTAAAAACTATGGCCCAACATATCCATTTTTTGGACTTTTGATGATGATTTTTGTTTTCTCTTTTACGCTTTTTCAAACGGGAGATAGCATCAAACTTGTGGGGATGAACCCGGATTTTATCGTTCTCAAGGGATGGCCGCTCGGAGTTAGCCATAAGTTGCTAATGTTGGAAAGTAACAACATGGCCAAAATTTGCAAGCATGTCACGCGCACACAAATGGATAACGTCGTAGTGGTTTAACAAGATTAAAACTATCAATTAGGCAACAATAGAAAACAAGTAGGGGTTGCATTGCTTAGTGTGGATGAAGATGCTTAAGGGATCATTTGACATAGGGAAAGAGGATTCCATTGCTAAGTCAAGAGAGTGGCTTACGTCCGTTCGTAACATAGACTACTAAGACTTTGTTTAGGATTCACCTAAACCTTTCCTCAAACACCTTGCCTTCAACTCTTTCATAGTCAAGCCCCGTAGGGTTCCTTGAGCTAAGAAATGCTAAAGATAGGAGCTTGGATTGATCTAGCATAGATCAATCCCTCAAACACCATAGGAGGTGATCAAGTTCCTAGGATTCAAACAAGTCAATCCTCAACAACAAGACATAGAAGCAATGGCATCAATCAATCCCTAATTCAAGAAATAAGTCAAGAAAGCATCATCAACACACACTTACACAATCCAAACCCTAGCTAATCTAGCCTACCATATTCAAATCAAACAGAATAGCATTCATAGATCTAAACATAGCAAAGCAAAATAGAAAATAGAAAAGAGTAGAAATTATACCAAAGTAGACTAGGAATTGAAATTAAGTCTTGCAAGATCCCTTGAAATGGAGTTTGTCAAGCTCTTCCTTCAAGCAATCTCTCTAGAAATCCTTCTACAAAGTGTTTTCTCTCCCAATCTAAATGCAAAGCTATCTATTTCTCTCTCTAAAATTGGTGTCCTCTTTAAAAATCTGATCTAAAACACTTTAAATAGCATCCCCTTTCAATTCCTTCCGCAGCTCGTCCAACGCAGCCTCCAATGCCAGGGCAACGTGCGTTGCTCGGGAACTTATTCTGCCCAACGCCCATCGCAACGCACGTTATCCGGTGCATTAAACTTACTGGAAATCAGCCCTATTTCATTTATCCACAACGTGCACTGCAACACACGTTGTGGCTGCGTTGCTTGGCCCCGGCTTGTCTCCTTATTCCGCTTTGTTCCCGGTTGTGCCACTTCGCCTCGTTTAAGCCTGAAACTTACCTGAAAACTTGTAAAACATAAAATGTAGTGGTAATTTCAAAAATAATGTAAAACATAGCTATTTGGCACATAATTGCTACACAAAGGATTACTTTAAGCCTAGAATTCACTATAAAAGGACCTTAAAAGTGTGTGTCTTTGACACTTATCACAAGTTTCCACACTTTAGCCTTGATTGTCCCCAATTAAGTTTCAATCAAACCCAAGATCACATAAGTGTCAAAGATACACCTAACCTTACTCAATGCTAACTTAATTCATTCTCCGGTCAATCAAGATAAGTGTTATGCCAACGGAGTGGGTGATGTCCCCCACATTATGTGATAAATAAGCTAGTGATGCACCCCTACTAAACTACTCAAGGAATATACTAAGGAAGCTTCAAAGCAAATGAAAACAATGGGTATCCTCTCACACAACACGTCAAACATGCAATCCAAAAGTGGTATTCACCTCTCATCTTGCGAAGGCCTATAGCCGAGCCACACTAGTGGGAACGATGTGTACTAACCAACCGAACTCAACCTTATACCGTTAAGGTCCTTTACAAGAAATTAAGTGGATGGTTTGGCATGGGCCTCTCACCAACCTTAAGCAAAGGTCCAATCTCCTACGTCACGGAGCTCCGCGTTTTGACCCGGGGAAACCTTTTATGGTCCCGACTTAAGCGTTGGTTCTCACACACTTCCACCCTTATGCCAAGGATCGACTTCCCACAGCATAGATCTCTATGTTTTTACCCGAGGAGGTCTTTTATGATCCCGACATAAGCAATGGCTCCCTCTTTTGCTCTTTTTTCTTTTGTTTGGCCATTGTTTTTGTCTTGCCTTTTTTCTTTTATATTCCCCTTCTTTTTCACTCATTTTTTTTTCTTTTCTTTCTTTGAATTTAGGGAATTTTTCCTTCTCACTTCTCACCTCAAGGCTTCACCTTTTTCCCCATACCTTGCCAAGATTAGATTCATTCCCGACCTTGCTTTTCTTATCTTTTCAAGGTTAGAGAGTACACACTCCCACTTCGAGGGATCGTTTGCTAAGGTCTAAGCAAGATAGGAGGTGAATTCATACAAGCATGCATCCAATGTAAACCTAGATGGCGTATCTATGCAAATCCCCACTTGGGTGTAGAGAAAGTAGCTTCCAAAGGATATTTCAAGAGTAAAATTTTCGGACGGGCACATCACTCTCACATTCATCACATAATATGAACAACGACGCACTCTCCAAATCCAAGACACTCGTCACTCAAGCACCAAAGAATCATTAAGTAACATGAGACAAATAAGCACAAGGTGCTTCCCTTTCCACACTTTAAAACGAACATTGCCCTCAATGTTCTCTACTCAAGGGTAGACAAGGAAAGTTAAGGTTTGAACAAAAGGGCTTGTCCCTTTCCACACTTTAGGATTTTTATGGGACTTGAGTGAATTTGAAAACTAATCCTTTGTGATAAAGCAAAACCAATTAAGCATATGCCAAAAACAAACAAGGTTTCCACACTTTAGAATTACAACTAGGGCTAAAACAAGTTAAGGGATAGAGAATTGTCACCAATGATAGTGCATATCCCCTTTAATTTTTGCAAACCATTTGCCTTTGTCCTTATATTCCAAAGGAAGCTTCACGAAAAATCGGTTAGTGGCATAAGAAATACATTACAACTTGAGCTTAATCAATAGGAATGGGAAGGTTAGTCCTAGTTACTATTTTTGTGATTTTCAATTTTCAGATTTTTTTCATCAATTTATTCATAAGGAAAGCAAACTAAAGCAATATAAAGAAACTAATCCTAAGATTATTGTAGAGAGATTATCAAAGTATAAACTTAACTACTCGGATAAGCACTATTTTAATATTTAATTTAGATTAGCTTTTATAATAAATTAGTTGTATTTATTTATCATTATATTTATTTTGAACTTTATTTTATATTTGACACTAATGTAATGATAATTGAATAATTAGGCTTAATTGTTGATTTGGGTTAACATTCCTTTTTATTATTTTAATTAATTTGGCACAACTTAAATCTTCAATTGTTTTATAATTTCAGCAGCCCAAACTTCATCTAAGATATTTGTTCTTTCATTCTTTTAAGCTTAATATGTAATATATAGACAGCAGAGACGCAAAGTCCACTTCGGCGACTTCTTCGAACGATTCCCATGCGACTGCAGCGACGGCATCGGAATTAGGAACAACGAACGGCTTCTGCGGCTATTGCAATGGAGACTCGATCGACGACTCAATTGGCGTTCGTGAATTGCAGCGGAATTTGCGAATGCAACCTTTGTGATGAATGGCGTCCATGAACTGCTGCGAATTGAAGATTTCGTCCGCAACTTTGTAGGCTGCTGCGATGACCACAAAATAATGAAGGGGTGAAGCAAAGATTGGAGCCTCTGTTAATTTTCTCTGGTTAGAAAATTAAAGATTATTTATTTTTCAGATTTTGTGTGGTTGAATAGATGAATTTAATTTGTGAATGACAGGAAAATTAGGGATGTTTTTTGGAGCCTGAACTAGTATAAATAGGGCTGAATTTTTCAGTATAGAGTAGTCAGTTTTCAGAACAATTTTATTTCTATGTAAACATTTGTTTATGATGTTCTGCTATGTTTATTTTCCAACTCAAGAATAATTGAAGTTTTGGTTCTTTTAGAATTTTGAGATCTAATTTGATTTTCTTTTATGCTACACTATTTATGTCTTCTATTATCTTGATATTATTGCTTTGATTAATTGTGCAATAAGGATCCGTTGTTCAATTATCAATCCAGTAAATTGCTATTTAGAATTTTTAAATCCGTAATTGTTTAAAGTGTTTTAAACCTTAGTAGTAAAATAACATAGTTGATTATAAAAGAGATTTTCAATCTATGTTATGAAGATGTATAATCTAGTCTAAATGGACCAAGCTTGCGAGTTTGTTGGCTAGTATTGGTAGTCTTTCTAATTCTTAATGCTGATAGTTAATTAAATCCTAAGAGCTTGTTTAGGGTTGTTAATTATCTAGGGAAGTAATTGAAGAGCCTGTTTTGATTACCGATAAAGTAAGGAGAGATAGGTTGTTAGAGCTTGTTAATAACCATAACCAATGTATTACACTTTATTTCAATGATCAATTCTTTGAATCAATTGTGATATTATGCATTGGGTTGGATACTAGTTTTCTATTGATTCATTTTATTTGATAGTTTGATACTTAATATTATTTGTCATTTTATTATTTGCATTTTGAACTTGAATCGCCATTCTATTCTTAATTTAATCTTGGCATAAAATTAAATCGAACCAATCTCTATGGGTACGACCTTACTCATCACTATTACAATTTTATTAGAGTAAGTAAATTATTATTTTTTGGATTCGACACCCATCAAATTTTTGGCGCCGTTCCCGGGGATTGGTGTCAAATAGATTTATTTTTATGCGACATTCTTCTCGTACAGGTCGACTGCAATACGATCCTAAAATCGAGAAGACTGCTAAAAGGTTGCGGAAGGAAACTAAATTACGCAAAAATCAAGCCGTTTCATCAACATCCCTTCAATCAAATACCACAACTGAATCAACTACCTCTTGTTGCGATCCCGAAGTAGAGCATGCAACGGCCGAAGAACAAAGGACCTTGCAGGAGCTTTCTTCACCAAATGTGAATCAACAACCACTTTGTATTCAACATCCTGCCTTAGAGGTTGGTTTTGAATTAAGGTCAGGTTTGATTCAACTACTTCCAACTTTTCGTGGTCTTGAAAATGAAGATCTACATAAGCATCTAAAGGAGTTCCACGTGGTGTGTTTGAGCTTCAAACCACAAGGAGTGACGGATGAGAAAATAAATTGCGTGCTTTCCCATTTTCATTAGTCGAGAGAGCAAAAGATTGGTTATTTAACCTCCCTCCTAGCTTAATAACCACATGGGCGTACACGGTAAAACTGTTTCTTGAAAAGTTTTTTCCAGCGTCACGAGCAGCTAGCATTAGAAGAGAAATATGTGGCATTAAGCAAAGAGACATAGAGACCCTCCATGAGTACTGGGAACGATTCAAGTAACTATGTGCAAGTTGCCCCCAACATGGAGTTTCTGAACAACTCCTCATTCAATACTTCTATGAAGGATTGCTTCCCATGGAGAGAAATATCATGAATGCAGTTAGTGGAGGTGCTATAGTGAACAAAACTCTTCATGAAGCTAGAGATTTGATATCCATCATGGCTGCCAATTCACAACAGTTTGGATGTAGACAAGATGCATCTTCAAGAAGAGTGAATGAGGTAAATATTTCTTCCCTTGACAATAAATTATCTCAATTAACTACTCTTGTTCAACAGATAGTTGTAGGAAAAGTGCAACAAGTAAAAGCTTGTGGGATTTGTGTTGTTACGGGCCATCCAACTGACATGTGCCCGACGCTTCAATACAACTCTTGTGAGGATGTCAATGCAGTTGGAGGATTTCCGGGACCACCCAAAGGAATTATGATCCCTACTCAAATACATACAACCCAGGATGGAAGGATCATCCGAATTTCAGCTATAAATCACACCCACAATTTCAACAATTTCAACCTATTCCACAACAACAAGCTTCATCTTCTAATTCAGGTATGTCATTGGAAGATATTGTTAAGTCACTTGCTACTAACACACAACAATTTCAGCAAGAAACAAGAACAAGTATTCAACACTTGGAAAGTCAAATGAGCCGGCTCACATCTACCGTGAGTATATTGGAGTCTCAAGGTAAATTGCCATCACAAACTGTGGTGAATCCAAAGCAAAATGTAAGTGCAATTACATTGAGAAGTGGAAAAGAGTTGCCAGAACCTACTCAAGTGAGAAAAACACCCAACTGAGATGAGGAAACGGAAAAAGAAGTCTCTCAGCCTCAAAATGATCAAAATCTTATTGGGGAGCCCCCGAAGTCTTTGGTAATTCCTTCGCTTTTTCCTAGTAGATTAGCTAGTAGATTGAGGTAAATATTCCTTTACTTGATGCTATTAAAAAAATTACTCTGTATGCTAAATTTCTAAAAGAGTTGTGCACAAATAAAAGAAAGTTGAAAGGGAATGAAATGGTAAGTATGGGGGAAATGTTTCAGCCATCCTTCAGAAAAAATTACCTCCAAAGTGTAAAGACCCAGGTATGTTTGTTATCCCTTGCAAGATAGGTAATGTTAATATTGAAAGAACAACGTTAGATCTTGGAGCTTCAATTAATGTCATGCCCCGGTTTGTTTATTCATCTTTGAATGTTGGTCCATTAAAAGAAATGGGTATAATTATTCAACTGCTGATAGATCTAATGTGTATCCTAGGGGTGTTTTTGGAAGATATTTTAGTACAGGTGCAGGGGTTGATTTTTCCTACTGATTTTTATGTATTTGATATGGAAGATAATAATAATTCTTATGATTCAACCCTAATACTGTTGGGAAGGCCATTTCTAAAAACAACTAAATCAAAAATTGATGTACATGATGGTACATTAACAATGGAGTTTGATGGTGAAATTGTAAAATTTGATATATTTAATACTTCCATGAAACATCTGGATGGCATATCATCTGTTTTTGTTGTGGGTATTTTATTACAGGAAGATAATTCTCATTTGATTGGTGATGAGTAAATGAATGTTGCACTGAACAGAAATCCTAACATTGAGGATGTGTTAGAAATGAGATGGTGTCTAGCCAAAGACAATAAAGAAATGCGCTACTTGGGAGGCAACCCAATGGGAGTTTATTGTATTATTTTCTTTATTTGTTTTGCATTTTTATTAATTTTTCTCTTATCTTTACATTCTATTTAACATTGGGGACAATGTTAAGAATAAGTGTTGGGAGGGGATTTAACTATTATTCATTATTTGATTCTTCCCTTCAAAAAAAAAATTACTAATAAATTTTCAAAAAATGCAATATTTTTTACTAAAATTCATAACATAATTGAATAATTGGTCTTGCATATTATGATTATTTAGTTTAGTATTTTGTTTGATATGGTGGTGGCTAAACTAAGCGAGCGTGAACCTGTGATATTTTTGAGCCTTTTACTGACACTTCAGTCTAATTGTTTTGTTCTTGTGTGATATCTTCCATGGATTTGTGTCTCTAGAACTTGCCTTGATTCTCTTTAAAGCTAATTTGATGCATGCATAATTTTAATATCAACGCACTTCCCTTTTTAAGATCAACGACTGAGATATTTGGATGCATTTAAAACCAACGGCGCGCATAAACCCCCACAACCGCACCAGAACCTAAGAATATTTTAGAAATAATAATCCCAAAAACCAAAGAACTGAAAAAAAATAATTTCAAGTCATGTGATACTTACATTGTCCTTAAAATCGATTCACTACCTCCTAGGCGAGCTAGGAGCGTTGTAGAGACTAGCGTCAATCTCCCATGATAAAATGGATTAACGATACTATAGTTCGAACACTCAAACTATTGTTGTAACACCCCTGATTTTCAAGATATTTAAAACTTAATAATAAAGGTAACATCTCATTAAATCCCAAAGCGTAACATAAGTGTACGGGGTGCTATGCCACACCTGGGCTAGAGAACCCAGGTGCACAGGCTGTCTAACTACTATCCTCCGAAATATAAATGCATAACATGGCACGCAGGCCGAAAGGGAAACTATACTACTTCTACGCTCCAGTTCTAGCGCGCTCCAGTGCTCTAATCCTCTGTGCCTGAAAGCCAAATATATCTGTTCAGCGAGAGATGCTGGTAACCCACTCCAACGCGTTGAAATACAATACATATAGAGATATATATATAGATATACGAAAACCATTGTGAGCATGAAGATATATCCTACGAACTCTAGCTTTTAAAACCGGGAATGACTCGACAGATAAGGTCAGACACAAGCAATAGTTATAACAGTCATATGCAGTTCACAATAGATAAGGCAGATAAGGCAAGGCATAAACAATAATCACAACCCATCATAAACAATCCCCAATACGAATCCCATAGTCACATCCCAAGGCACACATAATCACAATCTCGCCCATATCACACACATAACGCACATTGTTGGCGCCACAGGACCGATCGCATGCCCATACATGAGGGTCAGCGCATATAGCTCTGACACAGCCCCGCAGCACCATGCCCCGTATCGCAACACGGGGAGGTCGATCGCAACCGACCGATGAACCGCAGCTCATCATAATGTTTGATCGCAACCAAACAGTGGACCGCAGCCCAAGAGAGTGTGTCATCTGACTGTAGCCAGGAATTCCCATCTGACTACAGCCAGCCTCTGAACCGCAGCTCAGGAAAATGTCATCTGATTGCAGTCAGGAATTCCCATCTGACTACAACCAGCTTCTGGACCGCAGCCCAGGATATCGTCATCCGACTGCAGCCAGGAATTCCCATCTGACTGTAGCCGGCTTCTGAACCGCAGCTCAGGATAACCAATCCGATCGCAACCGAATTGGGGCAATACGCACACATAACACATAGCAAGCACATGCAACCCACATTACACATTGGGAAGGGGAATAAAGCGTATAACAACCTTAGGCGTGATCCATCACGTACTAAGAATAGTCCTAAGGGGATCATACTTCTTCCTCCTAGGTCAACGGGATACCAATTCAACTAGCATGCAATACATGAGACTCATAACCCTACGAACGGTACCCGAAACATCAAACTAGACATAGGCACGACAAACGGGGTCCGTTGGGACACCACGGGGATCGGGGAAACATCAAACGGGGAAGCCGGGGTCCCGAGGGGGGGGAATTTCCAGCGGGTAGCCGGTGGGTGGGGGTCCACCCGCCGGCTGCCCGCCGGACAATACTGTTCCGGGCAGCGGGTCGCCGGCGGGCAGCTGCCCGCCCGCCGGCTGCCCTCTGCCGGAACAGTGTTCTCGGCCGTGGGTAGGTGGCGGGTCCCCTACCCCCCACTGACTCTTTCATCAACTTTTCGCCCCGGGAACCGTTGTGGAACCCGAAACCATGCTTAGACACTTTACAACGTAATTCACGGCAACACGTAGACAATTAACGGATCAAATACGAGAAACGAGCGACACTTATCCTATCATGCTTTTCTAAACATAATCAACTCCCAAACATGCGATTTCCCACCCGATAATCCAAGAATAATAACATACGATACAACCTAGGGTTCTAATTACTTTTATATCAACAAGAATACGATTCACCTCCTAATTGCAAGATTCGGTAAGAATAACACATAAACATCAAGGATGCCAATTAATCATCAAGAACATCATAATCATCAAGAACAACACATAATCATCAAGGATCCCGAATTAATCATCAAGAATATCATCATTATCAAGAAACTCCCAATTATCAAGATTATCAAGATTCCCCATGGAATCATCAAATCAACATCAATAATAATCACCATAATTTCGCCATTCACAATAATATGGGGGAAACCCTAAGGGGAAATCATAGCTATGAAAATAGTTTTGTTGAGACATGGGTTACCTCTTAGCCTTAATTAATTCCTTGGCTATAAAGGATCTTTCTTTAAGCTTTCTTGCTTTCTTGATTTCTCCTAAGGGAATTCTTGGAGCTCTCCTGGGGTGATGGGGCGTCTAAGCGTGTGGGGGGTTCCGGGTGTCTCCTAAGTTCCCTATTTATATATTTAAGACTCCTAATTAGGGCCTGAATGGTATGGGTTTACTAATTCTATTCCTTATAGGACTTAGGGACTTGCTTTAGGGATAAGGGTCCATATTAATTAAAGCGGATCCTAATCACAATCTGAATAGTAAAAGGCCTACTTCCTTTATTCCTAATAGATAACTAGGTCTAGGATTCCCAATTAGGATCTGAATAGTAAAAGGTTTACTATCTTTATTCCTAATAGGCTTAAGCCTCTAATTTAGGCAAGGGTCCACGGTTCATGGTGGTCCCTATTAATTAACTAAAGGGGAACCTAACATAATTAATCATATTTAACTATTATTAGCGGGATTAATTAAATAATTAATCCAGGATTAAAGGCCGTAACACGGGGTGTTACAATTGTACCTTCGGCGAACTAGAACAATCGGCTAGAACACAAGCTATTTCAAAATGAATGGGCAGAGTTTGGGGAAGAAGACAACGTAGGAGTATAAAGAAAAATGATTTTCGTAGCTTCAAAAATCTGCCCAACCACAAGGTATATATAGGGGATGAATTAAATCTTAGCATTAATGGGCACATAAATTCAATTTAATAATCAGATTACAACGTTCAAAATGGTCATACTTATTATCAAAATAATATCAACCATTACAAAATTAATATACAATTAATTTGTAGCGACTATTAATAACTTGTTTCAAAATACCTAAGTGGTCGAGAAGTCTGTACGTCAGAAAAGTAAATAACCTTTCAAAAATCACCGAAAAGCAAATTGAGCTTTAGGTAAATTCTGAAAGGTGACATAGCTAGCACCTCTCGATGCTATTTTAATTACATTCCGGAGGTGCTAATTACTTTAATGACACATTTGGTTCATGGAATAGGTCAGGAATGGAATAGCATTCCTTGGAATAGACCTATTCCATCGTTTGGTTGGATCATTTTGTCATGGGAATAACATGCCTAGGAATGAGCTATTACCTTCGCAAGGGGAATAGCCATTCCTAGGGGGGGCCTTGGTATTAGCTATTCCCATGCCCTTGGGAATAGCTTTTATATCACAAATACCAAAAATACCCTTTGCACATTATATAATATTTATATATATTTAATAAATATAGTGTATTATATAAATGTATATATTTAATTAATTATAATTTTTATCCATCAATCTATCAATATATATATATATATATATATATATATATATATATATATATATATATATATATATATATATATATATTTAAATAAATTGTATATATATACACACACACACACACATTTTGTAGCATTTGTAATTGGCATTTTGAGAAAAAAAAAGTAATTTCTCAAAACACCAGCCGTGACAGTTTATTATTATATATATATATATATATATATATATATATATATATATATATATATATATGTAAATAAAAAAAATAATTGTATAAGACTCCTTAATTATGGAGTCTTGGCTCCTAAATTAAGTAGTCTGCTCATCTGCATGCCTAGTGGATGGGCATTGCAAACTTGCCTAGCGGATGGGCATTGCAAGCTTGCCTAGCGGATGAGCATTGCAATTGAAATTATGGAGCCTTGAGACTTCTTTTATAGGAGCATCGAGGCTCCATTCCTTACTTCTCCAACCGATGTGGGATAAGTGAGAAAATACATATAAAAATAAATATGTATTTGTATAATAATAATAATAATAATAATAATAATTATTATTATTATTATTATTATTATTATTATTATTATTATTATATTATTATTATTATTGTTATTGTTATTGTTATTGTTATTCTCAAATAATAATAATAATAATAATAATAATAATAATTATTATTATTATTATTATTATTGTTATTATTATTATTATTATTATTATTATTATTATTATTATTATTATTATTATTATTATTATTATTATTATTATTGTTATTGTTATTCTCTCTCACACACACATACATATACATGTATATAAATACATACATACATATATATATATATATATATATATATATATATATATATATATATATATATATATATATATATATATATAACATTCAGTATATTATAATCATATTTATTATTATTATTATTATTATTATTATTATTATTATTATTATGTATAAGGGTATTTATGTCTTTAAAACCTATTCCATTTCTATTACTTTAACCAACCAAACACTGGAATACAATTACTAAAGTCTATTCCTTCAGCAAACCAAACAACAGAATACAATTCATATTCTATTCCTTACCTATTCCATTCCATGTGGAATAGCATTCCTATTCCCTCCAAATTCATTCCGTGAACCAAACGTGCTGTAATTACTTCAACTTTTCAGAGGTACTGAAGTAGCACTTTTCGGATGCATATTTGACTTCTCGTATAAGTTCGAAAATTATTTCAAAAATTTGACATAACTATTTTTAGATGACATTCGTGCCTGCAGGTGCCGGCCCAGACGAGTCAAGCTTTTTTCAGGCTCTATCTTGGATTTGATTTACACCCCCCACGCGCGCAAGAGAAAGCATCTAAGTTATCCAATTCAAGCTCCCTCTAAAAGGGTATTGTATCTTGTTAGGAATAAAGTGTAATGGTTTTGATATGCCAAATATGTATTTGTAGAACCCCCATTTTTATTTATATAGGTCTAGTAGAGTCTTAGACCATGATCGGGAAATTATTTGATTTGCAAAAAGAGAAAAAGAGAGGAAGATGCATGAAAATAGAAGAAGAAGAAGATATCAAGCCGAAAATCAAGAATTTGTCTGGAGAAAATGACAAATTGAAGAAGAAGATGAATAATATGATATTCACATCGCTACTACTCAAAAAGATTTCCCAGAAGAATTTTCGTTGAAGAAAATCAAGATTGGAAGATTGCATGAATTTGAATTGGAAATCAAGCATCTATGGAAAGAGAGGAGTACATCAAAGAAGATTAGAGATGTAATTAATAAATTGTACGGATGAAGTGGAAGATGTCTAATGTATTATGCGAAATGGTTCAAGTTTGAATCTCATCATTAACAATTTTACAAGGTAAAATTTGAGAAGCCAAAATTTATTAAGCCTGATGGAGTTGGGCGCTACAAGTTCAAAGCCAGTTTGAAGTATTATTATTTTACACAAAACTGAGACCCAGATATTTCCAAGAAACATGAGAACACCAGAGGAATATCAGATGAAGTTTGGGAACTCATTTGCATGTTGAAGCTCTACAAACGGCTATATTATCTTTTCTGACACTTTGCCAGAAGATAAGATAAGATCTCTGACAAAAGATACAAGAATTCAAAAATGAGATCGTCTCTTTCCAACGGGCAGATTCTCATTACTAGCTATAAAAGGATGAAGATATGAAGACTTGAAGAACACGAACACAAGGGAAAAAGAGCAAGAATACAAAAAGAAAAAGTTTCATTTGGTACAGAGCATACCAAAAGAAATCTTCAAGTGAGAAAAAGAAAAAGAACTCAGAGAGCTTCAAAGAGAAATATTCTGAGAGTTCTAAAAGCAGAGCTAAGCAGAGCATAAAAATCAAGAGCTTTACTTGATACATTCAAAGAGAGAAAAACACTCAGAGATACAGAGCTTTCACGAGAAATCTTTCAAGAGTGTTAAATCTTCATCAACAAGAGACCTGCATCATATTGAATATCATCCACAGAGTCTCAGAAGTTGGAAGCAAGAAGAAAACTTTTTCCCGAACAAGTGATATTCCTACGGGAGTGTAGGAAGGGAGGAAAGTAGCACGGAGCTGTAAAATCCTGGATTGTCACACGGAGCTGTGAGATCCGAAGCAGCAGTGTCAGAGGCACTGGGCGTGATTAGTGCGGGCTTTGTGATCAAAGCACTAGATCATGGGATACGTTTCTACCGGAGTGTGGAAGACGGGGGGAAAGTAACGCGGAGTCGTGAAATCCTGGGATAGTAGCGTGGCGACGTGAAACCCGAAGCAGCAGTGTGGTGTCACTGGGCGTGATTAGTGCGGGCTTGGTGATCAAAGCACTAGATCACGGAATTCATTGTATCTTGGAACCAAGAAGTGGTGGATATAGTGAATTGCTCTTGGAGATAAGAGCAAGTGGAGTAGGAGGATTACACCACATCCGAACCACTATAATTGTCTTGTGTTCTTTACTGCTTTCTTTACTTACTGCTCTTTACTTGCTTCACACGAGATATACTGTCACAATCTGACACACACTTTATCCTTATTTATTTCCGCTGCGTACCATACTCTAACAATCTAGTTAAGAGTTTTGGTTTCACATGAGATATACTGTCACAATCTCACACACACTTTATCTTTATTTATTTCCGCTGCGTACCATACTCTAACAATCTAGTTAAGAGTTTTGGTTTCTCTATGTCTTAGCAATTGTTGTGCTGTGCGAAAAAGTTTGAAAGCTTATTCACCCCCCCTCTAGACTTTCACCTTACCTCTTTTGGGACCAACATATCTATAGTGGTACAAAGCCACTTTCCTTGCAAATGTGGGACAAAGGCTACTTACAAGTCCTTCCACTTTCATTTTGTAACTCAAATTGGTCTACTTTGAGAATTAATTCTTCATTCATTCATTATCGATTTCTTCATCCTATTATGAAAAACTTGAATCTACTTTGACCTGACCCTAATCAGAAGTAGACCCCACATATATTTGTACCACAAAATGGCCACTTAAAATTAACATTTTAACTAAAAATTCCAACGCAATGTTTACTTGAAATAAATATTAACAATGGAGATTTAAGGATGAAGGTAAAGGGTGTGATACTTATCTCAAGTCAGTAAAGCTCTGGGTAGAAGGAAGCAATGGAGTCATGGAGTCTTCGAAGTACCAATTAAGTGAGTAGTGATGAAGCGTCGAGAGATATAGTGAGGAAGCGACAGATGAGGAGCAATAAGATGGAATGATACTCGTTTTAAATTAGGGAAAGAGATTTTAAATTGAAGGGGTAATCAAATCCATAGTTGTGTTTTAAAAAGTTATCAACCAAACAATAACTATGATTTTGAATCACAATACTGGTGTATAAACCTATGAACCAAACACACCATTAATTTACCGAACAAATTTCTATAATCAGTTATTACTATCGACTTGTCAAAACAACAAATACAAACAACTATCAACTACCGACTAAATCAATCAGTTATCAACTAATTGCCAAACACCCCCTAAGAGTTCTTCTTCTCCCAAAAGGTTGAATCCCCAACCCTAAAGGCCTCCCCACGCCCCAGCCCGACAGAGCATGTGGGAAGAGGTAAATCTCGGTAACTTAGTGATTCAGCAGATAGGGCCAAATGTCGGTGCACACAAGACATTTGCCCACTTTGGGCATAATCCCTACACTGCCGCTATCGAGTTTCGAATATTGGTCCCTTCTCCCAAATGCTACTTATTGAACCGCTAAGCTATGCTTGTGCGGGCACCCCGGCACCTAAGAATTCTATTACTACGTTCGGAGGTTAATATCATGAAATATAATAATGAAAAGAGTTAATTCCATTTTTATCCTAGATTTATAGGTGTCAATCCACTTTTAGTATTAAAAAAAAAAAAAAAAAAATCACCCTTTGATCCTTGTATTATTGTGGCATGACCATTTTTAATCCTTCATCAACAAAACCATTTAAATTTTGTAAACTATAAGAGCATTTAGGTCTTCAACTATGTATTTAAAAAAAAAGAAAAAAAAAAAAAAAAGGGGTCAACCCACTTTGTATTTTTTAAAAAAATAATTCGAAATGTCCTTATATTTAACGATATTTTAACAATTTACTTGACGGATGACCAAAAATAGTCATGTCACAACAATAATATGACCAGATGGGGATGTTCTGAAAAAGGACTAAAAGCGGACTAAAAGTGAACTGTCACATATAAATCTAAAACAAAAATAAAGTTATTATCATCCCAACAAGTGAACCCTTTCAAGATGATGTGGAAGGTAATGTGAATTTTTTTTTTTTTTTTTTTTTTTTTTGTTAGCTTATGTGGCTTGCAAGCTTGCTTTAATAGCAAGTTTGCAATTAACTTTTATTTCTTTTTTATTTTTTAATTGTTATTTTATTATTACTTTATTATTATATTTGTAATATAAAATATAAGTGGGGTCACTTTTGAAATTGATAGAGTATTGCACAAATGTAGAGAAAATAGTAAAGAATTTACAAATTTGATAATGTGAAAGTAAGATCCACTTTTAAAAGTGATAAAAGTAGTCTAAGTAACATTATTATACTGAGTACAAAATTGCAAAATTTATGAATTTGAGAGACCAAGTGAACAAGATTGAGGATGTGGAGGAATCGTATTTAATGAGGGTATCAATAGTCATCGATTGGAGCCCAAGAAAAGGGGATCATTTGCACACTATTTATACTAATTATGGCAACTTTATTTGTCGTCGTCGCCCAAGTTGAAAATTGAAATCAAGAATCCAAGAATTCCACCTCTCCATTTATAGACTTATAGTGTATTAAGAAATAGAAAGAATTAATGGGTATACCTACTAGACTACAATTCTGCTTTTGAAAAATCTTAGCCGTAGAAAAATGTCTCCAAAACCACGTGCAATGCCTCGGGGAGCCCCTCTTGGCTTTAGGCATTTCTCCACTCATGTAGTCCTTCCCCCTTCCATATAAATATATGGACAAAATTATATGAAAAAGACTTTCCTACAAAAATCCACTTTTACATTTTCTATTTTTAGTTATGAAAAATTATAAAATTGTTAGTATGTAAATTTGAATGGTTTAACTACTCCATTTAGACGATCCATGAGACATGAATAATGGTAGGATTTCAACATAAGTAATATATATATATATATATATATATATATATATATATATATATATATATATATGTGTGTGTGTGTGTGTGTGTGTGTGTGTGTGTGTGTGTGTGTGTGTGTGTGTGTGCAAGTGTAATTAGTTATAATAATCACATCATTTAAATTTTAGGAAAATGTCATTTTTAGCCTTTTTACATTTATCAACTTATCAAAAAGTTAATTTTACCAAACACTTTTAAGCATAATCATCTAGTTAACAGCTCTTCAGTTTTTAGCTTCTAGCTTATTACTTTTTAATTTTCAACTACCTTTTCAGCTAGGTTTACCAAACATAGCATATACTATACTTATTTTCTTATATATTTAATTAATCCATCAAAATATACGAGAAACTCCAATTACTAATGGAATTTCGCTTCCTATTTCTCTATTTACTCTCGAATTATATTGCATTCATATTTCATGGCCTAGTGACTAAAAAAACAAATTAATAACTTTCATTATACTAATCTTTTTATAGCATGCAGTACAATGGAGGTCGCATTTATGGCTGGGGCTAAGTTACTGAATTAAAGTGTTAATTTGAAGAAAATAAATTTAAAAACAAAAATGAAATTCATTATTAATCTGGTCAATAAGTGTTTTTGAGAAGTAATGGTAAATTTTGACAAAATCATTAATAAAGAGACTAATAATTTATTATAAACTAAAAGTGATAACATACTCTATAACATAGATCCAATTAGTTACTCGGTATTATTCTATAATTCAAAAATTAAAATTACATTTTTCTCCAAAAAAGTAAAAGATAAAGATAATGCAATGCAAGTGCTTGGTGGCCAACATTAGTAGAGTCAAAGTCGGGTTGCATGTAGACAATACTCCGCCACCCGATTTGAATCCGAATTGGGTTAGATAATGGGCTTAGATGGTTGACTTTCTAAAGCTTTAAAAAATTTGACCAAGTGGATTAAAAGTTGATTTCAAATAAATTAATATGGGATGATTTAGGTTCATTATTAGTTTCTGCTAATTACTAATAATCAACAATCCCATAATTGCGCTATGATGTTTCATTCTGTATTACCGTTATTATACCTCACGTGAATGAGATCCAACGCGTTTCATGGAACATTAATTACAAGCGTGTCGTCATGTTATTAATTACAGCCTGTCATCATTCTTCCTAAATTTTACTCTATGACCAACTGAGTTGATCATACATGCGGGCTCAAGCGCGTCATCATGGTTATCTTAATAATGTACTCTAATTCGGTAACGTTGTTGCCATGGTGGAGGAGGCCATAATAAAATGCCTAGCATTTAAATATAATCCCAAGAAAAAGTTATCAGTCGGTCAATCGTTACACTATGGGTTATGTTGAAAAATTAATTAGCTAAAATTGACATGTAAAATGATCATTTTGAGGCAAAGCTTTGAGTGGATACACCACCGGTTTGGATTTGGTCAAATTGACAAAGTGGATTCTGATTCACGACCGGTATGATCTTAAGCAAGATATTTAATTTGATATATTATACAAAAATTAATTATCAAAGTGCATCCATTTGAGTTAGAAAAGTAGATCAAATTAAGAAGACTTTGTAAGAAATTTTTGTTGCACATTAAAAAAATGGGCGTGGGTTTGCATGCACAAGGTACGTCACACCCACCTAATGATCATAGTGTTGATCGGCTAGTGGTTAACAAATTAAAGTAACAGTCAAACCAACTTGACTAAAGTCACCCCATTATACTATTGTTAATTCTTCTTCTCAAAGTTTGAAACTCTAATTCTAAGGGTCTCCATGCTCTGGCAAAACAGAACATATGAGAGGAGGTAAATCAGGGTAATATAACTTAGTGACTTTGTAGACAGAACTAAATAGCAATACACACAAGGAATCTACCCACTAAATCTGTCCACTTTAAACAAAATCATCGCACTACCGCTGCGGCTATACTATTTATTCTTAATCATATACTTTAGGAAGATGATTTGTAATATACTAAAACGAAGGAAAAAGTAAAGAAACTTGCAATTAAAATTTCTTATGAAGATGAAAAGAGCCACACTGCATTGAATTCTCCCTTGCATTCAACTCACCAAAACGTTTGGCAAAAAGCCAATATATCCATAAAAATTAAAATTGCCGAAACGTTAATTCAATTCTGGGTATATATTTCTTCACAGACATATGCATGTATGTACACATTACATTACATTAAACCCATCAAAGTCAACCCTAGCTTGCTTAATTGTTTGGAGTGCCGGAAACGCAGTGGCGACCACCTTTTCAGCCAACAAATCTGGCTTTAATTAAATTTCTGCATAGCTTAATTTGTTTTTGTAAGTGTAGAGATGTCAAACCCCATGTGATCCGGACCTTTGCTGCCATCTCTCATGGCTTCTTCTACCACCTAACTTCACTCCTTCCAACACACACACACACACACATATATCTCTATTCTCAAGACCCACTTACTCCTCCTCAACTCTCAATAAGCAGCAGGCAGAAAATTAAAAGAGGAGAAAACCCATTTTTCTTCTTCTTTCTTTCTTTCGTTCGATCGTCAGAGAAGCAAAGAAAACCATTTTGCTTCATTCTCCATTTTTGGTCAGACCTCATTTTTGTCTTGCTCCTGCATGCCGTGGGTTTGCCTAAGTTCCTAGATGCTATCTTTTTCATCAAATATTTTGAAGGTCAGTTTATATTTATTTCAATCTATCTTTTGGTATTGTCCTATTATTTGTATTTGTTTGTTAGTGTATATTAAAAAGCAAATTGCAAAATA
This sequence comes from Ipomoea nil, assembly GCF_001879475.1. Lineage (NCBI taxonomy): Eukaryota > Viridiplantae > Streptophyta > Magnoliopsida > Solanales > Convolvulaceae > Ipomoea > Ipomoea nil. The sequence goes on along the minus strand of NW_017616574.1, from coordinate 3,864,623 downwards.
ATTTAGTATATATATATATATATATATATATATATATATATATATATATATATATATTCAATTATAAATGATTTTTATGATATGCAAAAGATACACGGTAAATAACTAAATTTTAGTAAATTTATAATTTAATGATATATTTTGGTATATATATTAAATGAATATTAAGGGTCCGTTTGGAAAGCAGGAAAATGACTTTTGGAAAATGTTTTCTGGAAAATGAGTCATTTTCCGGAAAACAATTTCCTTTCCAGTGTTTGGTTGCATTCTGGAAAACTGCTTTTGTGTGTTTGGTTCATTTTCTGGAAAATGAGTAGAATTGTATAATTAACCATTTTAATTATTTTATTTAGAATATTACAACATGTATAATAATATAATAATAATTTTAAATATATTAAAAAAATAACTAATAATATATCAAAAATATTATGGTGGTGGTGTAGTGGTAGTGGTGTTATTTGTTATATAATAATAATAATAATAATAATAATAATAATAATAATAATAATAATAATAATAATAATAATAATAATAATAATAATAATAACAATAATAATAATAACTGGTGGTGGTATGACGGTGGTAGCAGTGGTGGTGGTGGTGATGGTGTGGTGGCGGTAGTTGCAGTGGTACGGTGGTGGTGGTGGTGGTGGCGGTGGCGGCGGCGGCGGTGGTTGCGGTGGTATGGTGGTGGTGGTGACGGCGATGGTTGCGGTGGTATGGTCGTGGTGGTGGCGGCGTCGGTGGTGTGATGGTGGTGGTGTGGTGGTGGTGGCGGTGGTTGCGGTGGTATGGTGGTGGTGGCGGCGGCGGCGGTGGTGCAGTGGTAGTGGTGGTGGCGGTGGTATGGTGGTGGTGGCAGCGGCGGTGGTGTGGTGGTGGTGGCGGTGGCGGTGGTGGTGTGATGGTGGTGTGGTGGTGGTGGCGGTGGTTGCAGTGGTATGGTGGTGGTGGCGGCGATGGTGGTTGCGGTGGTATGGTGGTGGTAGTGGCGGCGGTGGTGGTAGTGGCGGTGGTGTGATGGTGGTGGTGGTGGCGGCGACGACGGTGGTAGTGGCGGTGGTGTGATGGTGGTGGTGTTGGTGGCGGCGGCGGCGGTGGTGGTGGTTGCAGTGGTATGGTGGTGGTGGCGACGATGGTGGTTGCGGTGGTATGGTGGTGGTAGTGGCGGTGATGTGATGGTGGTGGTGTGGTGGCGGCGGCGGTGGTGTGATGGTGATGGTGGTGGTGGTGGCGGTGGTATGGTGGTGGCGGCGACGGTGGTGGTGGCGGCGACGACGACGATGGTGGTAGTGGTGGTGGTGGCGGCGGCGGTGGTGGTGTGATGCAGTAGTGGTGGTGATGGTGGTAGTGAGGTGGTGGTGGTATGGTGTTGATGATGTTGGTGGTGGTGTGATGTTGGTGTAAAAGTTGGAAAATGACTTCCCCCAAAAAAAAGGGGAAGTCATTTTCCTCCAAAACAAGCTTATTTTCCAAAGTCAACGGAAAATGATTTCCGTTGACTTGATTTTCCAAGCACATCCAAACAATGAAAACTTGGAAAATGATTTCCAGAACTCATTTTCCAGGTTTCCAAACACACCCTTAATGTATTTAATTATCTACTTTTAAATCGTGATTAACTTCCCTCATCATATAATTCTGACTCCCTCCCCGTGCAAAGTAACAACCATATATGCATATGCATATGCAGGCACTTAATGTGTCCAAATGTTAATTGATACTCCGTATTAATTTTCTTTTTATTCATCAATTCATTCCTTATTCCTTCCCTTAAGTAATGCTGTGCCGTGGCACCGTATAGTATATTTTCAGCAACCATTCTTCTTTAAGAATAGTAATAGTAATAGTAATAGTAATAGTAATAGTAATAGTAATAATAATAATAATAATAATAATTTTTAAAAATTTATTTTAATTTCTTTTTTTTTTATTTAGTTTAGGTGAACCCAATTTTGACGAACTAATTTAAAATTCACAGTATAAGACCCACCCCTAGAATTATTGCAAAAGTAAATTCTTTTTCTATTTGTTTGCTTTTATTACCGAATTCCTTTTTAAGATGAGGTAGATGGAGTTTTCTCTTTTCATTTATTTATTTATTGCTTTTATTACGGGCTCCGTTTTAAAACAAAATAGAGTTGTTCCCTTTAATTTGTTGAGTACCAAGTTTGCTCTTCATTTCATGGACGTTAATTAAAGTATCATAAGCTCGATAACCTAATCTCTATTCTCTATTATATATATAAAAAACAAAATCTTTTATTTTAACTTCACGCCCGAAACAGTCTTATACTATTAAAATTTACCTAATATTGTAAAATAATGTAATACAATTCCTAATAGAATATATTGTTTCCTACCTTTCTACTCGTACTATAATTCTACATTAAAATTCCTATTCTAATATTATAAAATAATATGATAGAATTCCTAATAAAATATATTATTTCATACTTGTCCAATGGTACCAAATTGTTCCCTTGTGTGGGAGGTGGTGGGTTCAAAGCTTTGGTAGAGGTGATTATGGTAACATTTGATGTAGTAGCTTGTATATGTGGGTATCTCATTTCCCTTATAATATATTCTTTCATACTTTCCTATTCGTAATACAATACAACAATATTAAAATTCATATTTCTATTCAACAATACTAGTATTTTCACCCGTGCGATGCGCGGAATGAAATTGTTGTAATATATTAAAAATATTTAAATTGAATTAATTTCACCAGAGGTCACTTGTCTTTCCTGACAATTTCAAATTTAATCTTAGACTATACTTATTAATTATTACGATTTATTCTATGTTATAATTCTTACTTAATATTCTTACTATTATTATTAACACTTAATTACTTTTAGATATTATTATTACCACTTATATTATTATTATTATTATTATTATTATTATTATATTATTATTATTATTATTATTATTATTATTATTATTATTATTATTATTATTATTATTTATTATTAGTTTCTTTTCAAGTTCTGTTAGTATATAATGGACGTGAGGCACAATAATAATATAACCATAATTAAATATTCTTGTATTGTATTTCGTGAGTCACAATAATAATATAACAATAATTAAATATTCTTCAAGGATTTCTATTACCATCATTAATTATTTCCTAATTTATCATAATTAAATAATTTGACCAATTATAAAGCTTTTTTTTTTAGAAATTGGTGGGCCAAACTGCCTATGGCAGTTTGCGGTGGGTAGATCTCAAAAAAATACGCGATTTCAAAAAAAACATCTGTCCAAAATGGACAACCGAGTCAAAAGTTATGCCTTGCCGAACTTTTGACACTTTACAACTTAAAAAAAAAATAAAAAAATTAATCGTCGGTTCAGCCGGCGAGGCGGCCGCGAAGGAGGCCGATTCCGGCCTTCCTCGCCGCGGCCAGCATCGCGATTTTTGCAACACTAATATATAGTATAGATATAGATTAGAATAGGAATAGTATTGCACAATTTTATAATATTAGAATAGAATTTTAACCCAGTAGATATCAATATATTTTATTAGGAAAGGGAGATTTTTAGGAATTGGGCGGGAAGTTAAAAGTTCAGAATTTTGTTTTTATATATAGTATAGATTACAATAGGAATTGTATTACAATATTTTATAATATTACAATAGAATTTTAACCCAGAATTATTGTATGAATGGGAAAGTAGAAATCAATATATTTTTTTTAGGAAGAGAGATTTTTTAGGAATTGGGCGGGAAGTTAAAATTTTAGGATTTTGTTTTTATATATAGTATAGATATAGATAGATTTATATAATTAGAATAGAATTTTAACCCATAATTATTGTACGAATGCGAAAGTAGAAATCAATATATTTTATTAGGAAAAGAGATTTTTTAGGAATTGGGCGGGAAGTTAAAATTTTAGGATTTTGTTTTTATATATAGTATAGATATAGATTATATTATTCATTTTCCCGTTAAAAATTATAATCTTCATTATTAGTTTTATAATTCTCCGTTAATTCTCTTGCACTATATAATATTGAGTATTTGATGTTATAATTTAAATAATTGTATATTGAACCAAATATTCTTAATATATTATAACCAGTGTTGTAAAACTCGGCCTCCTCGGCGCCTAGGCGGACTCCTCGAAGCTAGGCGGCGCCGTGCCGTGCCGCTTTTGATTATAGTCGGCCATTACTCGGCTGGCCGCCTAGGCGGCCAACTCGGCCAAACTCGGCTAACTCGGCCGAGTCGGCCAACTCGGCTGAGTCAATCAATTTCGTCCGATTTTGACCGATTTCGTCTGATTTTGACCGATTTCACCCCATGTTGTCTTTCATTAATTATTGATTTTAATATTATTATGATGTTATGACTTATAAATTATCCATATTTCATTTATTTGGATGTGTTATTTGATTGAATGTTGAAAACAGTCTCATTAAAATTGTCAAACTATAAGTTTGTCACTATTTTTTAAAATTTTTTGGGTGCCCGCCTAGCGTCGCCTAATTTCTTGAATACGAAGATTTACTCTTCTTTACATGGGCGTTAAAGTATCATAGGTACTTAGTTCATAGCATCAAATTCTTGTTTCCTCTTCACCTTTTTTAATCTTTATTAATTAATTTGTTCAATATTTTATATTTAATTAACTCGTAACTTGTGTGAAACGAGTATATATACTATTATGGGAAAAACTATTGTGAAACCGTCGAATCGTATTCGTGAGGCGGTCGAGTCAATATGAAAATGTAATATTTAAACTGACAAATGTAATGTTTATATTGAAAAATATAATACTAATTGGGAATAAAGTATTTGTTACTTAGAAGTAAAAGTGTAATACTTTTTAAGAAAAATGTAATATTTTTACATTTTGATTTAAAGTATTACATTTTTTTTCAAAAGTGTTACATTTTCTCTTATAAGTAATAAAATTTTTATTTGAGATTAATATTGTATTTTTCAGTATAAGTATTACATTTCATTTTGACATGACTCCCCTCACGAATAAGGATTCGTGAGACGGTCAGACAAGATAGTCACTTATTATTATTATTATTATTATTATTATTATTATTAAAGAAGTGAAAAAAATGTGCTCCGTGATAGATTTGGAGTGGTAGAAACGCACTGGCGACCGACCACCTTTTCAGGCAACAAATCGGGCTTTACTTAAATTTCTGCATTGCTTAATTGTTTTTGCGAGTGTAGAGATGTCAAACCCCATGTGACCTTTGTTGCCATCTCACATGGCTTCTTCTACCAACTCACTTCACTCCTTCTAACACATATCTATGTTCATGTCCCTATATATATCTAGCTACATCCTACACATATATGTATACTCTAATCTCAGCCACCACCACCGCCGCCGTGATATCACCACCACCAAGCTAACAGAATTCCAAGAATCGAAAAGGAACTTGCAAGCTAGATTGTATGTTTTTGACATGGTTCATTGGTTTATACTTGACGATGCATTTTCAGTAGTTTTATTGATATGAAGTTTGATGTGTACGTATATCCCAACTACTGTAAAACTAATTTGGATTCAGATTGAGTTGTGCCCGTTGCAGAGTTTAACTCTTGCTTGAGATAAGACCTGGATTTGGCCTGGGTTGTGTCCGTTGCATAGTTTGACTCTGGCTCGAGGATAAGACCTGGATTTGGCCTAGGTTGTGCCCACTGCAGAGTTTGACTCTTGCTCGGATATTTGGTCCTAAGTTGTGTCTGGTGCAGAGTTTGACTCTTGCTCGGGGATAAGGGCGGGCCAAGAGCTTCTTGGTTGTATAAAATCCATGCATGAATATTGATGTTTCTTTGTTTTTCTGATGGTTTTGCAGGTTAGGGGAAATGGGGTTAGGGAGGAGCATAAATAGGAGTGGGGATTACTTAGAAGGAATGTTGAGTGATTACATGGGAGGAAGGAAAGGTGGCAATAACAATAAGATAAGATCAACAAAGACTGGATCCACTAAGCTTGTTGCAGTGCTCACTTTCCTGCAATTCACTTTTGCTGTTTATGCAACATTTCTTCTATACTACATGAGCCCTTCCGTGGATTTAAGGATGAAGCCAGATTTTTCTTGGGCTACAAGAATGGCTCAGCAATGGAAGCAGTATTTGATCATCCCCCCACATGTAGTGAGCAAATACCAAGAATCCAATTCAGTGGTGAGAGGTGAGACGGCACAACCGATGATGGTGTTTAGCCCTTCTGAGGTTTGTGAGCTCGAAAAGATTGATTTTGAGCAGAAGAAGTCGAATGATGCAGTGATGATCAAGCTGAAGAGGGAGCTTTATCAGCAGGTGTTAGATTTCCAGAAGAGTAGTTTTGGCACTGAGACTCTGTCTGAGCTGATGGCAATGAAGTCTAAGTGGGATTTGCGTGGTCCAAACAGGCCCAAAATCACTGTGATTTTGAACCATTTCAAGAGGAAGACTCTTTGTGCACAACTAGATTCTCTACTCAACCAGACCCTCCCTTTCCACCATGTTTGGGTGCTGTCATTTGGGAGCCCTAACGAGCAGACCCTGAGACGAATCGTGGAAAGCTACAACGACACGAGAATAAGTTTCATTAGCTCCGGCTATGATTTCAAGTACTATGGCAGGTTCCAAATGGCCTTGCAGACTGAGGCAGATCTTGTGTACATTGTGGATGATGACATGATCCCCGGGAAGAAAATGCTACAGATTCTAGCGCACGTTGCAGGGACCGAGAAGTACCAAAATTCGGTACTGGGAAGCATCGGGAGGATCTTGCCTTTCAGACAGAAGGATTTCAGCTTCCCTAGCTACAGAAAGTTCAGGTCCAAGGAGGCAGGGTTGTATTTGCCTGATCCTGCTTACGACATCCTTGTCGATAGAATTGTCCAGGTCGATTTTCTCTCGAGTTCTTGGTTCCTCTCTGCAGAGCTTATCAAGACTCTCTTCACTGAAACCCCTTTCACTTTCATGACAGGAGAAGACCTGCACTTAAGGTATGACATTTAATTTATCTCCAATTAAGGTTTGATACTTTGATCATGATATGTCTTATCTTAATTTTTGTGTTTTGCTATAAAATTGTAGCTATCAACTTCAGAAGTACAGGAATGCTGGCTCATTTGTCCTGCCAGTTGATCCAAATGACAAAGAAACATGGGGTGACAGTGAGCACAGGCTAGCATATGTCTCAGAAACAACTGTGATCTTCAAGGACATTGTTCAGGTCAGGGATGACCAATGGTGGAAGGCGCTTTCCACTGGCTATGTGACACAATGGGCTGCAATGAATCCCCAGAAGATCGACGCCCTCTTCTACGCCCACTCGATGGACGATGTGAAGGCGCTCGCTCCACTACTCGAGAAATTCAGGACAACTGTGGGGAGAAAGGCCTACATTGTTGTCTCTGGGGGCAAGTTTTTGGGCTGTGAGGATGCTGCCATGGCTTTGAATTGGCCGAAAGCAGTCTGCAGGGAGAGGAGATTCAAGATCATGGATTTGGGGATTGGGGCTCTGTCAAGGATTTCAAATTCAGAAGTTCCTGTTCTGCAGGCTGTGTATGCTAGCATGAAAGGGCTAATCAAGATTCATAACCCCAGTGTAGTGATCACAGTAGCTGATGCAGACTCTAACATCAAGAAGGCTCTGAAAATGGCTGTAGAGACTAACACAAACAACTCTACACTTGTTCTTCTGCCAAGACCATCTGTGCCCAAAGTTCTCTGGATGCCCGATCTTCGCCCCACTGCATTGCCAAGTAAGAATTCTGCTCTTTGTTTCACATACTATGCTCTCACTCTAATACCAAATTGAAATAAAAGTATAAATGTATAGATAATTGAACTATAGGTTTATACTTTATAGGGAAATGGGTTAAATAGGCATATGAGCTTTATTATAAAAGCGAAAACACTTAAACTTTTAAAAGCTATAATTAAAGAACATGTCATTTTAGTGCATTAAAACCCAAAAATTGGTTAGTGACAAATAATAGCATGTCACTAATATTTCGGCTAGCTCTTGGAACAAAAACCAATGGTTGGCAACCGGTGATTGCCTATTCTCTAAAGGAGGTAATTGGCAATCGCCTTTTCCCCCAAATGAAGCAACCGTCGATCGCCTTCTTACAATAAAAAGGTGACAAGAAAGTCACCTTCTTCGTCAATGAATGACGTGACCGGTGATCGCCTCCTTTGAAGAGAAGGCAATTGCCGATCGCTTTCTTTAATGACAAAAGCCTTTGTCGATTGCCCGTCGTCAATTTTTGTCGCAAAAGCTAGTCGGAGAATCATTGAAACTCTAATGACTGCTATTACAAGTCATTAACTGGTATATGACATGTTGATGTGCTTGATTATAACTTTTAAAAGTTCAATATCTAATTGACTTTTCATATTAATTTCATAGGATGTATTTGACCATTTTCCCTACTTTATATATATATATATATATATATATATATATATATATATATATATATGTCATCTCAACTCTAAACAATCAATATAATGTGTTGTATGTATTTTCAGATTGGAACAAGATGAGAGTATCCATCAGCATTATCACTCAAAACAGGGCAAATTCATTGGCAAGGCTACTGAGGTCTCTGAGCAGTGCATTCTATGTAGGAGATGAAGTTTCCATTACATTCAACATGGACAGCAAGGTGGACGAGGCAACCATAAAGCTGGTGAACTCATTCAGCTGGCCTCACGGGCCGAAAACTCTGCGAAGGCGTATCATCCAGGGCGGGCTGATTCGGGCAGTGAGTGAAAGTTGGTATCCTTCGTCAGACGATGACTTCGGGCTCCTTCTTGAGGATGACATCGAAGTCTCCCCTTACTATTACCTCTGGATTAAGTACGCTCTTTTGTCATACCATTATGACCCCCAAGTCTCACTCCCTGAGCTCTCAACAATCTCCCTTTACACGCCGCGTTTGGTTGAGGTGGTGAAGGAGCGGCCCAAATGGAATGCCACTGAGTTCTTCAAACGGATCCACCCAAACACGCCCTACCTCCACCAACTTCCATGCAGTTGGGGAGCAGTGTTCTTCCCGAAACAATGGAGGGAGTTTTATGTTTACATGAACATGCGATTCACCGAGGATGCTAAGCAGAATCCTGTCCAGATTCCTAAGTCCAGAACCAACGGCTGGCAAGCTTCGTGGAAGAAATTCTTGATCGACATGATGTATCTGAGAGGTTACGTGAGCCTCTACCCAAACTTCCCTAACCAGGCGAGCTTCTCCACCAATCACATGGAGCCCGGGGCGCATATTGCGGCAAAGGACAACGTTGTTAAGCACAACAAGGATGATTTTGAGGTGCCACTGTTGAAACAGGACTTCAAGGATCTTCTCCCCAATGGGAAAATGCCGCCAGCGCCGAAACTACCGTCGCTCAACCTCTTCAACCAGGCGGTTTCGCTCAAGGGGTTGAAGTCCGCCGGCGCAAAGCTGAAACAGGACGTCCTTAAATGCGACGCTACAGAGGTTGTCGTCGTTCATCACCACACCGGCCTTCCTTCACACTGTGCGAGATTCTAAAAATCGTGGTTATGTTGTTCGATCTACCTACAGTTTTATATCATTCTTTTAAGATTTTTATTCTTTACGTTATATTACGTCGGGGGTGATCGGAGAAACTGATCTGTCACCCCCTCCCTTAATGTAATGCGACAAGACAAAACATTCAATATACATAGATTTTTTACATCAACATAACATAGAATGAAAGCTTTAAACTACGGGAAAGTTGGCACACGTCACGTCACCTCATAGTGCGATTTGGGTGAAGCCATAAAGATGTAAATCAAGGTAAATTTTGGGTGAAGCGTAGCAGGCAAATGACAACAAAGAATTAAATGAGCTCAATTTGTCTATAGCTAGCTAAGATCGAGAAGATGAATAGGCGGCTCTTATAGCGAGTCAAACTTAGAACTTGTGATTATCAAGCTAACAACCGACCAACTCAGTTGGAGTTATATTTTACCTAACATATATAGAATGGAGCTTTAATGTTGTATTGTTTGTCATTTTAATAGTTATGGCTGTTAAGATCAAACTAAAATTCAACTAGATTAATCTCCTGTACGTATCCATGAATCAACATCACGAGGTGGTGATCCAAAATCATAATTACTTTCTGTAGCGAGAAAGCAATTATGATATGCATGGAAATGCGGAAAGTTAATTATCCTCTGCAGAATCTTTATTTGATATGGTTTGCAAGAAAAGTTGGGGCAGTTGAAGAGGAGCATCGTCCTAGTTGTGCCCTTTTTTCCATAAAGAGCACAAAGAAGAGTCAACACCCCCGCTAGGGTTCGATGGATTCTGTGATCTTCTATTTAGAAAAGCAACAAAGATGTCATTGAGCTACAAGCTACATACCAACAACTAAACATTTTAATTGAGTTTCAATATTGAAAAAAATTACAATTGAGTCTTTTTATTATTATGGGAAAATTGCACTTTTCGTCCATAAGTTATATGATAATTGTAGAATTCGTCCCTAAGTGTTAGTAGTGCTCACTTTTCGTCCCTAAGTTATTATTGGCATTGCACTTTTCATCCTTTTATTAACTTTTCATGCTCACTTTGAATTGTGTCCCTGAGCTATACTAAAGTTGCAAAATTTGTCCCTAATGTTTTGTTAGTAAAGAGACAAAAAGTGCAACACCAATGATAACTTAGGGACGAAAAGTGAGCATGATCAACACTTAGTGACAAATTTTACTATTATCGTATAACTTAGGGATGAAAATACAATTTTTCCTATTTTGAAAAATATTTAGCATTTTTATATTTATGTAAATCATATTATACAAATATGTGGCGTTTTTATATATACTTACGTGGACCTCATTGTACAATTAATTAATTAATTTTTTAAACTTTTTTTTAAGGACGACCACCTACTACTGTGGGAGGAAACAATTGATGGTTGTCGTTGTTGACAGGCAACAACCTAACAGTTGTTCAAAAACTAAATAAGGATAGCCATAGTTGTCTCAAAGTCTAGATTTAATATAAACCTCAGATTGTAATGGAGTGAAGCTACATGCAAGCTAAGGAACAACAATGGCGGAAAGGAAAAAAGGCTGGAAGTTTTGGTAAAGATATTTTCGATTGTGATTTCTGGGAGACAGATTACAATATATGAATGAAGAAGGAGCGGGAAAAGCAGTTACAAATGGAAAGGACAAGAAGGCCCTGATTAAGCTCTTCTTCTTGAATCACTGCATGCTTCTTCCTCTAATACCCCCGTAAGTTGGCGCATACAAATTTTGTGTGCCCAACTTAGAAGTGAAGGATTGGAACTGCAACGTGGGAAGCAGTTTAGTGAATCCATCTGCGATTTGATTGGAAGAGGACACATATAATAGCTTGATGACTTCTTGTGATACCTTCCCCCGCACGAGATGACAATCGATCTCTATATGTTTCGTGCACTCATGAAAGAATGCATTTTCGGCTATAGCAATTGCGGATTTGTTGTCACAGAATACCGCTGCAGGCTTCTTCAATTGTGCCTGTAAATCATCAAGAAGGAACATGAGCCACTGGACTTCGCACACAGGGCTGCTAACTGATGAAGTAATGCACAGCTCAGTCATATCTTCAATCCTCTCAAACATCTCAAATAATGCACCAAACTTGCAGCTTGCAGCAGTCCAGTTCAGCTCTTCTCTGCTTTTTGCTTTCTTTCTTAGCTTAATAAGTCAGGGGTTTATTAGTCTTTTCCTTTTTCCCTTGGCAGTTATAACGGCTTGTCTATATAGCCTATGATGTGTAAGCTGTAGACAAGTTGATACAATCATCTCTTCTTTCAGCCTGTAAACACGTAAACTCTCTTCATCTTCTTCAATGGAATGCATACTGTTTTTCTTCTAGTCCTTGAGGTTTCTCAACATGGTATCAGAGCGTTACCGGAGCTACGCCGCGGCAGTCACGGCGGAGACTGAAACCGGTGATGAAAATGGTGGCGAGCAAGCTACGTCATCCGATCGCATTCCGATGAACTCCAGCCCTGTTCAGCTCGTGGATGAGCTTCACGATCCTATGTACTTGCATGTGACGGAAAATCCTAACCTCGTGCTCGTTTCTCCTCCTTTGTCAGAAGTTAATTACGCAACGTGGAGTAGATCGATGAGAATTGCTCTCGAAGTTAAAAACAAATTCGGATTCGTTGATGGAAGCATAGCAAGTCCTGCAGAGTCCGATCCGAGATTTCCGATCTGGAGGAGATGCAACAATATTGTATGCTCCTGGATCTTCAAGGCTCTTAGCCCTATGATTGCAGAAGGAGTGCTGTATTTCGAAGTTGCGGCTGAAATTTGGAGTGTTCTTAAGAAAAGATACTCCCAGGTTGATGCTCACAGGATTGCGGAACTGCAAAACGAAATCTACAGGAGCACTCAAGGTAACCTTTCGATTAATGAATATTTCACTAAATCTAATGCTCTATGGGTCCAGATGAACGCTATGAGACCAATTCCTAAATGTGAATGTGTGCCGAGGTGCTCATGCGCACTCATTAGCAAGATTCAGAAGGAAAAACAGGAAGATCAGATTATACGTTTCCTGGAAGGGCTTAATGAAGAATATGAGAACATTAAGTCCGGAATTTTGGTTATGGATCCCATCCCTGCTATGGAGAATGTCCTTAACATGGCCCTCAAGATGGAAAGGAAGCTTAGAAACTCTGGCATCATGAAGAATCCCGATTTGATTCAATCTAATTCTGTGCAGAACATAACAATACAGAATTCAGATGACCAGTCCACTGTGGCTGTTGCAACTTCCTTTAACAAAAAGAAGTTCAGCAATAATTCTGGAAAGAATGTTCCTAAGTGTGTGTTCTGTGGGAAATTAGGGCACACGATTGAAAAGTGTTACAAGAAGCATGGTTTCCCACCAGGGTGGATTCCAGGTTATAAGTCTAAGGATAAACAAGCTCAAGAGACTCAGCCTGCTTCTGTGAACTAAGTTGGAGATGTAGGCCTTACTGCTGAGCAGTTTCAAAGGCTTGTGAGTCTGTTGCAGAGCCAAAGCCAAGGGAGTCATTCATCTAATAATACTGTGACATTGTCTAACACTGGAATCAATTCAGATTCCAGGAAGGTTGCAGAGAAACATAATGAAGGCAAGTTCATCTTTAATCCTCATATCAATACTGTGTTAAATTCTCTTGATGTTTGGATTTTAGATTCTGGTGCAACTGACCATATCACTAGTTCTTTGGACTACTTTGAATCTCATTATGCTGTTCATGGAGTATCAGTAAGGCTGCCTAATGGGGAAACAGTTGATGTTACTCACATTGGGAATATTAAACTTCACATGGATATGATGTTGAAAAATGTGTTGTTTATTCCATCTTTTTCCTTTAATATTGTTTCTGCTAGCAAGCTGGTAAGAGAATCAGGATGTGAAATTATTATTGGGGCTGATTGCTGTGATGTTCAGGGCCATCTTGGGAGGGTGGATGGTTTTGCTAAAGAAAAGGGAGGATTATCTGCTCTCCAACCCTCCTATCAGGAAGAAGGTCCATTCTGTTCAGTCTGCTAATGACTCCAATGTAATGAATTGTAGTAGTCTTTCTGCTGAGATATGGCACAATAGGCTGGGTCATTTCCCAATGAATAAGATGCAAATGTTGAAAGGGGTGAAAATCTCACCATGTACTGCCTCTGGATCAGCTTGTGACACATGTTATTTTGCCAAACATAAGAAAGCCCCTTTTTCTCTTAGCAATAATAAATCTGAGAAATGTTTTGATCTGATCCATATGGATATTTGAGGACCATTTTCTATGGCTTCCCTTAATGGAGAACATTATTTCTTAACAATTGTTGATGATTATAGCAGATACACTTGGCTACACTTAATGAAACATAAGTCAGAGGTCAGATCCACATTTCATAACTTCTATAATTATGTCCTCACACACTTTGATGCCAAAATTAAGACTGTTAGAACTGATGCTGGAATTAACATTTGCCAAAGGAAATATGCTTTGGAGATCCTAAAAGAACATGGTTTTTTGGAAGCCAAGCCAGCTAAGACTCCTGCTGTCACAAGACAGAAACTGAACAACACTGATGGGATTCCCATCACACAACCTGAAGTTTTCAGAAGGTTAGTTGGGAAACTCTTGTACCTAACCAATACTGGACCTGACATCTCTTATGCAGTCCAGCAACTAAGTCAATTTGTGGAGAAGCCAAGAAACACTCATATGGTAGCAGCTCATAGGGTGTTAAGGTACCTAAAAGGGGCACCTGGAAAAGGCTTGTTCTACCCTTCTAATTCTCTTATGAAATTGCAAGGATTTTCAGACTCAAACTGGGCAACTTGTGTGGATAGTAGGAAATCTGTGACAGGATATTGTATTTATCTTGGCAATTCTTTGATTTCATGGAAAACCAAGAAGCAAGCTACCATCTCTAGATCATCTTCTGAGGCAGAGTACAGGGCCCTAGCATCCACAACTTGTGAGGTACAGTGGTTGTTATTTCTGTTAGCAGATTTGAAGGCAACATTCTCTACTCCAGTAACTTTGTATTGTGATAACAACTCTGCCATTGCTATTGGTGAAAATTTTGTCTTCCATGAACGCACTAAACACATTGAGATTGATTGTCATGTGGTTAGACAAAAGATCAATGAAGGGGTTGTCAAACTTCTTGTTGTTTCTTCCCAGAATCAGACTGCAGATGGCTTCACAAAAGCCTTGCCTAAGCCCTTGTTTGACAAGTTCCATGATAAGCTGGGCCTTCAAGATCTTCATGCTCCAGCTTACGGGGGGTTGATGAAGTAATGCACAACTCAGTCATATCTTCAATCCTCTCAAACATCTCAAATAATGCACCAAACTTGCAGCTTGCAGCAGTCCAGTTCAGCTCTTCTCTGCTTTTTGCTTTCTTTCTTAGCTTAATAAGTCAGGGGTTTATTAGTCTTTTCCTTTTTCCCTTGGCAGTTATAACAGCTTGTCTATATAGCCTATGATGTGTAAGCTGTAGACAAGTTGATACAATCATCTCTTCTTTCAGCCTGTAAACACGTAAACTCTCTTCATCTTCTTCAATGGAATGCATACTGTTTTTCTTCTAGTCCTTGAGGTTTCTCAACACTAACACCCTATATTCGGCCTGGGAAGATGACCTGGAAACCGTCGTTTGCTTCTTAGATTTCCAAGAAATCAGGGCATCGCCGAAAAATATGCAGAATCCAGTGATGGAGCGACGAGTTTCCGAACATGTTGCCCAGTCGGAATCTGAAAACATATTGAGCTGCAAAGCTTCACCTTTTGGATAGAATATCCCTTGGCCGGGTGCTCGTTTGATGCATCGCAGAACATGGTGAGCAGCACTGATATGTTTGTTAGTAGGAGCGTCTACAAATTGACTCAATTGTTGTACGACGTATGCAATGTCCGGCCTTGTGGCCGTGAGATATAGAAGGCGGCTAACAAGTCTTCTGTAGGAGCCGATGTCAGTAAGCAGCTCGCCATCCCCGTGATATAAGCGAAGACCAGGTACCATAGGGGAGGATGCAGGCTTGCACTCAAGGAAGCCTGTTTCTGTTAAAATGTCTAGAGCATATTTACGCTGGCATAGATTCAGACCAGCCTCATTCCTTCGTGCTTCAATCCCAAGGAAATAACCTAATTCACCTAAATCTTTTATCTTGAAGGCATCATCAAGATATGCTTTGAGCTTCTGAATTAGAGACATAACTGATAAACATTATTTTTATTATTAAGTTGCAATAATTTATTTATTTTATATCAATTTTATTTATTAATTTTGTATTTTTAGCTTTACTAATATTGTTTAATTTTGGGTTATTTTTGGTTATTAAGTTTGTTTTATTATTATAATTGTCAGTTTAATAGTTTATTGCCTTTAGATTATTATTATTATTATTATTATTATTATTATTATTATTATTATTATTATTATTTCTTACATATTCAAACGCGTGAATGGCCGAACAAGAAGCGAACAGAGACACCAGCGAACTTGAGGACGGGCAGCGTGGATAGAGAAGCCCCAGAAGACACGGTCTTCCTCAATTGTCGACCAAAAATTGAGGAAGACCGTGTCTTCTGGGGTTTCTCTATCGACGCCGTCCGTCCTCAAGTTCGTTGGTGCCTTTGTTCGGCCATTAATAAAATGCCTTGTTTGATTCATTATGCAAGTAGAACTTTAGATAATGCTCAGGTTAACTACACAACTACTGAAAAGGAGTTGTTGGCTATAGTCTTTGCATTAGAAAAATTTCGTTCTTACTTAATTGGTTCTAAAGTGATTGTGTTTTCTAATCATTCTGCTCTAAAAATTTTTGCTAGCTAAAAAAGATGTCAAACCTAGACTAATAAGATGGATTCTGTTGTTGCAAGAATTTGATTTGAATATCAAGGACTGTGATACCCCGGTTATTTGAGTATTTTGTTATAAATATTATTATGCTAAATAAAATTTTACAATATAATCGTTATGTGAAATATAATATTTTTATTGTATGATCCATAATTGTATTATTTTATGAGACACAAAACTATTTGAAATTAGTCTACTAATATTATTTTATGGTTATTATGTTAGATATACAATAATCTAACTATACTGAATATTAGTATACGAGAAACCTGACCTCGTATGATAGCGGAAGCGTAGCCGTGTTGATCTCCAGCCATAGTTGATGTTTCTGTTGTGTTGCCTCTTAACGGTAGACCGTTAGCCCTGTTTTGTCTCAGACCTGACTCAGAACCCTAGATGGTGTATCGGTATCTACTGAGCGGTCTGAGTACCGTAACTGAATGTGCTATCTCATCCATAATCCTGTATCCCATCAATCCAGGTTATATTAGGCACAGAGTTTGGTTGACTAACAACTACTAGTTATTAAGTCCAACCAGACCACTTAATAAGCCTAGTCAACTTGCACCACTTAATTAAGGCTCTAATATATAATATATAATATATATTATTAGGGAAAATCTTACATTCTCCCACTTGGTGCAAGTACTAGCACAACCATCATCAAAGAACAAAACACACGAATCATAGTGATATGTCCTCTATTTAACCAGAGTAGTATCCATTATGATCACATGCATTTTAATTCTCCAACTTAGGTCCTTAATGAACAAACTCTATGTTTATTCTCGGTACCTTAAGGGATGTTTCTCAAAATACATTATGTGCACAACTGAAGGAGAAAACACATCCAAATTGTACAAAAGAGTACACTGTATGATCTCTAAAACTTTATAAGCATGCCTTAAGTAGAGATCTCTTAATGTTAGCATAATGCTAACTATATTCTATGACTTCTTTATAAGTTAACTTTAAGTACTATCTCTAACAGCTAAGAGCTTGGAGTTGACACGTCTGTCACTCCTACTCATCAAAAATAGCCAAAAGATAATCAAGTCACAGAAGCATTCCAATAACTTAGACAATAAACCAAACATCTAAGTCTATAAATTTGGAATCTTAATCATACACCATAACTTCCCAAATAACTTCAATGTTCATTTTAAATGAACTGGACATAATGAGTCTTACTAATATGTCTCACAAAATTGTTTTGAGCCTTACAACTGAAATGACCCAAGATCAATTTTGAAGAAACTAAAGACTCTATTAATCACTGAAGAATTTATTAAATGACAGTGCACCACAAATTAAATGTTTTTGTTCTAATAAATTCCTTGGTTACAACATTTTCATAAATATGTTGCACAACCAAATGTTCAATAATTTGAACTTATGAATTTATATGAACAAATACAAGATTAATACTTGTGGAATATTTTGGACTTATTGTTTAACATACAATCAAATTTAGGATGTATGAAGCCAATTAAATCCATAAACTTTAGTGGAGCATCTTAATGATCTTTTTCTAAAAATGATCACTCCCACTGATTAAAACATTCTTCAGCGAAATTAATAAAGTGAACTTAATAATATACATACTCATAATCGATTTATTGACCAACTAACAAATGAAGACACAATTCCCCACCATTAGTTGGGCATACTAAATAATCAATTTTTGGTTCCAATTAAAGTCCAACTAAATAATGAAGATATAATTCCCCACCATAGTTGGACATACTAAAAGAAAATAAAATACATCTTTCAAAACCAAGTTAGAATTTGGCTCAAAAGATACATTTTAACATTATTGGAATCCAAGAGGTATGTCAAATCACATAACTTACTACAGTTAGTCCGAAGAACCGAGCAAGATTCGTGGATTAATTAATAGAAGTGACTAAATTTTGGGAAGTGACTGAAAAAACATGTTTTGCCAATGCAAATCATGAAACTTAGAATGATAATTGAACTAAATTTATAAATTCTAAGAAATTGTGATAAAATTATTATCTAATAGGTTGAGGGATTTATTGACATAAAACTTGCCTGTGGGCTAAAGTTTTAATTCTATTAAATCCAATTAAGAAACCCTTATGATAATATTTTTCACAATTACTAAAGAGCCAGAAGAATCTAGTGACATAAAACTTGCCTGTGGGCTAAAGTTTTACTCAATTAGATTCAACTGAAAAATTTATTTATGATGAAACCATTATCAAATGAGTTGAAGAATCAAATGACATAAAACTTGCCTGTAGGCTAAAGTTTTAGTCAATAAGATTCGTTGCTATCATTATGATAAAAAAAACTTAAAGATCATGTTCCTTTTCTTAATCCCTGTGGGCAAATTAAGAAATATGACCTAAATTTACATCATAAAATTAAACTTCATGATAGAATTGGAAATTGTTTACAAATAACCATAATGTAAATAAATTGATTTATGTCTATCGTCACTGATAAAACTACTAAACTACATTCCGATACATAATTGCCTGTGGGCTAAATTATGACCGTAGTCCAGTATTTCATCCTGATTAATTATACAAATATAACGAAATTGCCTGTGGGCTAAATTTCATCATATTACATACAATTAATCACAAAAGATATGTCCAAAACTATATGTGATCAAAATAAACCGCTTAATATATAATTTTAACAGATTAAGGATGCTGTGGCTACTCCAAAACCAAATTAAAACTATAAGATCACTAGACAATTATCAAATTCTTAGGGGTGTTCAATCGGTTAACCGTTCGGTTAACCGAACCGTTTTAACCGAACCGAATTAACTAAAGTTTTTTTTTCTTTAACCATTAACCGAATCGAAGTTTGCTCTACCGAATTCACCGAACCGAAATTTTTTTCGGTTAATCGGTCGGTTAACCGATTAACCGAACTTTTTAAAGTTAAAATTTAAAATTCTAAAAATAACACCTAAAATAATAAATTCAATTAAAATAAAATACATATCATAATAAATTCATAACAAAATATAAAAAACATGAATTATAATCTCCAAACATCCATAACTTCAAATTAGTATTTATATTTATATTATTATTTATATATTAATTAAAAACTTCGGTTAACCGACCTTTCGAACCGAATTAACCGTTAACCGAAGTTTTAAAATTCCTTTAACCATTAACCGAACCGAAAAAGTTCGGTTCGAAAACGGTTAACCAAACTTTGTCGGTTCGGTCGGTTAACCGAAAATTATCCGAAGTTTGCACACCCCTACAAATTCTTGTCTAAACTTTATGTGATTGAAACTTAACAATCTTAGGTAGCTGAATATGCTGTAGCATTTCCTTAATTAACCAAGATTGAAAAATCAAGATATTTCAGTAAATTAAAGATTCTTTGGCTATTCTTTAATGAACTGAAATAAAATCACATTGGCAAGGAATGCTTAAAATGTTGGCAAACAGATTATACCAGATTGTGATGGGAAAATCTAAATATACTCCAAGGAAAGGCGGTTAGAGACTAAGTCTCACTGAAAACCAATTCCTTAAATAGAGTATCAATTTAAGGAGACTAGTGGCTCAAGATGTCCTTAACTCATGGCCATTAAAACTAGTATGTCTCCCCGATTCATATATATACTTAATGTATAACTGTTTGGGGGTATACACCAAAAAACTGTAGGGTATACACCAAAAAACTGTAGGGTTCACCTATGATTAAAGCTTAAATGGTGAACTAAAAATAGCGGACTAAACGTGCTTAAATTCAAGCACTACCGCGACTAAAGTTTATGCACAAGTCCAACTTAAATAGGAACTAATATAATTCCATCTCAAAGTATGCATTGCTAAAGGCATAATAAAATTGCATAATTTAAAACAGAATATTATGCTTAGGACAAATATGCATAAAATTAAATATTAAACTCATATATTCCAAATAAATTGCATAACTGAAGGCAAACTTACAATATGAGATTTCAAAGTATAAACTTAATATTCAAACACCAATGAGTCCAAACCAAAAGAGACCCAACATTTTGAATAATAATGTACTGAATATATACTTTAAATTTTTTTTTTTTTAACTGTAAGCCCATAGGAAAATGTTTTAATGCATAAAGATCAAATTTATGAAAAATAACTGAATTTACAAATTCAAACAATATCAAACTAAAAGGATATGGTAGCATTTGTAAATTAAAATCTCACAAACCCTAATTGCATAATTAAACTTAATATTATGCACTTAAAGTGATCGAATGCATAACACAATCTAAAAAGTATGAACCAACTAAAGAATATGAATTTATACCAAATATTCATACTTAACCAAACATGGACAATCAGAACTAAAATCATAATTCCAAGAACTAAATGAATTACGGAATTAATGGCAAAAGTCAATTGCCTAGAAAATATGTTTTTTCAAGATTACTAAATTGATTCAAAATTACTCTCCATAACCCAGTTGATAATATTATTATTATTAATGGCAAAATTGCAAATAACCAAAATAGCAATAAATAGCCATAATAATATTATCACATTAAGTAGGAGACTAAATATGGAAAAATAATGGTCAAAACCGCTAACACTTATAAATGTTTTCGGATAAAATTTTGAAAACTTAATAAAATTTGAAGTCCGGAAAATATTAATGTCCAGAAAATTATTTTCTGAACTGGAGTATTGTCACATAAATTTATTTGGAAACAGTTCATTGTGCATAACTGAATACCATAAGAATATTAATGTCATCATTAATTAATTAATTATTAATAGCAATAAGTAACATTATAATCACTATTAACACTAATAATAACGACAAACTAAAGTATGGTAATGCACTTTTTAATGTTTCCATTTTTCTAAAAAAATAAAATATGTGACTAGTCCAAAATAGCGGTTAAGTGTAACTATAGCACTAATTATCAATAATAACCATAAAAGATAATTAATGGCTAACCTTAATGATGCAAATTGCATCTGCCCATTGCGCTAACAACGATGACGATCCACAAGAGAAGAAAAGACTCCAGAATTCTCCCAATCTTCACTATCGGTGTCGATAAAATCGATGCAGCGTCCAATGGTACGTTAAAAAATTTATTGGTAGGACTTAATTACCAACATTAATAGTCATGTAAAATGAAGTGGTAATCATGCCAATGTACCAAATATAGCAGATTACCATGAAATAATAATTATTATTGAAGGTAATAAAATGAGATTAGCCCCTAAACTTAATAACAGTAATTAATAATGCCAATTAATAATAACTACAATAAAGGAAAAACTGTAATTAAGGGATGTCAAATACAAATCTCAATTTACCACATAATAATTAACAATGACATTATGATACTTAGGGAGACTGAAGTTAAGGTAATAACCAAATTACCACTTTTACAGACAATATACCAACTATATTGCTTTTGCCATAAAATTAAAGACTTAATATTATTATTAAGGCCCTGAAAAACTATTGATAGATTAAAAAATTAATCAACTTAAATAATAGTTTGTAATTATTCTTAATGGCCAAAATAAGAATTAAATCCTCAAATCATTAATGTCTCTAAACAGGTCGAGACAATAATTATAGCACTTAATCATTCAAATTAGGCTCATAAACCTCAATGACCCAAGTGAATTATAACATGAATAAAAATGGTCAAAGTACTGAAATAGGCCCAAACTTAATATTATTATCAACGAGTAATACCAAAATATGGTAGTTAGTAATAATTAAAACTTAATAAACATGTTATAATCAAATAAAAGTGCTACAATTATTATTTAAATATAAATCAAGATGGGATTCATACTTTAATGACCCAAGATAGGTCCCAAATAGCTTGTTCAAAATAGGTTCTAAAGTCCCAGAGACACATAAAACTAAAATGTGCTCAAATTAAAGGGAAACCAAACAAGCTACTTTAGTAGGTCATAATATCTAAAATTGACCTAAGGATCCAAAATTGAATGATATTTTAATAATGAATTTATGAGTTAATAATATGACAAATTCAACCTTAATGCATGTTTTTATGAATGTATAATTATAACAATAATAATTTATGAATATACATAGCATGCTAGAATTTTGCATATTAACACATATATCATACATAAATTGCAATATACTTAAAGCAATTTAATATAACCTCAATATTAAATTAAAATTTAAATAGCAAATTTAAAACTTAATATTTGCTAAAAATTGAATAATAATTTAGTTATGAATTCAATGCCAAAATTAAGAAAACTGAAGGGCATCATTCAAAAACAAGCAATTACCATACACTTACCATTTGCTAATAATATACAATATTAAATTAGGTAATATTAATATGGTAATAATAAAGTAAATAATACCATTTACCAAATTAATATGCAATTACTAAATGATTGGCAAATAAAATATATGGTAAGAAAAAAATAAAAATAAAGGTAATTGCAAGAAGCATACCAATCTGTACGCATCTTTGGCCGGCAAAGACCCAACGAAATTAGGAAGCAGGAAGACTGCATCAAGTTTCCAAAGCCGCCGTATCTTTTATAGCATCTCCGGCCGGCTAGCTTCCACGAAACACCCAACGGAATCCGGTGTTACTGAAGGAGGGAGAGAGAGAGAGAGCCGACACCAAGACAGCAACATCAGGCCGTCGCCGGCGTCTTCATCGCAACGCCACAACCGGCCGACGAGCGCCTGGAGAATCGTTCACTTGTCGCCGTCATCGCACCGTCCTCACCAGAAAACCGGTCGCCGGCGAAGTGCATCTCGAACCAGTGTCTCGGCCCCCATTTTTCCCGGCCAAAAAATTGGCGGCGAAAAGAAAAACAGTAAAAGTCACGATGTATGTATATAATTTAGAAATCCAAAGGAAATTAAAAATTGTGTTTAATTATGCTGAAAAATAATTTTCAACAGTCCAAAAAATCATATACAAAAACTATGATGTATATTAAATTAATATTGTTTTTAGGCAAAACAATTAACCAGGCAGAGATTATATAGGCTCTGATACCAAATGTTAGATATACAATAATCTAACTATACTGAATATTAGTATACGAGAAACCTGACCTCGTATGATAGCGGAAGCGTAGCCGTGTTGATCTCCAGCCATAGTTGATGTTTCTGTTGTGTTGCCTCTTAACGGTAGACCGTTAACCCTGTTTTGTCTCAGACCTGACTCAGAACCCTAGATGGTGTATCGGTATCTACTAAGCGGTCTGAGTACCGTAACTGAATGTGCTATCTCATCCATAATCCTGTATCCCATCAATCCAGGTTATATTAGGCACAGAGTTTGGTTGACTAACAACTACTAGTTATTAAGTCCAACCAGACCATTTAATAAGCCTAGTCAACTTGCACCACTTAATTAAGGCCCTAATATATAATATATAATATATATTATTAGGGAAAATCTTACATATTACTATTCCTAAACCCATAATACTTATATGATATAATAAACTAATCTTTAAATCCTAAAACTAAAGTGTTATATTATAGTAAATAAACTTAAAGTTTTAGTATAATATAGGTTAGTCCCGTACAGCTAAAAGTATATATATATATATATATATATATATATATATATATATATATATATATATATATATGTTACGTATATCCATATTAGTTCGTATATATATGTATGTATGTTAATGTTATATTTAAGCTTTTAAGTATTTTAGTTCCTTACAACTAGAATTATTATTTATAACACAAATTATTAGTTGAGTATTTAAGTAGTAATCTAATTGTTCCCATCGTCCTCATCAATAGCCAATTCGTTAAACCCGCCCATCCTTCATCATCATCTTGAGCCGAATCATTCTTGTTTTTTTTTCCCACTTCCGGCTTCAGCGAAAGAGAATTTATGCACGTCAATTTCCGTTCTTCTATCTAGAGTCATCAATTCAAGTTTATTTAATTGTCTTGGGGTAAAATTTTCTATGATTATTATATGTTTATATGTGATTTCTTTGTGTATATGAACCTTCAACCTGGTTAGAAGGAGAGTTTGCGGAGGAGTAAACGTAGGCCTCGATTTGGTGTGTGATTGATTGTACGAATCCAGGTGAATGAATAAGTTGTTGGATGAGAGCGCGCGATAGAACTTAGTAGTTGTTCCATTTATGATGTTTTAGAGTGGTTGATCCAGATTGTATTTCTTTCTTTAATTTTTGGATTAAGTTGGTGATTGAATGTCATGGTTTAGAGCCTTACATCTAGTCAGTGTTAGATTAGATGTGGCGATTTCACCCTCATTTATTATTAAGGACTTAAATTTATTTTGTAAGTTGAATTGTTACTTAGTTTCTAAATTGAGGTATGCACTCTTCGGGAATTATATTTTTGGCAGTTTCTATTTTTAGTAAGTTTGTTTATAGTTTGTTTTGAGAATTAAATTTGAGGGTGTTACAAGTTGGTATCAGAGCGGTACGAACCATTGGGATATAGGAAACCTAAGTTATGAATTTTGGAATAAGAGCTTGGGTATTGAATTTGGGAATATAGGGATTGGAGTTCTAAAGTGGTATGAACCCTTAGTAAACCTTTTGGCTTAAATTTTGGTTTGAGAAC
The DNA here is from genome assembly GCF_001879475.1 of Ipomoea nil. Taxonomy (NCBI): domain Eukaryota; kingdom Viridiplantae; phylum Streptophyta; class Magnoliopsida; order Solanales; family Convolvulaceae; genus Ipomoea; species Ipomoea nil. The sequence goes on along the minus strand of NW_017616574.1, from coordinate 3,839,655 downwards.
TATGTGGTTATGTTTCGGGGACGAAACATCTTTTAAGGGGGTAGAGTGTGATACCCCATATTTCTGAGTACTATACGAGGACCGTTTGTGCGTACGGAGTTCATTTTATTAAATAGTCCTATTCTTGTTACTTAATTTTAATCTATTCCTTGGACTCCAAATTTGACCAACTATTATCCTAAATCCATATTATTATATTGAGCCTACTAGTTTTCTAAACTTAATGTGAATATTGTATAATTGCCACTTACCAAAGCTTACCGAATATATTATTATCCATAATTAAATATATTATTATTATTGCATTATTTCATGACTAATTATATAAGTATATATATATATATATATATATATATATATATATATATATATATATATATATGTAAGTTATCCTAATCACTAATTATGTCATTAATTCCTAATTATGTATATTTGCATACGTTGTTATTATTATTATTATTATTATTATTATTATTATTATTATTATTATTATTATTATTATTATTATTATTATATTATTATTATTATTATTATTATTATTATTATTATTATTATTATTATTATTATTATATCCATTATATATACTAGTATTTATACCCATGCGATGCACGGAATGAAATTGTTGTAATATATTAAGAATATTTAAATCGATATATAATTATTTAAGAGTTAATTTCACCAAAGGTCGCATATCTTTCCTGACAATTCCAAATTTAATCCTAGACTATAGTTATAAATTATTACGATTTATTCTATAATATAATTCTTACGTTAACATTCTTACTATTATTACTAGTATTTACACCCGTGCGATGCACGGAATGAAATTGTTGTAATATATTAAGAATATTTAAATCGATATATAATTATTTAAGAGTTAATTTCACCAGAGGTCGCATATCTTTCCTGACAATTCCAAATTTAATCCTAGACTATAGTTATTAATTATTACGATTTATTCTATGTTATAATTCTTACGTTAATATTCTTACTATTATTATTAATACACTTAATTATTTGAAGATATTATTTTTACCACTTATATTATTATTATAATATTATTATTATTAGTTTCTTTTCAAGTTTTGATAGTATATAATGGTCGTGAGGCAAACAATAACAATATAACCATAATTAAATTTTCTTGTATTGTATTTCGTGAGTCACAATAAAAATATAAAAATAATTAAATATTCTTCAATTCTATATTCACCAAAATTAAATAATCTAACCAATTATAAAGAGAGATTATTAAATAACGCACGAGACAATTTTTTAATTAAAAATTCATTAATAAAACAGAAGGTTCTCATAGTATTTTCTTAAAAACTATTTAATAAAGCATTTTTTTTTAGAAATTGGTGGGACAAACCGCAATTTCAAAAAAATATATGTCCAAAACGGACAACCGAGTCAAAAATTATGCATTGCCGAACTTTTGACACTTCACAACTTTAACCCAGAATTATTGTACGAATGGGAAAGTAGAAATCAATATATTTTATTAGAAAGAGAGATTTTGTAGGAATTGGGCGGAAAGTTAAAATTTCAAGATTTTGTTATTATATATAGTATAGATGCGCAAAGGAAATTGTATTATATTATTTTATAATTTTAGAATAGAATTTTTGCTCAGAATTATTGTACGAATGGGAAAGTAGAAATCAATATATTTTATTCGGAAGAGAGATTTTTTAAGAATTGGGCGGGAAGGTAAAATTTCAAGATTTTGTTATTATATATATATATATATATATATATATATATATATATATGTATGTATTAATGAGCGGGAGATTATGTATTAATGAGCACAACCCATATATATATAATTATATACATACATATATATATATATATATATATATATATATATATATATATATATATATATATATATATATATAGATGCGGAAAGGAAATTGTATTACATAATTTTTTAATTTTAGAATAGAATTTTAGTCCAAAATTATTGTACGAATGAAAAAGTAGAAATCAATATATTTTATTTGGAAGAGATATTTTTTAGGAATTGGGCGGGAAGTTAAAATTTCAGGATTTTGTTATTATATATAGTATAGATAATATAGATGTACAAAGAGAATTGTATTACATTATTTTATAATTTTAAAATAGAATTTTAGCCAAGAATTATTGTACGAATGGGAAAGTAGAAATCAATATATTTTATTGGCAAGAGAGATTTTTTAGGAATTGGGCGGGAAGTTAAAATTTCAGGATTTTGTTATTATATATAGTATAGATATAGATGTGCAAAGGGAATTGTATTACATAATTTTATAATTTTAGAATAAAATTTTAGCTCACAATTATTGTACGAATGGGAAAGTAGAAATCAATATATTTTATTGGCAAGAGAAATTTTTTAGAAATTGGGCGGAAAGTTAAAATTTCAGAATTTTGTTATTATATAGTATGGATAGATGTGCAAAGGTAATTGTATTACGTAATTTTATAATTTTAAAATAGAACTTTTGTTCATAATTATTGTACGAATGGGAAAGTAGAAATCAATATATTTTATTGGGAATAGAGTTTTTTAGGAATTGAGCGGGAAGGTAAAATTTCAGTATTTTGTTATTATATATAGTATAGATGTGCAAAGGGAATTGTATTACATAATTTTATAATTTTAGAATAGAATTTTAGCCCAGAATTATTGTACGAATGGGAAAGTAGAAATCAATATATTTTATTGGGAAGAGAGATTTTTTAGGAATTGGGCGGGAAGTTAAAATTTCAGAATTTTGTTATTATATATAATATAGAAGTATAGATGTACAGAGGGAATTGTATTACATTATTTTATAATTTTAAAATAGAATTTTATCCCAGAATTATTGTACGAATGGAAAGGTAGAAATCAATATATTTTATTGAAAAGAGAGATTATTTACGAATTGGTCGACAAGTTAAAATTTCAGGATTTTGTTATTATATATATACAGTATAGATGTACAAAGAGAATTGTATTACATTATTTTATAATTTAAGAATAGAATTTTAGCCCAGAATTATTGTACGAATGAGAAAGTAGAAATTAATATATTTTATTGGCAAGAGAGATTTTTTAGGAATTGGGCAGGAAGTTAAAATTTCAGGATTTTGTTATTATATAAAGTAAAGTATATATATATATAGATGTGCAAAGGAAATTATCTTACATAGTTTTGTAATTTCAGAATAGAATTTTAACTCAGAATTATTGTACGAATGAGAAAGTAGAAATCAATATATTTTATTGGGAAGAGAGATTTTTTAGGAATTGGGCGGGAAGGTAAAATTTCAGGATTTTTTTATTATGTATAGTATAGATAGTATAGATGTACAAAGGGAATTGTATTACATTATTTTATAATTTTAGCCCAGAATTATTGTACGAATGGGAAAGTAGAAATCAATATATTTTATTGGTAAGGAAGATTTTTTAGGAATTGGGCGGGAAGTTAAAATTTCAGGATTTTGTTATTATATATTGTATAGATGTGCAAAGGAAATTGTATTACATAATTTTATAATTTTAGAATAGAATTTTAGCTCAGAATTATTGTACGAATAGGAAAGTAGATATCAATATATTTTATTTGGAAGAGAGATTTTCTAGGAATTGGGCGGGAAGTTAAAATTATAGGATTTTGTTATTATATATAGTATAGAAGTATAGATGTACACAGGAAATTGTATTACATTATTTTATAATTTTAGAATAGAATTTTAACCCATAATTATTGTACGAATGGAAAAATAGAAATCAATATATTTTATTGGGAAGAGAGATTTTTTAGGAATTGGGTGGGAAGTTAAAATTTCAAGGATTTTGTTATTATATATAGTATAGATGTACAAAGGGAATTGTATTACATAATTTTATAATTTTTGAATAGAATTTTAGCCAGAATTATTGTACGAATGGGAAAGTAGAAATCAATATATTTTATTGGGAATAGAGATTTTTTAGGAATTGGGCGGGAAGTTAAAATTTCAGAATTTTGTTATTATATATTTTATAGAAGGGAATTGTATTACATTATTTTATAATTTTAGAATAGAATTTTAGCCCAGAATTATTGTACGAATGAGAAAGTAGAAATCAATATATTTTATTGGAAAGAGAAATTTTTTAGAAATTGGGCTGGAAGTTAAAATTTCAAGGATTTTGTTATTATATATAGTTTAGATGTACAAAGGGAATTGTATTACATTATTTTATAATTTTAGAATAGAATTTTAACCCACAATTATTGTACGAATGGGAAAGTAGAAATCAATATATTTTATTGGGAATAGAGATTTTTTAGGAATTGGGCGGGATGTTAAAATTGCAGGATTTTGTTATTATATATAGTATAGAAGGGAATTGTAATACATTATTTTATAATTTTAGAATAGAATTTTAGCCCAGAATTATTGTACAAATGGGAAAGTAGAAATTAATATATTTTATTGGAAAGAGAGTTTTTTTAGGAATTGGGCGGGAAGTTAAAATTTCAGAATTTTCTTATTATGTATAGTATAGATAGTATAGATGTACAAAGGGAATTGTATTACATTATTTTATAATTTTAGCCCAGAATTATTGTACGAATGGGAAAGTAGAAATCAATATATTTTATTGGTAAGGAAGATTTTTTAGGAATTGGGCGGGAAGTTAAAATTTCAGGATTTTGTTATTATATATTGTATAGATGTGCAAAGGAAATTGTATTACATAATTTTAGAATTTTAGAATAGAATTTTAGCTCAGAATTATTGTACGAATAGGAAAGTAGATATCAATATATTTTATTTGGAAGAGAGATTTTCTAGGAATTGGGCGGGAAGTTAAAATTATAGGATTTTGTTATTATATATAGTATAGAAGTATAGATGTACACAGGAAATTGTATTACATTATTTTATAATTTTAGAATAGAATTTTAACCCATAATTATTGTACGAATGGAAAAATAGAAATCAATATATTTTATTGGGAAGAGAGATTTTTTAGGAATTGGGCGGGAAGTTAAAATTTCAAGGATTTTGTTATTATATATAGTATAGATGTACAAAGGGAATTGTATTACATAATTTTATAATTTTTGAATAGAATTTTAGCCAGAATTATTGTACGAATGGGAAAGTAGAAATCAATATATTTTATTGGGAATAGAGATTTTTTAGGAATTGGGCGGGAAGTTAAAATTTCAGAATTTTGTTATTATATATTTTATAGAAGGGAATTGTATTACATTATTTTATAATTTTAGAATAGAATTTTAGCCCAGAATTATTGTACGAATGAGAAAGTAGAAATCAATATATTTTATTGGAAAGAGAAATTTTTTAGAAATTGGGCTGGAAGTTAAAATTTCAAGGATTTTGTTATTATATATAGTTTAGATGTACAAAGGGAATTGTATTACATTATTTTATAATTTTAGAATAGAATTTTAACCCACAATTATTGTACGAATGGGAAAGTAGAAATCAATATATTTTATTGGGAATAGAGATTTTTTAGGAATTGGGCGGGATGTTAAAATTTCAGGATTTTGTTATTATATATAGTATAGAAGGGAATTGTAATACATTATTTTATAATTTTAGAATAGAATTTTAGCCCAGAATTATTGTACAAATGGGAAAGTAGAAATTAATATATTTTATTGGAAAGAGAGTTTTTTTAGGAATTGGGCGGGAAGTTAAAATTTCAGGATTTTCTTATTATATATATAGTATAGATAGTATATATGTACAAAGGGAATTGTATTACATTATTTTATAATTTTAGAATAGAATTTTAACCTAGAATTATTGTACGAATGGAAAATTAGAAATCAATATATTTTATTGGGAAGAGAGATTTTTTAGGAATTTGGCGGGAAGTTAAAATTTCAGGATTTTGTTATTATATATAGTATAGAAGTATAGATGTACACAGGGAATTGTATTACATTATTTTATAATTTTAGAATAGAATTTTAACCCATAATTATTGTACGAATGGAAAAGTTGAAATCATTATATTTTATTCGGAAGAGAGATTTTTTAGGAATTGGGCGGGAAAGTTAAAATTTCAAGGATTTTGTTATTAAATATAGTATAGATGTACAAAGAGAATTGTATTACATTATTTTATAATTTTTGAATAAAATTTTAGCCCAGAATTATTGTACGAATGGGAAAGTAGAAAATAATATATTTTATTGGAAATATTGGGCGGAAGTTAAAATTTCCGGATTTTATTATTATATATAGTATAGTTAGATGTGCAAAGGGAATTGTATTACATAATTTTATAATTTTAAAATAGAATTTTAGCCCAGAATTATTGTACGAATGAGGAATTAGAAATCAATATATTTTATTGGCAAGAGAGGATTTTTTAGGAATTGGGCGGGAAGTTAAAATTCCAGGATTTTGTTATTACACGCAATTGCTATGACTTTTAGAATATGGCCAAAATGCTGTGTATTGAGCTATATATTTCGGCTAAACAATTGATTAAAGAATAAAAATTAAGTAAAAAAACAACAATACAAAACGGTGTAGTTTAGTTTGGGCGGGAAAATGGAGCTATTTGATTGGCTGAAAATTAGTGACTTTTATATGTATATAGATAGTATAGAAGGGAATTGTATTACATTATTTTATAATTTTAGAATAGAATTTTAGCCCAGAATTATTGTACGAATGGAAAAGTAGAAATCAATATATTTTATTGGAAAGAAAGATTTTTTAGGAATTGGGCGGGAAGTTAGGGAATTGTATTACATAATTTTATAATTTTTGAATAGAATTTTAGCCAGAATTATTGTACGAATGAGAAAGTAGAAATCAATATATTTTATTGGGAAGAGAGATTTTTTAGGAATTGGGCGAAAAGTTAAAATTTCAGGATTTTGTTATTATATATAGTATAGATGTACAGAGGGAATTGTATTACATTATTTTATAATTTTAGAATATAATTTTAACCCAGAATTATTGTACGAATGGAAAAGTAGAAATCAATGTATTTGATTGGGAATAGAGATTTTTTAGGAATTGGGCGGGAAGTTAAAATTTACGGATTTTGTTATTATATATAGTATTATAGTATAGATAGTATAGATTTATATATATTATGTACTGTACGTGTTATATATATATATATATATATATATATATATATATATATATATATAGAAAAACGCTCATATGTGGTCATGTTATTAGGTGTGGTCGTGTGGTCGTATCTGTGTCGTTGAATCAGTTTAATCTAAAGGCTGTGGTAATTCTGAGGATTTTCGCGCGTTTTAGTAAGTGGGGGTGTTATGGTAATTACAATGACCATTTATAGCGGGCGGGGTTCCAGAATACACCAACAGTGTTGACAACATACACCAATAGTGTAATAAAACACACCACAGTGAAACACACCAATGGTGTATTCCCGTGTTATGGTAATTACAGTGGCCATTTATACCGGTCGAGTTCCAGAATACACCAACAGTGTTGACAACATGCACCAATAGTGTAATAAAACACACAACAATGTGATTTTCCTTATTCCGGTGTTTTATTACAAGTTTACCCTTACAGTTCGCTGGGTAGAAGAATGTGCGCGAAAATACTGAAAAAATCTTGATTAATATGATTCATTAGATCTATCTAATCTAATGGTCTATAATTGACCATATGACCACACCTAACAACATGGCCACATGTGATCACTCCTCTCTCTATATATATATATATAGAATAAAGTTCAAATGCGGCGGGGTCTTCCCGTGCGGCGGTGCGACGGAATTCCAGAATACACCAACAGTGTTAACAATATGCACCAACAGTGTAAGAAAACACACCACAGTGAAATGCAATAAAACATCACAAAATACACAACAGACTCAAAAAAATACACCATATAACTCACCACCCCCAATGGTGTATTTCCGAACAGTGTATGGTGTTTTTACTCACACCTAATGGTGTGTGTTTGGTGATGCGGGGCTCTGTTTACTCTGTTTTGTGTGGTGTATTTTCCTAACGTTGATGGTGCATATTTGTTGAACTATTGGTGTTGCCGCACCGCCGCACCGTAAGACACTGTCACACCTGAACTCGCCTATATATATATATATATATATATATATATATATATATATATATATATATATATATATATATATACCTGATACATTAATCGATGAATATATCCTGCTGATGATGATTATGGCGGTGGCGGTCTGTGAAATAGAAGAATAATAATCTTGAAGAAATTATGGACGATGATGATATTCTGATGATAAGGTAATGATTAGTATAATAATGATTAGATGATTGTGGATTAATGATGTTCTGTTGATTACGAGATGATCTTAAGGGTATGATTGATTATAATGATAATGGATTGATGATTAAGTCTGGCGGTGATGCTGGAAATTTGTAGTTGCTGAACCTCCATTTGGATGATGTGGTTGGTGATGAACACGTACAGTGATGATCTTGGGATTCCTATGACTAGGATATAATTAAGTTGATTGGAATTTTGGACTTCGAAAGTAAGATTTCATGTTCATCAAAATTACTTTTCCCGAAAATAGTATATGTTGTGTGAATGTGAATATGATGAATATGATATCTATGACTATATTTACTAAAGCTATTTGTTCCAAAGCTCTATTTATGCGAATTATGTGTTGTATGGTATGAGTTATAATGTTCATGTGATCACAAGTGCTTTGTAATAATGTGTGGGGTGATTCTCGAGCTATCGAGAATGGGCTTCGACGTGTCGAGCCCCGTGTGTGTGAAAAATGGCTTGGTAAATTTTTGGTGTGATGTATGCTTAAAATTGAACATGGCTTGGTAAATTTTTGGTGTGATGTATGGTTAAAATTGTATTACCACTGAATTATGTACTATAATTATATTTTTGACAAATCATGTGGAGAAAATGTATTTTGAAGGAAATTGTATATTTTGAGAAAAATGTATTATAGAGAAATTATATATTTTGGAGAAAAGTATATCTTATAAAAAGGAAGAATTTATTTTTGGAGAAAAGTATTTATTTGTGGAGAAATAATGAAATTTTGAGAAAATAATGTACAGTGTGGTGTTCAGTAAATGTGAGTACTGTTCACTTGGACTAATTACTAATTACTACTCATTGGGCTTGGAATCCCATGAGGGTGTATCACTTAGGTTATGATCCAGTTTCCAAAATGTTTGAGTGGTGGTAGGCAGGAAAGCTTGACTACTTGGATCATATACTCTACCCAGTGGCTTGGAATCCCTGGGGGTGTGCACATAGGTTTTAGTCCAGATTCTAAGTGAATTTCGATGAGGTTGGCTAATTCTCCACTTATAAATATTAATTCTCTATACAAGGAAAAGTATAACTCCACATGTATTTTGGAAAAGTATCAAAATTATTGAGTTTTTGAAAATATAAAACCCAAGCCTATTATTACATCTAGTCAGTGTTAGATTAGATGTGGCGGTTTCACCCTCATTTATTATTAAGGACTTAATTTATTTTGTAAGTTGAATTGTTACTTAGTTTCTAAATTGAGGTATGCACTCTTCGGGAATTCTATTTTTGACAGTTTCTATTTTTAGTAAGTTTGTTTATAGTTTGTTTTGAGAATTAAATTTGAAGGTGTTACAAGGACAAAAAAGGGTGCGAGAATGTGGTAGCTGACTATTTGTCTCGTTTACCCGAAGCAGCCAATAAGTGTCCTAATTTTGATATTCCTATCAATGACAGGTTTCCGGGTGAACAGTTGCTCTCGTTACATAATAAAGAGCCTTGATATAATTACTTAGTCTCGGGTCAGTTTCACCCAGACTTAAATTCACAAGAGAAAAAACATTTTCTTTCCAAAGCAAAATATTTTTTTTGGGATGAGCCTTATTTGTTTAAAATTTGTCCTGATCAAATTATTATTAGAAGGTGTATTCCTGAGTTTGAACAGCAAAATATTTTGAATCACAGTCACACTTTAAGTTGCGGAGGACATTTTATTGGGAAGAAAACTGCATTGAAAGTTTTGCAGTCTGGTTTTTATTGGCCCACTTTGTTCAAGGATGCATTTTAATTTTGTGCTAAGTGTGATATGTGTCAAAGGACTGTCAATATAAGTAAGCGTCATGAAATGCCCCTTTCAAATATTTTGGTTGTTGATCTCTTTGATGTTTGGGGTATTGATTTCATGGGGCCTTTTCCTACTTCCTTTGGTCATAATTATATTCTTGTGGCTGTTGATTATGTGTCAAAATGGGTTGAGGCTGTTGCTACTAGGACAAGTGACAGTAAAGTGGTTTTGAAGTTTTTGAAAGATATTTTTGCCAGGTTTGGGACACCCAGAGCTATTATTAGCGATGAAGGTACCCACTTCACTTCTGTAATAAACTTTTTGCAGGTCTTCTAAAAAAATATGGCATTACTCATAAAGTGGCTACTCCATACCATCCGCAAGCCTCTGGCCAAGTCGAGGTGAGTAACAGACAAATCAAGGAAATTTTGGAAAAAAACAGTGAATCCTTCCCAGAAGGATTGGGCCATTAAGCTGAATGATGCGCTGTGGGCTTATAGCACAGCCTACAAAACCCCGATTGGTATGAGCTCGTACAAGTTAGTATTTGGCAAGGCTTGTCATTTGCCAGTAGAGTTAGAACACAAAGCTTATTGGGCTATTAAATTTCTAAATTTTGATTTGCAAAGAGCCGGTGGAATAAGAAAATTGAATTTGAATGAATTAAATGAAATAAGGAATGAAGCCTATGAAAACTAAAAAATCTATAAAGAGAGGACTAAAGTTTATCAGGATAAGTTTATTTTGAGGAAAAATTTTGAACCTGGGATGAAAGTTTTGTTATTCAACTCTAGTTTGAGATTGTTTCCAGGTAAGTTAAAATCTAGATGGACAGGACCTTTTGTGGTACGGGAGGATTTTTCTCATGGTGCCTGTGAGATTGAAAATCCAGAAACAGGTGACAAATTTAAGGTAAATGGGCAAAGACTAAAGCAGTACCTTGAGGGTGAACCCTCAGCCCATATTGTTGAACGGGTAGAGTTGCAGGACTCTGAATGCTCATGTCTAGCTACTGACAATAACTAAAGCGCTATTGGAAGGCAACCCAATTCTCTTTCCCTATCTCCTTTATTTTCATGTTGTTTGCGAGTGTTGTTCTCCACATGGCCTCTTCTGAAATGGAAGAGATCAGTAAAGACAAGATGGAGGCATCTTGTTCTATCCAAGCTTCATGAGCCGGGTTAATGGTGGTGGTAGGAGTGCCGTCCGAAGAGTCGCCGGCGGAAACCTCAAGCACGGGCGACGGGCACGACCGAGATCCATCGATGAATCCCACAATCTTTGGCCACGTAAAAACGGGATAATCTGGGTTCTCTAATAAAGGTAATTTCGGTGCATAAGTTTGAGTGACACAAAATGATGTGCACTTGGGAGGGAATTGGGGTTGGTGTTTGGGGAAGATACGGTGGTGGTGGTGAGTGTACGCTCTGAACTCTGTGACATTGTCGAAAAAGAGAAGAGAGAGAAAACAAAACAGGATTGAATCACAGGATCCTATTGGCTAACTGATACCAGATGAGTGTGGAAAGGATTAATTCATTCAGTAACTGAATTCAGATTACACATATACTCTCATGAGAGAGAGCTATCTAAAAGGCATAAGACTAGATCTCTAACAGAAATACACAACTATACATTATAAGCTACATAACAAATAATATATTAAAACCATAGTCTAACAATGTCTAGTTTATATTATTTATCAAAACTATTTTACTATCTGTCAAAACTATTTTACTTTAAAAAAAAATATTTAGAATAGTTATCATTATGTGAAAAAAAAAAGATTATTTTACTTTTAAAAATAAATTTGTATGAACTTAAGCTTTTACCCAATGAGCCTTTTGAATAGCCTATGATGAAAATAATGCATGTATTTGTCAACTCTTAGTATGTATATTGCATATGATAAATTGTTAATTTCCTTTATTTTCTACATTGTCAAAAATTCAAAAAAAAAATAAAAAATAAATATAATTTGAAAATCACAAATACCTTTATGTGTTCTATACAATTTCTTTAGTTTTTTTTTGGTGGAATGGTAGGGACCGTAGGTCCCAGAAAGGATAGGAGATTCGTCTAGTTGCAACGCCGCGGCTGTCCATCTCCAGGATGTGCCTAACGTCGTCTGGGGGGTGTTCAAAGATCGTGGACCCCCAGTTGCCACTTTGACCGAGGTTTGCCATGTGGTCCGCACAGCGATTTCCCTCACGAAGGGTGTGAATGAGGGCACAAGCACTGAACCTGCCCATGAGAGTTTTGCAGTCCAAGAGGATGGTGTTGGCTTCTGGACGTGACACCGTGTTTCCCTTAACCACTGTTGCCACCGCCTCGGAGTCCACCTCCACCACCAGCTGAGAAACGTTTCTGTTGATTGCAAGGATTAGACCTTCCCGCAGCCCCCATAGCTCTGCCATGAAACTTGAGGTACGCCCAATCTTAGTTATGAAGCCCACAATCCAAGCGCCTGTGTGATCACGAATAACACCACCTGCACTTGCCAGCCCCGAACCTGCTTTTCGCGCTCCGTCCGTGTTCAATTTGAGCCATCCTCGGTCAGGTGGTGACCACCCAATCCAGAGCTGCCGACCAAGAGTAACACCGTGGTGGATGGTAATGAGCCTCTCTACTTCCTCCGCCTCGTAGCAAGCCCGAGAGACCACATCTTTAGCCTGCATACAATTGTTATTGAAGATAAAATCATTACGTGCTTTCCAAAGATTCCAGAGCACATAAGGAAATTCAAGTGTCCAGCTTCCCTTTCTAGAGTCGTCTCCTAGCATGCTGCAATTGCTTTTGATCCAACATAGGATAGGAGCGATAGCCGCAGAGTTGAATGTCGGAGGCGTTTGGCACATGCTCCAGCAGCTTGCCGCGAAAGTGCAACTCCTAAAGATATGGTCCAACGTTTCGTCTTGTTCTCCACACCGCGGACACAAATCGTCGTTTGTCAGCCCTCTCCTATTTCTTTCGGCATTCGTCAGGAGGCCATTGTTCAAGATTTTTGTTGGACAATTTTAAATATATAATGTCCTCGCAAGTGCACGAGTCAGTGTAGTGGTAGTGTGCAAAGGCAAGGGTCGAACCCAAGAGGAAGTTGATATGATGCAATTTAATAAATTGAAATTGATTAAATTAACAATTTAAAGTACTAGAAACAAATAATATCAATAATTAAGATTAGAATAAACTTAAATCCGAAGTAACTGAATCAAAATGTAACTTGATAATTTAAGGTGTCTAAAGCTAATTAGAATTCAAAATGTCAAAGAATAAAGATCAATAAAACTCAGGAAGCTAAGGAATAAAATTAAACAAAGAAACCAGAATATCAAATTAACAGTTAAAGTTGGAAAAAGCTAAACACAACAATCTTAACACATTATAAGATAAACATAATTGACCGATAAAAATAAAAACTTGATTCAATGCAAAATTCTCATGATAATGAAGTCATTTTCTTAGGCAAATTAAACCAGCAGAACATTACAACCTCAATTCACTAATCACTTTTTATCAAATAAACAAAAGAACTTTAATGGTAATTAAAATTGCTATGCTAATTAGAGAAAAAGAATAAACAAAGGCAAGAATATGAATGAGAAGACAAGAAGAATTTGTGTGCCTATTACGAAGCTATGGCCGAAAGCTTTTGAATTAAACCAAGCAAAATACTCTACAGAATTGCAATAGCAAATTAATGGAAGGAAAAAAAAAGGAAAAATACGTGTGCCAATTAACAGTTGCTGTCCAGAAATTTGATTTGCTTTGCCAAAGGTGTTGCTGCTGCCAAACGGAAAACGAATATAAAAGATCAAGATTAATTTAAATGCACAATAATTAAATTGAAATTAAGCTAAGCCAATAAAATCATTCAAAAATCAACCATTAAAAGTAAATATGAATAAGCTAAGCAATTTGACAGTTCATTCAAAGCTAACAACAGCTTAAAGCAATACTTAAAAGACTTTAAAATTTACCAACTAAACATCATAGTCAATCGCAAGAGCAACTCATTATAAAGTGCATTGTTATGAAACTTACAAAAATTAAATCACAAAGTTTCATTAATCACATAACAAATTAATAATAATAATTATAGAAAATAAAGGAATCAAAGAATTAGAGCAGTGTTTAGGAATTGAACAATGCTCACAATTTAGGAATTAAAGAATTAAAACAAAAGCAGCAATTTGATGGAGACTTTGCAAAAATTAGACAGAATAACTGAATAACCATGAAATAAAATAGCTCGAGAATAAAGAGTGAAAAGAATTCAAAATAAAGTTTCAATTGCGGAGAATTAAATCAAATAAAGGCACCTTAAGGATTTGATATAATCAAAAATCAAGAAAACTAAGATAGCAGACAATTAATCAATTAAAACTTAGTAAATCATGTTTAAGAGATAATCAACCATTAACATGCTCTTAATTAAAGCTGCGGCCACAATACTTCAATTTGAATTGAAAGTGGAGAAACAAAACTCCTAATCAACTTTCACGTAAAATCCAACGCAATGAACTAATTAAAATATTAAAGCCAAAAACAGTGATAAATAATAACAAAAGGAAGCCAAATACAATGATAAACTTCTTGCTTTAGTAAAGCCAAATTCAATGATAATCCAGAGCTTGCTTACTGCCGTCCAAGGAACTACCGCCAGGAAGAATTCAAGCCACTGTTGGACGGAAATCGTCGCCGCCAAGCACTGCCCACCGGAAATCTCCGGCTTTTGGTGAAGAACAAAGCCGCCTCCGGAATTGTTCCGGAGTTAAAAACGGATGGTGGGTGGTAATTCGTGGTGAAATTCCGTTGTCAGTGATGAAGGTGATAAATGGCTGTGAGGAGGTTCGCTGAAGATCTTAGACCGAACTTTATTTATAGCCTTCGACTGCTTCTCCTTACACTATTCAATTCTTGGCATAGATGTCGCAGGAGAATGAGGATCGGCTCTTCTTTCGGGTCTTTAGCTGACTGGACCGAATCTTCGTTAGGATGGGATGAAGTTGCGCCTCTCTCATATTTTATTAATTAAAGTCCTGATCCTAACAAAATGGACAGATCTAATCTAATCTAATCTGATAATCTAATAATAATAATAATAATAATAATAATAATAATAATAATAATAATAATAATAATAATAATAATAATCTTATTAAATTGGGGTTAAGGAATTATTGTTCTAATATAATTCAAATAATAGACAGATTTAATAAAAATAATCTTAAAATAGATTAATATTAACAAAACTACTTATGTCAATAATAAATAAAATTAGATAAAAATTAATCAATTATTTGCAGCTTAACTATAAAAAATTATTTAAAATAACAACAAAAATAATGTTTATCAATTTTCCATAGGAAGATCTTGATTTTCTCGGCACACCTAGTACGCCATATCCATCCATGCTCTTCCACCTCTCCCTCGTAACATGCAAGGAAGTTATAGCCAGACTTCACCGAGTAGGAGCCCGTACCTGAGTATGGCCATGTGAGGGCATCGTGGTGACCTTCGGTATAGGCCAGCGGAATTGCACGAATACTGTCCAAGATATGGTTCGGCAGAAGGTCTTGAATCGTAGATAAATCCCAGTTCTTATCCTCTGTCACCAAGCAATTAACTTTCACATCTCTTAAGTGGTTAGTGATTGGGGTGTCAATAATGTTGCCCAGGGGGGCATCCCCAACCCACCAGTCATCCCAAAGGTTGATCGTGTCACCCCCTCCCACTTTCCATTTCATGCCCTTAGCCAAAATATCCTTGCCTTTCACAATGCTTTTCCATCCCGGGGAAGCATTCGGTTGAGATAGGAGGTCGAGGAAATTGTGGCGTTTTAAGTACTTTTCGCGGAGGGCCTTTACCCAAAGCTTGTCCGAACAAGTCTGAACCTGCCAGGCAAGTTTGGCCAAAAAAGCCATGTTAAAGTCTCTTGCTGGTCTAAGACCGAGGCCGCCCATGTCTTTGGGTCTACAGATGTCTCTCCAATTAACCGTGTGAATTTTTCTGGAGGCTTCAGAGTGCCCCCAAAGGAAGTTCCTGCAGATCCGATCAATACTGTTGCAAGTGCTAACCGGGAGGGCCAAGGATTGCATGGTATAAGTTGGAACCGTGGCCAGAGAGGCTTGCACAAGGACCCTTCTACCCGCCATATTTAACGAACTAGACTTCCAACCTGCAAGTTTCTGCCTCATCTTATCAAG
Organism: Ipomoea nil; assembly: GCF_001879475.1. Classification (NCBI taxonomy): domain Eukaryota; kingdom Viridiplantae; phylum Streptophyta; class Magnoliopsida; order Solanales; family Convolvulaceae; genus Ipomoea; species Ipomoea nil. The sequence continues at coordinate 3,823,364 of NW_017616574.1, read as the reverse complement.
CACCGAGACAAACATGTCCTTGGAAACCCGTTTCTGCAGCAAGGGGACGCCCAGGTAGGACCCTAGATGGTGGGAGACAGAGATGCCCATGATAGCTCCAATGCTTTGCTTAGAACCTGCACCAGTGTTAGGAGAACAAAAAATCTGGGATTTAGAGAGATTTACCTTTAGACCCGAGACTCTGCCTAGTCTGTGAAGGCAGTCCATCATTACTTTAGCCTGGCGTTCCGAAGCCTCACCAAAGAGCATAAGATCATCCGCAAAAAAGAAATGAGAGATTCCCACACCCCCTCTACAAATCGAAATAGGTTTCCAATGACCACTTGAAACTTCCCGTTGGATATCATAAGCCAACCTTTCCATAACCAGGTTGAAAAGATAGGGAGCTAAGGGGTCCCCCTGGCGCAACCCCCTCCCTAGGACGAAGGGGTTCAGGATACCCCCATTCCAAATTATGGAAATGCTACTCTCCCTCAGGTAGAAGAGAATGAGATCAATCAGAAGCCTAGGAAAACCAAAACCCTCCAGCGTCTCTTCCAGGAAGGACCAGTCAACGCTGTCATAGGCTTTTTGAAGGTCCACCTTGACAGTCATGAGCCCTTTACGCCCTTTCTTTTTACTCATAGTATGCACGATCTCTTGAGTCAAGATCACATTGTCAAGAGTGTAGCGGCCCGGGAGGAAATTGTTTTGATGAGGCCCAATAAGCTTGCACATAATCGGCCTCAGACGGTTAACAAGCACCTTCGAGATGACTTTGAAAGCAACGTTAAGGAGTGAGATAGGCCTGAAGTCCGCTGCTGAGTTCGGGACATCCTTCTTGGGGATAAGCGTGATGAAGGCCTTGAGAAGGGACTTTGGGACCAAACCTGTCGCCAAAGCTTGATTGACCATAGAAGTGAGAGTGGGCCCCACCGCTTCCCAATAGTGCTGATAGAAAGCCGCCGGTATACCATCCGGGCCCGGACTACCAAACCTTTTTATGCCAAAAACTGCTTTTCTAACCTCATCTAAGGGAACCCTTAACATCAACCTGTGGGCAACATCACTGGGAATTTTATGCAAAACGTCCACCGGGGCCAACTCAGCCCCACCTTAAACCGAAACCCTGGCAAAGAGAGAAGCAAAGAATTCAGTGATGTGATTAGCAATACTCTGGGGGTCCGCCGTCCAGGACCCATTGATTTTAAGATGTCTAACACGACTCCTATGCCTCTTGATCAAGGCGGAAGAGTGGTAGAAGCGAGTATTCCTGTCACCATTTTTAACCCAGTCCGATCTGGACTTTTGGAACAAGAGAGCCTCTTCCTGATCTAAAACCACATTCAGATCCTTAGTAAGGCGTTTGGAAAGGGCCTGCAAGGCGCCCGAAATGGCAAAATTTGGAGATTGTTGGATACCCCGGATACGATTTTCCAGCTGTTTTTTTTTTCTGTTGAAGATGTTACCAAAAATGTTCTTGTTCCAGCTTTTACTTTTTTCAGTGACGATGGGGATGAAGCTATCAATGCCCCCGCCCCCCAAAAGCGCTGTATCAAACCAAATCTTATTGTAGTCCTCTCTCCCAAGCCATGCTGACTCAAACCTGAAAGGACGCGAGTTCCTATCCGGAGGGGACCCCCCGCTTCATCCATAAAAAGGATCGAGTGATGATCCGAATACAGCCTCGCTAACACAACTATTTTCGCCTCAGGAAAAAGGGTCTGAGCTTCCATATTCCACAGAACTCTATCAAGTCTTCGCATTTGAGTGATCCGACCACCCACATGACGGCACCAAGTGAACTTGGACCCTGTATAACCCGCATCAAGGAGCCCGCAGTCGTTCATGGCTTCTGCGAATCTATGCATGCCAGTCTGCGAGATCGCGTCACTACCCCATTGTTCATCTGCCGCCACGATATCATTTAGATCACCAGAAAGGATCCAAGGGGCTTGAATAGAATTACTCATGACCTTACACTCATCCCAAAACCTGCTCTTCGCTGCAGGATTTGGTCTAACGTAAGCAAAAGTAACAAAACAATCTCCTGTGGCAAGCCTAACCCGAGTATGGATGGCTTGGGTTGAGGAGCTGATGATGTCCAAGTTCAAGTTCCCTTGGCACCAGAAGAGGAGAAGACCACCTGCAAAACCGAGGGGCTCGACAATATAATGGTTAGAAAAACCATAATTACTAGCCAACTTAGTCATGGCTTCAACCTTGTTAGTCTTGATTTCTAGGAGACAGAAGGCGTCCGGCTTAGAGGTGTTAATAAGGTGCTTAACAAACTTCCTCACACTCCCATTACCCACGCCTCTACAATTCCAAGAAATAATCTTCATAGGTCACCGGTAACCATTGGAGAAGTTGGGACACCGCCTTCTCCAAGCGTACGACCGGAACCGGCACTAAGACCGGGGGGTTCCGAGGGTGAAGCACCCCCACTCGGGTTACTCCCAGGGTTGTTGCCAAACTGGAACGACCAAAGGCTAATTGTAGGACTAAACCCAGTGCAATCATACAAGGAAGCGGTGGGAGAGTGTAGCAAACCTCCGCCGTTGCCGTATCTCCCTCTACCACGGTTGCTATGTTGAAAGCCGCCACGAGAGTAAGAGATGCGACCCCTATTCGCATACCCACCCGAATGTGAGCGGGATCCCTTCGGCGCCTCCGAGGTGGGCATATGAGTCTCTCCAACCTCCTGCAAGCCGAAGGAAAAATTATTAGAAGAAGGTGGTTCGACCACTAGCTCCTTACCTTTGTCCACGACCGTTTTTCGTAGGGGACCATTGTTTTGCCTCCCAGAGTTGACAGGAACCTTCTCAACCGACTGGTCTCTTATGGCATTGAACTGGTTGCTTGTTTGGGCGGTGGGGCTCGTATGACTCATATTCTTCTTCAAAGGATGATGAGTTTTCCCAGACGTCGCCTGTTTAAACTTCTGTTTGGGTTGAGATTTGGACTTAGATTTGTTCTTGTGACCCACAATCATCCAAGCACCATGTTTCTCAATCGGAAGGGGAGGTGCCGACTGATCAACGTGCATAGTTTCGGGGCTGCTATCTTGGCCTGGGGTAACAGATTCCGATGCAGTTTCGCCACCTTTGTGGAGGTTCTGGCAGTCCCCCGATCGGTGCCCTACACCACCACACCCAAAACAAATGACGTGTAGGCCTTCAAACTCCACTTTCTGAGGACGATCTTGAACCATCACCACCGCCACAAGAGGCTTCGTGAGGTCAATCTCGACCACCGCTCTCGCGAACTTTCCACGCGCCACGCCCACCGTAGATGTATCAATCTTGAGTGGGGTACCGGCGTTAGTCAGGATCTCTTTGATCGCCTTCTCTCTGAAGAACTCCACCGGCAGCCCCGATAAACGCACCCAGACAGCCATCCGTTCCACCTTCGCCTCTGCCGGATCAAAGTTAGGTCTCCATCTTTGCGCCACCACATACTGATCGAACAGTTTCCAAGGGCCGCCTGCCAGCACGTGTAGGCAATCCTTTTGAAGTTGGCATCGCACAATATACCAATTAGAGCCCACATCGATGATTTCGACCTTCCCCTCCGGATTCCACAAGCGCTGCATGCGGACTTGAAAAAGGGTAAAGGATATGGGTTTGCCGAGGTATTTAACCAGTAAGGCGTTCTTCCAAGGTTTGATCCATTCTTGTCTGAGGGCCTTGGAGAACTTCAGCACTGGTATACCATCCGCCCTCACCTCGTCCTCGTCTTCCTTGTCAGGTTCCACGACAATCTCGTCTTCAAACCAACTTGGCTGTTCGTCGTATTCCGGCAGATCGTCATCCATCATCGGATGGCCGGCCATCGTTTCAGCGAAGGTACGTTTAACTACTTTAAAACGCTTAACAACTCTATCTCCTCCATTGTTGGACTCCGGCAGATCCCCCTCGTCGGAAGGCAGCGCCACCACCTCGGCCTCCATGGCCAAGGCTAAACGCCGACGCGGGAAACTTACCAAAAATAACTACCAAAACCCTAGAGACGTTGGGAGCATCAACTTAGAGAGAGAAAGTTTTACAATTTCTTTAGTAGTTTATATGTATCTTTCACTTTATTTTACCTTTTTCAAATTCTTTTTAAACATATTTTGAGTGCTATAAATTGTGGTGTAGTGTGTTGGTTCAAGGATCATCTTTGTGGCATAAGTGAGGTGAAAAATCTTTAAAAACAAAGATTTAAAAAATATATTTAAAAATAAATGAGAGTGTTTTGTTTATTTATTCATTTTTTTGCTTTAATCTTAGAGATTCTACTCTGCTGAATCAGCCACCATGTACCATAAATAAATAAGTGTTGTGGTTTGGTTTATGAGTACACACAAAATTGAAAACCCAAACATGCCTAGCATAAAATGACGAGGTTTTTTGGGAAGTTCTCTTTGAAAAAAGTCATAAACAGAAAAAATAATGAGTGAACTTTGGAAGAGACGAGCAATTGCATTTTAATTTTTAATAAATGCCTTGATCCTTGTTTCCTCCATGTTTTGCACCTGCACTGTGATAGAATATTTCTGAATTTCGGTTAGGTCGAATTTGGTGAAATTTTCATATTTATTCTATTGAGTTTTTGTATAGCTCATATAAGGGGTATTAGCACACGAGCAAAAGTTTATATTTATTTTAGTTGCTAAAGGTTTTAATTTCTAGTCAATTGTTTTATGCATTCTTTGAGTTGACATTTATTTTGCATTGATGAGGCAAATAAATTTGAAAGTCTATTTGGATAAAGTTCGGTCTAATACTTGATTTTATTATTTTATTATTTTTCTTTATCTTTTCTTTTAATAATGTCTTTGCTTGAGGACAAGCAAATAAATAAGTGTGGGGAGATTTGATAAACATTATTTTTATTATTATTTTAAATAATCTTTAATAGTTAAGTTGCAATAATTTATTTATTTTATATCAATTTTATTTATTAATTTTGTATTTTTAGCTTTACTAATATTGTTTAATTTTGGGTTGTTTTGGTTATTAAGTTTGTTTTATTATTATAACTAGTAATTCACCCGCGCGATGCACGGAAAAAAATTATGTTATTATAAATATAAATAAAAAATAAAAAAATTAAAATATTTTAAATTATTTAATATAATAATATTTTTGAGCTTTCATTGGTCAAGTATTTATTATTTTTATAGAATACAAAATTATAGTTATAATTAAAATTAAAATTAAAATTAAAATTAAAATTAAAATTAAAATTAAAATTAAAATTTTGTATGGTTAATATAATCTCTAATTATGTGCATATTCAAATAAACTTATAGAGATAATTTACATAATTACATTGATTTATTCTTAATTGTATTTCATCTATATTATAATTTTCACAATACAAATAATAACTAAGATAATTACATTTGGAAAGCAAATTTCAAATTTTGTATGTGTAAATTTAAACTCTAATTGAACACATTTTTTATATGATTATATAATATATAGCTATTTTATTTTTCAAAAGTATATTTTTATATGATTATATAATATACAGCTATTTTATTTTTTAAATGTTGTATTTTTTTTTTTAATAATAAAGGATGTTGTGGCATTAAAGGATTGTCAGTTTAATAGTTTATTGCCTTTAGATTATAATAATAATAATAATTATTATTATTATTATTATTATTCAAACGCGTGAATGGCCGAACAAGAAGCGAACAGAGACACCAGCGAACTTGAGGACGGACGGCGTGGATAGAGAAGCTCCAGAAGACACGGTCTTCCTCAATTTTCGGTGGACAATTGGAGGGCTTCGAACGGGCAGAAAAATCTTCTATGGCTGCACCTGATTTGAGTCTCTCCGCGGAAGTGTTACCAAGAATTTTCCGATGAAATTGGTGGGGAGATCGGAGAATGGATCGGAGGAGCTGTTAGACTGGTGTATAAAAGGGAGGCCAGTTTTCATCAATTCTTCATCACCGAAATTTATAACCAATCTCACATCAAACTTTATCAAAAAGTCGTTCGGAGATTTTCGGTCGGCTGAAATTCACTCCGCACACCAAAGTCGTTCTTTGTCACCATCCGTTTCTTGGTTCGTAATTCCGGCTGGCAGCTTCTTCTCTGGTTGGTGGTAGCGACATTTTTGGCAGCATTCTTCCTGGTTTTATTTCTTTTTATTTCAAATTGCAATTTCTTTCTTTAATTCTACAATTCTAGTTTGTGAGTTGAAAATTGATTTTAGTAGCCAGTAGTTATTAAGCTTTACTATATCTGCTGTAATCTGCTTAGCTCTGTTTAATTTGATTAATTATATTTGCTTTTAATCTGCTTTTTAAGTGTTATTTTATTTGCTTTTAAGGGTTGATATTAAAAAGCTTTGCTAAATCCATGTTCTTAGAATTTTATTACTCTATTACATATCAAGTCCCATGTGTTTTCATTTAGTTTAAACCAGGTTGATTGCCATTTAGCAATTCATTTGGCACTTTCTTTCTTTCTTTCATAGCGATTCTATTTTATTTCTTTCACTCTATTCTTTTTCTTCTTATTAATCTTTCTTGATATAATTTACTAGGTGAAATAATGATACTGTGTATGCTTCTTGTTAATTTTAATATGTTTGCTAAATTGTCCTTCTATAAACGTGAATAATTTTACCATGAAACTTTTACAGTAGCAGTTGCTAGTTCAATTTACTTGGCTTTTCATAATTCTTTTCAGTTTGCTTAGTAAATTTGTCTTGTTGATTTTGAGGAAACCCGTATTGCATTTTGGTTTGTGTTGAGAAGCTTTCCACTGCCAATTCTTAATGAGATTACTTATGCTATTAATCTTTGGATGATTTGATAAGTGATTCCACTGCATTTTTGTTTATTTCATTCTCTTTAATGTTCACTGTTGGTTTCAATTTGCCAATTATTCAATTCACCAAATACTAAGCTTGTTGTTGTTGATTTTAGTTATTGCTTTTTAAGTATTGAGTATAATCAAATGTCAATTGCTTATGTTTTATCTTATAATTCGTACTGACATCATTTAAGTTGAATTTGATCAATTTAGCTTGAGTTATGAGAGAATTTATTGAGTTAATCTAGCTTTTACTCCCTAATTCTTTTGATTGTCAATTCTGTTTCCTTAGTTTTTTTTATTATTTTCTTTTCGTTCTCTGCAAGTCGGGCTGCTTTCAAACTCTCTTAAGTTATTCATGCCGTTTATTTTCAATTTATTAAATTGCATCGTACAATTTCCTGTGGGATCGACCCTTGCCTTTGCACGCTATTGCTACAGTGACTCATGTACTTGCCAGGACTATTAAAATTGTCCATCAATAACCAGACTGGTAACTAATATGTCCTCAACATAGACGAGGACGGCCATAAATGTATCATCACGGCCCTTGGTGAATAGAGAGGGGTCGGACTTGGATTGCATGAATCCCATATTTGACAAAGCAGTGTTTAATTTCGCGTTCCATTGCCTGTTAGCCTGTTTGAGGCCATATAAAGAACGGCGCAGCTTGCACACTTGGTTAGGTTTTTCAAATTCGAACCCCGGGGGCAGCTTCATGTATACTTCCTCTGTTAAGTCACCGTGTAAGAACGCATTGTTTATGTCAAGTTGGTGGATGTGCCAAGCACGGGATGAGGCCAATGCTAGAAAAGTTCGGATTGTTGTCATTCTTGCAACCGCTGAGAAAGTTTCTATGTAGTCAATTCCCAGTTGTTGAGTGTAGCCCTTGGCTACCAAACGTGCTTTGTACCGTTCTATGGATCCGTCGGCTTTGAGCTTGACTTTATACACCCATTTGCATCCAATGGGTATTTTCCCAATAGGCAAATCAGTGAGTTCCCATGTATTGTTCTGCTGCAGGGCTTTAATCTCAGCACTCATGGCATTTCTCCAACAATCATGCTGAACAGCTTGGTTATATGTTTTTGGTTCATCTGTAGAAGTGACTGCAAGGGAAAAGATCTTGTGAGATTGAGACAAATTATCAAGAGACATCACCTTAGGCAAAAGATGGGGAGATGTCCTCTTGCTAATAGTTGTGTCACAGTAATAGTCTTGATACTTGTTTGGAACGCGACGTTGTCTATCAGAACGTCTGGGATTTATGAGGTTGCTGCTGGCCTCTTGAGTATGACCATTAGGAATCTGTTCCTCCAAATCCTGTGTGTCATCATTATTGATGTTGGGATCTTCTTGTACAGTTTTTGTTTCTGGTGGCATAAAGAATTGAAAACGGCAAGGAGAGCATGTTGGAATGTTACTGCCAGGGGAAAACTGCATCTCATTAGTCTGATGAACTTCAAACTCCAGAGATGTGGTGACAGGAATGATGGGAAGTGAAGGTTCATTGATTTGAAAACTTGTAACTTCCATGTTCATAGGCTCCTTTGATAATGGAAATTGTGACTCATAAAATGTCACATATCTTGAGACAAATAAAGAGTTGTCAAGAAGATCATAGAGAAGATAACCTTTGATGTGGGCAGGCATTCCAACAAAGACAGATTTTCTACTTCTTGGCGACATTTTATGTCTAGCTGGGGTGAGGTTGGAGGCGTAACACAAGCATCCAAATACCCTGAGATTTGTGAGATCCGGATTCTGTTCATATAATCTGTAATAAGGACTTGCAAGCTCAATGATCGGAGATGGCAACCGGTTAATTATGAACACAACATGCATTACGCAATGACTCCAAAATTCAAGAGGGAGGCAAGCTTGGAATCGAAGGGCTCTAGCAACGTTGAGTATGTGTTGGTGTTTGCGCTCAACCACCGCATTTTGCTGCGGAGTATAGGGGCATGACTTTTGATGGATAATACCCTTTTCTTCAAAGAACTCAGGCATATAGAACTCTAGACCATTGTCACTTCGGATGACTTTAATGAGGGCTCCAAACTGTGTGAAAACCATGGCATGAAACTTTTTAATGGATTGTCTAGCATCTAATTTGCTCTTTAATAAGTGCAGCCACGTGAACCTAGAATAATCATCAACCATGGTTAAGAAATACTAGATTTTATATCCTCTAATGTGACTCAAAGTCACGTAAATGACACTTTGACCACACTCTTTGAGGCCACATCAAGTTAATTGGTTACCAAAGACCCATACAGCAGTGGAGCACTCTTGCTCTTATATATTAGATATTAGAAGATAAAAACATACTTACCTCTCACACGACTCCAAGCCCACCCATGTGAATAGCACTTCGACCACACTCCTTGAGGCCATGTTGAAGACACTAAGCAATGAGTTAAGTTTCCACTACTAGAGTCTAGTTTGAATAGCTAGAACTCCTATACCTCTCAGTGAATAAAATTGCTCAAGTGTTTATTTCAACAAAATGTGTCAATAATACAAGAATAAAATGCTTATATAGTGTAGGGCTTCTTAACAAGTCTTACTGAACTAGGGATTAATAAAAAGGGTAAAATTTTCTCACTTAGGTTGTAAGCCCAAAGAATGTCTTAGTCGTAGTGGATTATAGAGCATCCTTCAATAGTTATGCTGTGCAACCATGGTGCACACGGTTGCAAAACGACGTCGTTTTGATTAAAAACGCGCGTCCTATTTAAAAAAAAAAAAAATCAGTTTTGATTCCCCTCAACAGCATTTTTGTTGATATATAACTATGAATTTGTGGATATATAGTTCATTCATTGTGGATATTTAGTTTATTCATTGTGGATATTTAGTTAATTCATTTTGGATTTTATGTTATTCATTCACCGTTGATAAATAGTTATGAATTTGTGTATATCATTCAAATTATGCACAAAAAAATGCTATTGCAGAAAATCAAACTTGATTTTTATTTTGTTTAAGTGAGACGGATTTTTAGTCAAAACAACGTCGTTTTTGTAACTGGTGCACACGGTTGCACAACATAATTTGCGAGCATCCTTGTACAATATATAACCATATTGGGCTTTAAAAGGAAACAAAACAAAACAAGCCCCAAAGTAAGTCAATATGTTGACAAATAAATAAGATACATTAGACGACATCACAATATCGAGCACCCTAACTCAAACATTTTTATAAGTTGTGTAGGAGTTGACGCGACGGACACTGTTCTGTCCGTTGCAGTTTTCTTTTTCTTTTTTTGTGTATTATGTTAATAGTTTATGTGTATTATGTTAAGACTTTATGTGTATTATGTTAAAAATTTATGTGTATTATGTATTATGTTAGAAGTTTATGTGTATTTTACTATACAATTCTGTACATTCGAAACATGGATTTTTTTTTTTTTAAGTTAACGGCATAAACGAGAAACAAAATTTCTAAAAAAAAAAAAAATACAAAATGACGTTGTTTTGGGCCAGAACGTACAATGCATTGTGCGTCCTGGTGCACGATATAATTTGCCACGACATCCAAGTAATGTAAGCAACATTATTCCTCCAAATATTATTACATACACCATGGTCCATATAGCTGTGTGGACCATAAATAAAAAGTACATTTTTTATATACTAAAAATACATTTATTTATATACATAATGGCTCTGTTTGGCAGAGCTTATTTAGGAGCTTATAGTTTATTTTAATCTACTAATAAGCTATAAGTTCTGTTTGGTAATGTTCCTAAAATAAGCTCCTAGTTTGAAATAAGAGCTTATTTTGGAACGCTATCTTAGGCAGCGTTTCAAAATAAGCTCCTACCTTCCTAACTTTTTTTTTTCCATCTTTATCCTTATTATTTTAAAGAAATGGCATAATTTACCCTTCTCAATTAAAATTTTTTTCTCTTATCCTTTAACCGCAACTTTCACCGTAAATAATACTATTATTATTATTATTATTATTATTATTATTATTATTATTATTATTATTATTATTATTAAATTTGCAACAATATTGCTACTTCATTATATTATGAGATGTTAGATCATGATTATGCTAATAGTTTTATTTTAAAAAGTTAATTTTTGAAATAATTTAAATTTTATGAAGATATCCCTTTTAGTCTTTTTACATTTATCAGCTTATCAAAAATCTAATTTTACCAAACACTTTCAATCATAACAGCTCTTCAGTTTTTAGCTCTGAGCTTATAGCTTTTCGGCTTTCAGCTCCTTTTCAGCTATCAGCTCCTAGCTTATAGCTTTTCAGCTAGGTTTACCAAACAGAGTCTATAAAGTACATTATTTGAGTACTGAAAATACATTATTTTATATACTATTAAATAATGTACTTTTAGTATATTAAAAATGTACTTTGTATTCATAGTTCAAAATGTACTTTGTATTCATAGTTCACACAACTATTTAAACCATGGTCCACAAAATAATTTGCCTCATTCCTCTGCTCAAGACTTAAAAAAAATAGCATTCTCTTGTCTTTTCGGTTTCTAATAATTTGTAGCTACCTTTATTCAACAAAACTTTATTTTCTCAAACTCAATTGAATACAATTAAATAACGCAAGAGATTCCTTGTTAGCTTGAAAGTGCTTTCTTTGATTTAAACCAACTCTTTGATTCATTCACTTTGAATAAATCCATTTAAAGCTTGTTGAATCTTCTTTTCTCTAGGATGTATTATTGGGTAAATTGGAGTTATAGAGAATTACTAAGGCTTAAATCTCGACTTCGTGTCGAGACAATCCTATCCATCTTTACTATCATTAAGATCTAAACCTCAAAAGGTCTATATCTACGAAGGAGACCATGACCACCATTACTAAGGTTTGATCTAAACTTTGAGACAGTTATGATTGTCCTAGTTTAGTTTAAAAACAATTGTGATTGTCTTCAGATAGTCAATCATATATGTTTTACCATCAACAAAAACTCTCATTTATTATTTCCTCCAAAGATAATCGGGGGTTGTTCTAAAAAATAATAAGAAATTATTTATTTAATTATACAATATGATGGTATAAAAAATCATATATTTGTACAGTAAGATCCACATAAGCATAAAAATATCATGTATTTGTCAAATCAACAATAATAAATTGGTGAATAAGTTAGATAATGACTTAATTTCACTTTTTTGTTGATTTTAAGAGTTTCAATGAAACTTTTTTTTTTTAGTTAGAATATAATGCTTCTCAATCACAATATTTACTCACCTTAAGTGATTTATTTAACTGCGAAGACCTTGTGGTCTAATGACATCCGGGTTGGACTCTAATATGAGAGATTGTGAGTTTGAGCCTTGGAGGTGGTTCAGTAGGTTGAGAAAGTAGGATACTACATTGTAATAGAGTCAGTAGTTAAAAAAAAGTGATTTATTTAACTATTTTTAAATTTTAAAAAATGAGAAATAGATTTTTGTAATAGAGTCAGTAGCATTCAAAAAAAATGAGAAATAGATTTTTGTAATATAGTTTTGATTTTTTTTTTTTTTAAGTTGGAGTAAATTTCAATTTTGGTCCTATGACTATAGGGGTCCTATTAATTGCAGTCCACGACTTTCAAAAGTGTTAATTTAGTACCTTGACTATGTAATTTTTATCAATTTTGATCACTCTGGCTAAATTGCCGGCTAAATTTCGCCAAAAAATTTTAATAGTTAAAATAATGAGAGATATGTTAGTAATTTCACATCTCTTTTCTTCCTCTCCGACAAATCCATCTTTTCCACCATGTTTCTGGCGAATACAATGAACTCTGAGTACTCAGTTGTACTAAATTTGCCTCCAGCATCTTCTAGATTCAACTTTCCTAACTCCTTCTGCCAACGATCCTTATCCTTTTTAGAGCACACAAGCCCAAAACGTTTGGAGTATCATTCATCACCGTTTCACAATTGAATCACCAAAACCCCTACTTACAATGCGGAAATCACACCTCAAACCGGAAACCCTTTTTGCTTCTTGTCCCGATTTTGAAGAATTTGGAGGATTTCGCATCGAAAGAGTCGAAAAACAACTGGGTTTTGCCGGTGCTTCAAGCTGGCGTCGGCGGCACCTCAGAAACTCTGGTAGAGGAATTCGACGGGAACTTGTTGCAGAGTGGGAGCTTCGGAATGGCTTTGTTGAGCATAACGGCGATGACGGGGATCAAAATTAGTGCATTCATAGCGACGCTTGCGGCCAACCGCAATCCACCAAGGTTTTCCCGAATTTCTGCGTTGAGAGAAAATGGGATTTTAGGATCATGTGTGCCTCTGGTGGGATGCCTTCTTCGCACTCGGCTCTGTGCACCGCATTGACGGCTTCGATAGCGCTTTGCCACGAGTAGCTGACTCTTTGTTCCCAGTTTGTTTGGGTTTTAGCTTGATTGTAATGTACGATGCTATCGGTGTTCGACGCCATGCCGGGATGCAAGCGCATGTACTCAGAGTTCATTGCATTCGCCGCAACATGGTGGAAAAGACGGATTCGTCGGAGAATAAAAAAGAAATGTAAAATGATTAAAATACCCTCATTATTTTAACTATAAAAATTTCTGGGCAAAATTTAATCAGAGTGGCCAAAATTGATAAAAATTACATAGTCAAAGTACTAAATTAACATTTTTGAAAGTCGTGGACTGCAATTAACAGGCCCTTATAGTCAATGAATCAAAATTGAAATTTAGTTAAAAAGTTGTATATAAATCATCAAACTATAAGAAAAATAGCAAATAAGTTTTTTTACTTGAAGATTGCTTATGACAGGTTATTGCCAATGTTACTTTAACCTGAAATATCTCTTGACCTACATGAATGCATGTACCATTTCTACATATGAATTATTGACAGTATTTAAATAATACCTTTTGGGTTTATCTCGTCATTTTTTGTCATTTATTTATGTATTTAATTTTGTTTGTTTTGGAGACAGGCTGTAGTGAAAAAGAAGACAGATCAATTCGAGTGCACTTTGCCACCATGTGGCCGAGGCATCATCAGAATTTACAGATGTATGGTGGTGATGACTGATGAACTGTATTAGGAGCTGCTTTTTCTTCATTTTTTTTCTTTTTTTTTTCTTTATATAGCATACGACGTATCAAATCAATCAATCAATTAATAAATAGTAACAATTAATTTTATTTGACCCTAATATTGTATACTCCATAGTCCATATTGTTAAACAGAAAAAGAAGAGAGTGGAGAGGGAAAGGTTAGGATCTCTTTCATTCATCTCCACATACATAATTCAATTGTACACAATATAAAGGAATGATAAATGGTCTATATAATGATCATTAAATATGTCCACTACAAATATTGTCCACCATCAATATTATTTATAACACTCCCTCTTGGACATTATTTGACCACGATCTTGCCTCGTTAAAAACTTGTTAGGAAAACCCTGTTGGAAAAACCTAGACAAGAAAAGAGTACAATAGAAAATATATCCATGCCTCATTAAAAACTTCACTAGAAAAACCACGTGGGAAAAAATCTAGTTGAAGAAAAGAGTACATGATATATGTAAAAACATATATTGTATTGGTCGCCTCATTAAAAACCTTAACTTAAGAAAACCCTGTGGGAAAAACTTAATTAAGGGAAAAAAAGTACAACCATAAGCCTTCAGGGCGCAAACTGCATAATCTTCAGGATTTTGGGGTTTGTCTATTTAAGCAATTATTTTGCAACTTTTCCCCATTGTCATTACTATATCATACTCATGCCTCGTTAAAAACCACACTAGAAAAACCCAATGGGAGAAAACTAGTGAGGAAAAGAGTACATGATATTTATGTATTTATGTGTTGCAAATAATGCGCAATTGTTAGTATTTTATGACTTAATCTTCAGGATTTTACATTCAATCTTCCGGATTGATTCAAGTGTAAATGTACTTCCCGTTGTGTTGCAAATAGTGCGCAACTGTTAGTCTTTTATGACTTAATCTTCAGGATTTTACGTCAAATCTTCCGGATTGATTCGAGTAAATGTACTTCCCGTCTCCCCCTGAAGATAACAATCTTCAAGTTCTACATATATTTCAAAATTTGAAGAGATGGATTGGACAAATCTTCTGGATTGTCACTAGAGTAGTGTACAATAATCTTATGGCTCTTCTAGAGCTCATATAACATTTGTGCAACACAAGTGTTATTGTCCTCATTTTGAACATTTAGGGAAATTCATTGTATAACCAGTTTGGACTTGGCATTGCGGGGATCAAACAAAACAGCCAGTACCCAAGTAGCCTATTAAAACCGTATCATGGTTTCTTACATAAACGTCATGTCTTTGTATCTCGAAGATACCGGAGGATATGTTAATCATTATTCAAGTACTTCATTTGTAGGGGGGCACTAGATTTTGCTAGCAATTTCATCGCAAATATGTTGCGATTATGGAACTTCTGGTTCTAAAATGGTGCTCCAACGATAATGAAGTAAGGGACTTCGAGTCCAAAAAGATTCCTTATCTGCTTCAAGAGATTATTAGGCAACCTTTAGTTTGATAAAAACATGACACTTATAGACATGTGAAAAAGCATTTTTAGATGTAGGCTGACTGGTGTATAAACAAAACTTCAAAGAAAAACTCGATCTTCAAGTCGAGATAATACTTATAGCTTTCACAAGCTTTTTATTTCAAAAGTCTCAGTCTTTAAACATGAACTGACATTATCAAGCTCTTTATATATTTCATTGATGTTTACACCATCAATTTTGACTGAGATATTAAATAATAAATAAGTTCATTATCAACCCTTTATCGAGCACACAATGATACATATTATTCCTTCAATGAGGATATTAACTCCATTCGCAACCCTTTAAAGAGTAAATAATGACACATAATAATACTTAAATAAATCCTCATTTTGAGAATTATGAATCCATCCAGGATTTCTCAAAATAAATTTAACTGCATATCTAAATTTATTATTCTGCCAATTGTATTATGTAGCGGAACTTAATGCCATTTACCGTGGGAGGGTATATTTGATTAAAATCAATTAAGGGTCTCTGCATGAACCCATAGGCTACAAACTCGCTTCATCACCTCATTATTCTTATTTCTCTTTCATGCACACACCCATATGTAACCTTCAGGATTAACGCTCAAATGGTGTATTATTATAAAGAGAATTATCCATTTTAGCGAGTCGAGCTATGCCTTAATTGCTCCTTTATACGTTAAATAGTCATGGCACTTCCGGTGCCTAACTCTGGATCCAGATTATTATCATATAACGGAGCAATTTGTAAGGGCAATTGTGTTGTCGACAACTATAACCTTTTTATAAATGTCTCCCACATTTGTAAAAGTAATGGCAATTTCTAAAACAACTAGATTCTATACATTTCTCAAAGATATTTTGATCTGGTCGTTCCGCATCCCTAGTATTGTGTTTGTTTGGTGCACCTATAAATTGACTAGGGTTTCTCGTCATCTGGACGAGCGTCTTCAGGACTAAAATATTCAATGTTATTTCAAGAGTGACAATGTTTTTATACTAGATCTAGTATAATGATTCTTATTTCTTACACCGATGGATCTCCTATACTTCTGGTATCAAGGAGTATCGATATATTTGGTCCAAGCTGGGGAAGGTATATGGGACCTAGTCACTCTTTTATGATCAGTATGATCAATGAATGTATTTGGCAGATTATTTACTAATATTGCAAATATATCATCTTCTGAACTTCCAGTTCAGTCTAACTAGTACATGGATTTTAAATAATGAAGATATTTTCATTTTATGAAATTTCTTGGCATTCTATTAAATTTGAACTCTTATCTCCCCCTAATGCCGAGAAACAATCTTCATTAATTAAGTATGCAGTCAGCGTACCTAAGGATATGTATTGGTCTCCTATCATGTGCTCTTGATATTAATTAATTAATCAAGAGACAAAGACTTCTTTAGTAGCCTTTTTAGAGGAACGCTGTGGTGGTGATATATTTGAAATAGACGGCGCACTATAAATAATAACGCAGATAGGGAAATGTTTATTTTGAAACTATGTACTAGGCATAACAATCCTTGAGGGATTGGTTTGTGATATGCAGTGAGTTAGATTTGGATTTAGAACAAAAGTATATCCCCAAAACAGATAATTCAGTAATTTTTCCTTCACACATGCTCTATAAAGTACTCATGTGGATAAGAAATTGTAATATCTAACTCATTATGTTTGCCCTAAGAGACCCAATTGGTCATGCCATAATTTAAAAAAAGGGTCTCAAAAAAATGTAAAGATTATCACAACATAATAAGTTGTCAAATGTATATGAGATTTACCACAAGTGGCATATAAAATCAGATAGGGCAAGCATACACATTGAACAAAATGATTGAAACATTCGACAGTCTTAGGGAGATTAAACGCCAAATATTAGCAATTTATTTGCTTCAGGCAAACCAACATGGTGTGACTCACTTTTGGCTGTTAAGCACATAGCATTTTTGCATAGTAGCATAGCATTAAAAATAGAAGTTGCAGACTTCATTCATGAGTCATATGAGTCATTAGTCACTCAAAGGTCAATCCATATTCAGAATCTTTCAAACTTTTTTTTTTTTTAAATAGCCCAATGACCAAACACAATATTGTCAAGTATGGAAGATTTAAAACTCAAAGAGTATATTTCCACAAAATTTAAGTGTTGTTGTCTTTTAAAAAAATCGACGACACTCAAAGAACTTAGTATAATTTTGTCATGTACTACTACTGGAGTACTATGTGACTATCATAGATGACAATGTTTAAAAATAGTTTGGTCATGTACTTCTACTGGAGTACAACGAATTCATGTACCATCCGAAAGATAACATCCGGGAGGTAAAATTAGGGAAGTAAAAACCAAGTAGTAAAATCTGGGAAGTGAACTTCGAGAAGTAAAATTCAATAATTAACTTTCCAGATAACCAAGAATTAATTGTTCGGATCATGCATTGTATGCATTGGGGGATCATAATAATTTATAATTTATATATTATAGACTCATGGTAATCCTTCAGGGATCCTTTCCGATCAAAAATTCATAATAGAGGGCTTATGACAAAGGGTGACAATAAAAACTAGTGCTTTTAGTGTTTACCTTCTGGGCAAAACTATATTAAAAACTTAGGCACTATCATCTTGTTTAAATACTGAAATTTGAGATTTATTTCAATGTCAAAGACTCATGCGAAACAATGCTATAATAAATTAGCGCAACCAATAAACTTGAATTTGGACAAATAACAATTGACTTTTTAATATCAGTACCAAGTCAATTTTACATTTGGGGAATTTGTCCTGGTGCTATTATCATATATCAGTGCAGCAACAAATTTGCCTTCTGGGCAAAGCTATATCCAATGTTGACTATATATCACAATATTTAAACTCATATCTTCTAATCGATATCACAATATCAAATTAAGGTTTAGCCACGACAGGTGCAACCTAACAATGAAAACCATATTGAGAACTCATGCTATTGTCTCACTTATAAGTTGTGTGATAAATCATAATAGCTAGGCCTATAGCAAATAATTAATTTCCAACAAGAGAAATAACAAATTCTCTTATATGAGCCTAATTAAGAGATTATATGCTCAAATTTTCAAATAAGGAGAAGCATACTCAATATGTGATACCATACAAACATGAAATATCATGACCAGATATATTCCATAATCCATAAAATAAGAAGGAATTGAATATGAAAAAATGTACCGTGCACCGTAGGTAATGATGACATATTTGTGCAATATAGGACTTGAGCAATGCAAGATTCCTCGTGACAATTTCAATTCTAGGCAGGATGTTGCCTTTTCCACTACTGGATTCTGTAAGTTGAGGATGAGTCCAAACAGGCAGTACTGCCTTCAGTACCATTACCATGGACTAAAGGACCATGTATCCATGAATTATCAGATTCGTGGAACCCATCCCAACTCTGGTATCAAATGCATGACATGAATGGATAGGTTCACAGTACATTCCATATCTGATCCAGCTGCCTTATGATCAACGTATTGAGATGAATTTTCATAGAATTCGATGCTGCAATCACTGGCTTTATTTCTTGGCTCTTCTGCACAAGTATTATAAACTATCTCCACATTAGTATCATCCTTTTTCTACACTGTTATCGGGATCGAAATTGATGCCTCGTTTACATGATATGAATGGGTCTACGTTGTTGTATGCAGACAGTAGGCCAATAAACTTACAAATATAGGATACAAATAATAATGAACTTAGCATGTATACGAATGCATATATAAATATTTTTTACTGGAAAATAAATACTTAGCTCGTAGAAACTTGCTTTGCCGACGAAGATAGCGATGATTTGTGAAGTGTCTCCACCGCGTCAAGGCTCTGTATTTTTTACGGCAATCGATCTGGGACCTACGGATGAATAGGCTGATCGCCGATGATTTGTGAAGGGCCTGATCACCGGCTGGATCGAGGAACTGGTTGACTCCGTCTCTCGCCGGAGTACACTGATATACCTCCGCCACTGCTGGATTTTCATCTCAACAAATGCGCAACGATCCCGATCTAACTCCGATTCAATCATTCGTCATCGAGAGCAAAGTGCTGATAACGTGTTAAACATAAAAAGACAGAGAGTGGAGAGGGAAAGGTTAGGATCTCTTTCATTCATCTCCACATACATAATCCAATGGTACACAATATAAAGGAATGATAAATGGTCTACATAATGATCATTAAATATGTCCGTTACAAATATTGTCCACCATCAATATTATTTATAACACATATTAACTAAAGAAAGATTAAAAAATTGATTTGGTAACCACAAATTTCAAATTTCTATGAGATTTCTTTAGTCAGTTAGCTACGGACAATAAGAATTATAATGCAAATTTTACCTCAAGCGCGCCTTCATGTAAAAATATTAAAATATTTCTAAAATTACTTTTAAGGGAGATTAATTCCAAATCAAAACTTATAAATTCAATAAAAATTTCGTCAACACATTATTAAAATTAAAGTCATAAAAAAGTTATTGAAAAAGGAAAAAAGTAGAAGGTTATGATATCAATAGGCTGCGTGATTTTGTAACTAAAGATGTATAATGTTAGCTTTAGAATGATTCCCCAAAAAGTATTATTATTAGCATGAAATTCAAATTTAAGGGAATGATAAAGTTGCAATGCAGGGATAAAGTATGAGATAATTGAATCCTAATCCATCTTTAATAATCCATCAAAAAGAGAGATTATATATATATATATATATATATATATATATATATATATATATATATATATATATATATATAAGATCATATGAGAACAACTACTTAGGTGAGAACGTGAGAACAAATCGTGTGCATCCATCTAATATTTTTTAATGGTCTAGATTAAATTAAGTGTGTGCAAACGCGATTAAGTGTGTTTACACACATTTAATGCGCGTTCACACACACTTAATATAATATATACCATTAAAAAATATTAAATGGATGCACATGATGTGTGAGTCATGTTCTCACTTAAGCACATGTTCTCATTGGAACTACATATATATATATATATATATATATATATATATATATATATATATATATATATATATATATATATATATATATATAGGTGATAAGGATTAACCCCTGGGTTTTGACCGGGAGATTCTTGGTGGGCCACATCTTGACCTTTCCGGTCAAGAATTAGACAGAACCGGTCACCCCGGCTACGGTAGCAATCTCGAGAGCAGAGTGGACGACCTCCTAAGACACCTTCGCCCCGCCCGGGTAATGGTGAGCGGAACCGAGTGCGCATGACCAGGTTGACGAGGAGACAACTGTGGCAGATATTGCCCCGTGGCACCTCTGGATCCGGCCGAACTTATGACCTGTGCATGTCCGCCACGCGGCCAACATGCCGGCGGACCAGGAACTGTTCCTCGTGGTCCCTATAAATACCGCATTAATTGCAGCGGAGGGGGACTTTTGGCTGGAGGGAAAACGACAGCCTAAAGGACCCGGAAACCCATGACCCACTGTCCGGGTTCACCAAGTCTCAACACTTGCGACGGAGAGCAAATGTATCCGGTCTGATTCAATAAAACGTATTTGACATCGTATTTTGCGTTATCAATAGGGAAGAGATGAGGTGCGGGTGGGGCTTTCCGTGCGGTTGTGCGGGTAGACACACGTTAAGCATTAATCTGACGCACTTAAAGGACAAAACACACGCACATTAAGCACACAAACAAAACACTTTAATATCACAACCCCACACACGTTAAACACAAGCCTCACGCATGTTAAGCACAAGCCTAACGAACCTTAAGCACAGAACTCAGGCACCTTTAAGTTTCAACAACTACTCACATTAAACACAAACTCACGCACGTTAAACACAAAACTCACGCACCTTAAGCACAAGACTCACGCACCTTAAGCACAAAACTCACGCACATTAAGCACACAACTCATGCACCTTAAAGTTTCAACAACAACTCACATTAAGTATACACTCACGCACATTAAGCACAAAACTCACGCACCTTAAGTACAAGACTCACGCACCTTAAGTACAAAACTCACGCACATTAAGCACAAACTCCACGCACCTTAAGCACAACACTCACGCACCTTAAGTACAAAACTCACGCACATTAATCACTCGCACAACCGCACGAGAGACACTTATCCGCACTAGAACTTAACTATATATATATATATATATATATATATATATATATATATATATATATATATATATATATATATATATATATATATATATATATATATATATATATGTGTGTGTGTGTGTGTGTGTGTGTGTGTACTAGTTTTACACACGCATTGCGCGAATAATTTAATACCCAATGTTTGTATTTAAATAAGTAATTCAAATTATATCAATGCAAAATTATATAGAAGAAGTTCATTATAGTTGAAAATAAAATTAATGTTTAATTTTCACTTTTCTATAAAAAAATTATCTAAAATACCTATTGTAGTTGGTATGGTATTAGGTAGTATATACTACTTTTGGTTGGAATTACTCTAAGTTTTGTTAATTCGATTTTGGGTAGGTTTGTCATTGTCTTTTTCTTCATTGCTTGTCCGTTTTTTTTTTTTTTTTTTGGTTGGTAGTGTCTCGTGCGCAATTGCGTTACTGGTGCTAGTTTGCAAAAAGAGCAGATATGATCTAATTAGTTTTGTTACATTAAAGAAATAGATGCATGGAATCCCTAAGTTGACTCCCTTATACTAATATTAATAAAATTGGCTCCGTCATTTTTTTAACCATTACGAGAAATCTAGCTCATATTTGATCATGATGTATGTGTGTGGGGGGGGGGGGGGGGGGGTATCCGGTTCAGGTGGGAACCACATCTTATCTGAGAACTTATAAGTATTTTAAACCATTGAGATTAGGGATTAGATGATTGAGATGTACTCGTGCATTCGCTAAAATTAAGGAACAAATTCACGTTGTAAAGACAAGGAATAAACCAGGAAGGGTAATTTGGTCAGTCATTGGGCTTCCCAACGGGTTCAATAAACCCGTTGAGTAGTACTGTTGGACCAATGGATCTACTGAACCCGTTGACGCGTTCAATAGTTTCGTTGAGTAATGCCATTGGACCAACAGTTTTGTTCAACAGGTCTATTAAACATGTTGACGGGTTGAATAGTCCCGTTGAGTAATGCCATTGGACTAACAGGTCTGTTCAACGGGTATATTAATCCTGTTTATATGTACCGTGACGGTTGATTAGTATTTGATTATTCGTTTGGCACAGGTCGTGCATTCATATTACTGTGATCATGCACTCCTATACAAAATATTGTGCATTCTAATATTAGTTGTCGTGCATTGATAACTCTAAATCTGATTATTCACTTGGCTAGGCCGTGCATTCATATTATTTTAATAGTGCACTCATATACAGAATGTCGTGATTTCTATACAGAATGATGTGCATTCTTATAACTCTCTAGTTGTTCATTCAAACATGGTGATGAAGCAAAACTCATACGGGAAACAATAAAAATTCTGAAAATAAGGACCAGGTAAGCCTATATGTGGCAAGTATTACATTCAGTTATTATTTGTTCTATTTATGTTCCTGTAGAATAGTTATGTTTAAATAGTTGTTACAACTCCTTGCTATTTACTTTCCTCTGTGTACTATATATAGCTGGTAGTTTACATCAATAAAGGTACAGTTCATTCATTCACATGGTATCAAGAGCCATATTCCCCTAAGGAGTTTTTGTTTTCTTTCGCCATTTTTTATCCATGGCTACAACCACCAATGAAATTGTCCAGCTTAATGCTCTATCTAATTTCCCTATTAAACTCACCTCCGTTAACTTTCCTGTCTGGAGACGCCAAGTTCAGTCCACCCAACAAACAAGGAAATAAAAATAAACAACAACTAAAACAAAGGAAAACAAAATGGAAAATACAATAGTACCCCTGCCCTCATAAAACAAAACAAAAACAAAAAAGAAAAATAATAAGGGGGGGGGGGGGGGTGAGAAAGAAGACAATAACAACCATAAGATCATGTCATATCAACAATGTAGAATTGTTTACAAGTTCTCATGTGAAATTTGTAAATCACAGCACGCAAGGATGTTAGAACAGCAGTTGTAACGCAGTTCGGGAAAACCCTAGTCTTCGAGGCACTTCTCAGTTTGAAAATTTGCCTAAATCCACTAAAAGCTCAATATTTAAAGTACACTGTTTGGAACATGAGATTACACAATAGAATAATCTTTCCTACCAAACTATTGTAACCTAAACACATGTACTACTTTCTAGGGGAATTTAGAATACTCTCAAAGACTCTCAGAAGTCAGACCTCATAGAATAAGCTAGGGAATTCGTGAGTTGTAGTGATCAGATGGGAGGTCTTTATATAGCTAACTAATCCTTATACACCCAGTAGAAAATTATTCCTACTTTGTTTAGACTTTGGAATTATATCTTTTATGCTTATCCTTCCTGAACTGGGATTTCTTTTTGTTAACAATTTTGACTAAACTTCTTGAGTCAACACTCTCCCCCTTTGTCAATTTTTTGTCAAAACCTTGATCTCTGTGTTCCTCCCCCTTAGTTGGTGCCACAATGATGGTAGATTAATGATAGGTTAGATTGTCATCCCATGTGTAGCTTTTATTGGAGGATCTTTTTTCCATCATAACACATTCATGTCTTTCATTGTAGACTTTACAACTCTCTTTGGAAAAATCTACTTTGAGTTCATCTTCACGCAGTTGATTTATACTGATAAGGTTTGCTTTTAGTCTTTGTACTAGAAAAACTCTTGGCAATTTAAGTAGACCGTGGACATTTAGAGTTCCACTACAATAATTTGTCCATTACCTCCATCTCCAAATGTTACATGTCCTTCAGTTTTGTATTGGATGTCTTCAAGATTGTTAGGATTTTCAGTCATGTGTCTTGAACATCCATTGTCGAAGTACCAAACACTTGTGTCTTTGCTGGTTTTTGAGGTGCATGCAACAGTTTGCGTTTGATCTTTTCTGACCCATATTTTCTTATTCTACCATTGATCTTGTCTTGAAGGTCAATCTGTCTTCTATGGCAGTGTGCTTTGATATGTCCCAGCCTGTGGCAGTAATAACATCTAATTCTTCTTTGGTGTTGAAAGTGATGTTGTGACACTTCTAGACTTTCGTTTGCAGTATTTTCTCTAGAAGTTGAGTTTGGTGGTCTTGGTCTTTCAGTAAGTTCCTTTATTTCTTGGATCATCTTGGCTTCTTTTTCTTGAGATTTCATCAGTTTTTCTTGGGTTTCTTTGAGAAGCAACCCTTCTCTTTCCTTTTCATTTTTCAAAAATTGATTTTCTTGCATGAGATTTAGATTTACTTTGATAAGTTGTTCCCACTTTGAGTGCAGTTGGGTGTATGAGTCTAGTAACTCTTGTAGATCATCCTTAGTTCTATTCTCACTTTCACGTCTTGTAGTGAAGGCTACAAAGTTTGTGTTGGTATCTTCTTCACTATCCGAGTCACCACTTAAAGTTTTCATATATGTTTTATTTTTCCTTTTTAGATATGTTGCACATTCAGACTGAATGTGTCCAAATCCTTTGCACTCATAGTGTTGTATTCTTTCAAGATTTGTGGTTTCCTTCTTTTTGGTGTTGATAGATTGATTTTGTTCACCTGAGGAATTTCCTGGACTATTTGAAGAATTTCTATTTTTGCTTCTGAATTTGTTAAACCTTTTGAGGATTCTATTGAAGTTTTTGCTCAGCAATGCAATAGATTGTTCCATATTTTCAGTATCAACATCTGAATTTTCTTCATGTTCTGATTGGGCTATTCCTTTGCCATTGGGTTTCTTGTGCTGCAGCATCTCAAGTTCATATGTTTGAAGATTCCGCATTAAATCACTGAGTTTGCAGGTAATTAGATCTTTGGGTTCTTGAATAGCTGTTACTTTCATCATGAATCTTTTAGGCAATGATCGTAGTACTTTCTTCACTAACCTAGGTTCAGGGATAGGTTCCCCTAGGTTGAATGCATCTCTAGCAATCCCTAACACTCTTGCATTAAATTGAGTGATATTTTCATCCATCCTCTTCCATCTTTAAGTTCTCAAATTGAGTTTGGATCATTTGTAGTTTAGATTGCTTGGCTGTAGAATTTCCTTCATGATGATCACATAGTATATCCCATGCTAGTTTTGCTGTGGCAATTAACTTGAAGGTTTCTTCACTTACAGCTCTGTAGATTGCATTCATGCCTTTTGAGTTATAATTACATTCTCTGATTTCTTCTTCACTCCAGGCTGTACGTGGTTTCTGATTTCCTCTGTTATCGACTGGATTTTCCATTCTTTCTCAACAGCTCCCCAGACTCCTTCACCTTGTGCTAATATGTATATTCTCATCCTAGCTTTCTAGTACGAGTAATTTGTACCAATGAGGGCAGGGGGCCTGGTGTTTGAAAGTCCTGGGAAACTCCATTAGGATATTGCTAATAACTTAAGCAGTTTGGCTTTGATACCAATTGAAATTTGTAAAGAGCAACACACATTGATGTTTGAACAGCAGTTGTAACATTGATGTTTGAACAGCAGTTGAACAGCAGTTGTAACCCTAGTCTGCGAGGCACTTCTCAATTTGATAATTGGCCTAAATCCACTAAAAGCTCAATATTTAAAGTACATTGTTTGGAACCTGAGATTACACAATAGAATGATCTTTCCTACCAAACTACTGTAACCTAAACAAATGTACTACTTTCTAGGGGAATTTAGAATACTCTCAAAAGACTCTCAGACCTCATAGAATAAGCTAGGGAATTCGTGAGTTGTAGTGATCAGATGGGAGGTCTTTATATAGCTAATTAATCCTTATACACCAGTAGAAGAATTATTCCTACTTTGTTTAGACTTTGGAATTATATCTTTTATGCTTATCCTTTCTAAATTGGGATTTCTTTTTGTTAACAATTTTGATTAAACTTCTTGAGTTAACATAATGTTAACAGAGATTATCATTTGAACATAAATCTCTCTCTTTCTCTGTGTGTGTGCGTGTGTGTGTGTGTGGAAGTTTAGGGGTTGTTTACTAACTTGGAAAAATGGAGGATTTTCCAAAAAATTGGAGAATTGGAGAAGTAAAAAAATGGAGAATGGAAAACTTGTTTACTAAAATCCTTGTTCCAAATTCACATTCTATCTCCATTCTCCACTTTTTTCAGTATATTTGGAGAAAGGATAAACAAAGTTCTCCAAATGGAAGAATGGAGAGAGGCGCACGCGTGAACAGTGCCATCTCTTGGGGTCTTTGGATCGATTTTGAATAGCAACATATTGCTTATTATTAAATATATGCACAGCCGCCCATTATTATTATTTGCCATTTTGGTTTTAATTACTATTATTATTACAGTTTTTACTTCCCATTTTGTGCTTTTCACATTCAAAATTATTATTATTATTATTATTATTATTATTATTATTATTATTATTATTATTATTATTATATCTTTAGCGTTTTTCCCTTTAATTACTATTATTATTATTATTTTGATTATTATTTGTATTATTATTATTTATGTACTAAAATTATGTACTAAAATGATTGAAATAGTTTTAGTTATCTAGAAATATGTTTTTATCAACTTTTATTATCTTTTGTACATTTAGTATTAGTGTATTATATTGATTTTTTTTATTAAAAAAATAAATTTGTAAAATAAATTATTATTATTATTATTATTATTATTATTATTATTATTATTATTATTATTATTATTATTATTATTATTATTATTATTATTATTATTATTATTATTATTATTATTACTACTACTACTACTACTACTACTTGTGCTCCATATTATGAAATTTGTAAAATGAAATCAGAAAATTGGAGAAATGGAAAACTGGAGAAATGGAGATGGAAAATTGGAAAAATGGAGAAATGGAAAATTGGTAAAGGAAAAACAGAGAAATGAAGTAAACGACCCCTTAATGATGTAAGAACAATTTTGTCTGATAAAAATAATAATACAATATTTGTAAAGTAATGTACAATTGTACCATTATATAAATACAGATAAAAAATATTAATATCATAATTACCTAAATCTTTTCCAATAATGCAAACTTTGAATGCTATGTATATAGTCTAGCTAATTAATTGACCAAAATTCATGTTAAATTTTATATTATATTTTTTAATACACTCTAAAATATTTATAGTATATGTTTAATAAAATGCCAACTCTGATTGAGATGTTGTTCGAACCTAAGACCTTCCTTATGGAAATCAATGCGTAAGTTAATAATAATATATAAATAGCTAATGGAATATTCAGTTACTAAAGTTACACTAACGAAATGCAGGGGTATTTAGGATAAGTAAATGATATAATAAAGGGTAAAGTAGGAAAAATTATGTATAAAAAAAATACTAAAGTCAAAATAATATGAACCATTCATTTCAACAAACAATTGGACCAACATTTTTAGTTCATGTTATAAGCCTGATAGAGAAGTTAAGGGGTTGTTTACTAACTTGGAAAAATTGAGGATTTTCTAAAAAAATGAAGAAATTAGAAGTTAAAAAAATGGAGAATGGAAAAGTTGTTTACTAAATTTCTTCTTCCAAATGTTTACTCCTTCTCCATTCTCCGTGTCTCTTAAGGATTTTGGAGAAGTTAAAAACCAATCTTGCCAAATGGAGAAATGGCATACACACGCGTGAACAGTATTACATTCTGGAGGTTGATGGATCGAATCCTACTGGCTACAAATTGCCAAATTGCGTTCCTAAGCCCTTTGTGCATATTTACTGTTTCCTTACCTCTTATTCCCATTCCAGTTGTTATAACAAATTATTATTATTATTTCCTTTCCTCCTCCTTATGCATACAAATTTATTATTATTATTATAATCTTTTTTTTTTTCTTTTTTCTCCCCTTTGTATACACAGATTTATTATTATTATTATTATTATTATTATTATTATTATTATTATTATTATTATTATCTTTTTTCCTTTTTCCTCCTTATACATACAAATTTGTTGTTGTTGTTGTTGTTATTATTATTATTATTATTATTATTATTATTATTATTATTATTATTATTATTACAATTATTATTATTATTATTGTTGTTGTTGTTGTTGTTGTTGTTATCTTTGTTGTAGAAATGTAAAAATGTTATATAGGTGTATTTAATAAAATAAAAAATTAGAGAAATGAAAAACTGGAGGAATGGAGAAATGGAAAACTGGAAGAATGGAGAAAGAAAACTGGAGAAATAGAGAAATGGAAAACTGGAAATGAAAAAACAGAGAAATGAAGTAAACGACCCCTAAATCTTTGTTCTATATTATTCAAGAAGAAGGTATAACTAATAGGAACCAGCACACATGAAATCCAATAAGGGTCTATAGTGGGCTCATCACAAGGCCAAAAAGTACATCCTTAAAACATCATTGGTGGAAAAATCAAGGAATTCCAATAATAATTCCATTCGATAGAGGAAAGTATTATAGTGGCCCGTTTCAAGTGATATCACGGATCGAAGACAATGTTTATAAGATACGAGGTTGAATCATTTTTCAAGAAGGGAAGGATGATGCGGCCCAACATAATGAAGATCCATTAAGATTACAAATTGGGCCAATCACAAGATCCGAGGCCCAAATCAGCTTTATTATTTGTGGTTATCATTATTTTAAATTGTTTAGAATTAAAGAGAAAATACTAGTTTGTATTTAGAAAGGATTCCTTAAATCTCTTTCTAAATGAAACTCTATACCTATAAATAGGGCACATCCATATCAGTTTCGGAGGCTTGAATTCAATAAAATTCTTAAGTTTTTCTTTACACTTGTGTAAGAAATCCTATGGCTAATTGTGGATTCAATTAGTGGCTAGTCGTGGACTCGACTAGCAAATTGATTCGTGGACTCGAATCAATCTTACTTTCTTCAACCTTAGATTTAGGTTCGTGGACTCGTTCTTGAATCGAAGGAAACTAGATCCGACTCTAGTTGATTGAAGATTGCAACATCGAGGTACTTGAATCTACAATGGGATTCTTCTAAGTCTTTGAGGATTCGAGACAAAGGTTTCTCGTGAAGTTTAAGGTATTTCGATCTATCTCTATCTTTACATTGAGAGCATTCTTGGGACAATATTCCATCTTTATTTGAACCTTGGACTAGGTTCATATCAATTTGGTATCAGAGCCTAGGTTTATCTCATTATCGTTAGAAATTTGATTTCTTTGGTTCCCTAGGTTTATCTCATTATCATTAGAAATTTGGTATTCAGAGGCTAGGTTTATCTCATTCTTATCTTACATACTACTTTTTTTTTTCGTGTCTTATTCATAAAAAACCCTAAAAAAAATTTCCTTAGCATTCTTGATTGTGTTCTGGAATCTTGATACATGTTCTCCAGTTTCTTGAAAAACAATCCCGAAAGAGTTTTCCATTTTTCCCGTCCAATATCAACAAGACCTCACACCTCCTAAGCACCAAATTACCAGATATTTTTTCAAGAAAACAACCCCATCTCACCCTTACCTATATCCAAAGCGCATTTATGCGCAATCACACCCTGTCCAGATTTCCGCGTTCTGTGACCAGTTTCAAAGAATGACCTATATCTCGAGATCCACTAGTTAGTTTTATCTGAAATTTTGATGTGTTTTAGATATCTTCTGGGGCTCTCTATTGATATATTATAAACTTGCTAATTCCTTACGGTTATTGAGATATTGATCTTCGAAGTAAGGGCAGAGTTTCTGTTTTTTTGGGTGATTCTTGAAATTCTTGATTCTGTTTTGATGGGGTTGTGTGGATCCTCTTGGTCCGAAATTTTTGTTGATATTTACAGTAGTTATTTGGAGTTTACTTATCAAAAAAATCAAAAAAAAAAAAAGCAAAAAAAAATAAATAAATAAAAGAGAAAGTAAAAGAAGAAGAAGTATAAGGTTGGGGAAAGAATAAGGTTGGTAGGAGAATCTTGGAGCGAAAAGGAAGGGGAAAAGTATACGGTTGGAAGGAGTTCTTGATAGATTCCTATTTTGTTGTGGTATACTTGAACCCCTCTTACATTCTATTTGTCTCTATCTGTTGATATTGGTCTTGCACATCTTTCTGCCATACTTCCTTCTTTGGTTTCCTTTTTCTTTGAAATCTTGCTTAGTTTCTTTGCTTGTATTGTCCCTTTTCTTTGCTTCTTGCTCTCAATTTTATTACCTACCTCGCGATACACCTTACTCTCAAAGGCTTGTGAAGTTTTCCAAAGTACGTTTTCTTGAACTTTGAGGTTGAATCCATATCAACTTGAGTTCCGGACTAGAATTTTTCTTTTTGGAAAAAGGCTTGTGAGAGTATATGCCACCTTGAGCGATACACGAGTGGAGTGTGTGTTTGTAAGAGTGTGTAGTGCACCCCCAGAGCCATAAAATCCACCTCTTACCAGCGAGTTGAGAATAGTGAGGGAGCGAGCCAACTTTTTGGTTTCACTAACATGAATACTCACATATCTTCTTGTTTTTAGATTTTGTTTCTCATCTACAGATGGCTGAAGAGGTTCCAAACACACGTAAGAGATTAGAGCAGAAAATAGATGCTCTAGCCTTTGCCATGGAAGGTTTAAGCACTCGAATGACTAATCTAGAGCAACACCCTAAGCGAGTGCAACTGCCACTCTATACTAGGGGAAACATTCATGGAAAGGGATGCATTATCGTTATCAATTCGGATCGTTGTATGCATTTAGCTAGTGCAACCATGGTGGACTACCTTAAGTTACATCTTATCAATCACCCCCAACCATACAATCTTATTGATTCAGGGGATGTGAGAGTGACTAAACAAGTTTTTATTCCTTTTTGTATTGGCAAGTATTATGATGAGGTTCTATGTGATATTGTGCCAATGCGTACTGCACATGTTTCACTTGGAAGGTCATGGCAACATGATAGACATTTTTATTATAATGCACTCAACAACACATGCAATGTCACCTATAATAGATTTATACATGTGCTTAAGCCTCTACTTCCAAAACAAGTAGAAGAAATTCAACTAAGATCGAAGCAAGCTCTCAAACCAGCCTTGAAGAAAGAAGAAATCAAAGAGAGCAAACTGGAACCTCCACGATTAGAATTGGAGTCACCACTCCAGTCCTCTAACTTAGATTGTAGCCAAATAAAGGAACCGCTATCAGTGGTACAGTGGAAAGAACCAGCCAGAGCTATCAAAGTGCAACCTCGCTTGCTAACAAAAAAGGATAATAAGCAAGAGAAAAGAAGGGGAGTAACTATTTACTCACTTTTATTTCAAAAGCATGCATTAAAATTCTCTAGATTTGTTTGCCATATTTCTTTTAATGACCTACTTGCTAGATGTGTTAGAAATTTGTTTGCCTCCATACATCCAAGATTCCTTTATTTTGATTTTACTAAAACTTTATTTGATAGAGATAAGGAATCACTTGGAAGTTATAAGGCACATTTGAAAACTTCTTATGGCAAATACTACTTGCACAAGGGGTTTTGGTTCAAAGTCAACGGGATTGGCACTTTTTGCTTTGATTTGAGCGATGGTTTAACAGTTGATTTACATGAGGGACAATTTGGTTTTCCAAAGAGTGATGATGTTTTGCATGGATATTTTCATTGGCCAAAGAAGAAAAAAGATGTAGAATCTTATGTTCATAATTGTGCTACTTACCACCACAATGCATCTAAATCATTACTTGATATTTCCATGGATTTTGTGTTTGGTTTAGCCTTAAGCTCTAGAAGGAAAGATGTTGTGCTTGTTGAAAATTCAAACAAGATGGCTAAATTTAATATGTCTCGTTTTGTTGATCTATTACTATCCAGAATGTTTAAATTCCATGATGTGTCATTAGACTTAATTGCCTTACTTGTTGATTGTAGGATGATGATTGGAGCGACTCGTGTCAAGCATCCCAAGAAAAAGTTTCATGAGCGTGATAAAACAGAAAGTGAGCTTGCTACTTTGTCTTTCATTGAAGATTTGGATTCGAGGACGAATCCTTTTTCAAGAATGGGAGAATAATAGGAACCAGCACACATGGAATCCAATAAGGGTTTATAGTGGGCTCATCACAAGGCCAAAAAGTACATCCTTAAAGCATCATTGGTGGAAAAATCAAGGAATTCCAATAATAATTCCATTCGATAGAGGAAAGTATTATAGTGGCCCGTTTCAAGTGATGTCACGGATCGAAGACAATGTTTATAAGATACGAGGTTGAATCATTTTTCAAGAAGGGGAGGATGATGCGGCCCAACATAATGAAGATCCATTAAGATTACAAATTGGGCCAATCACAAGATCCGAGACCCAAACAGCTTTATTATTTGTGGTCATCATTATTTTAAATTGTTTAGAATTAAAGAGAAAACACTAGTTTGTATTTAGAAAGGATTCCTTAAATCCCTTTCTAAATGAAACTCTATTTACTTGTTTTTCTAGATTAGGTTTAGGACTCTTTTTCCCATTGTATTTAGAATTATAATGCTGCCCCTATACCTATAAATATGGCACATCCATATCAGTTTCGGAGGCTTGAATTCAATAAAATTCTTAAGTTTTTCTTTACACTTGTGTAAGAAATCTTATGGCTAATTGTGGACTCAATTAGTGGCTAGTCGTGGACTCGACTAGTAAATTGATTTGTGGACTCGAATCAATCTTACTTTCTTCAACCTTAGATTTAGGTTCGTGGACTCGTTCTTGAATCGAAGGAAACTAGATCCGACTCTAGTTGATTGAAGATTGCAACATCGAGGTACTTGAATCTACAATGGGATTCTTCTAAGTCTTTGAGGATTCGAGACAAAGGTTTCTCGTGAGGTTTAAGGTATTTCGATCCATCTCTGTCTTTACATTAAGAGCATTCTTGGGACAATATTCCATCTTTATTTGAACCTTGGACTAGGTTCATATCAATTTGGTATCAGAGCCTAGGTTTATCTCATTATCGTTAAAAATTTGATTTCTTTGGTTCCCTAGGTTTATCTCATATCAATAACATTTATGTACAATAAGCTCAACAGAAAGGTAGCTGGAAAATAGAGAACCACCCCAAATATACTCTAACTATACCACAGTAATCTAACAGCTCAATACCGCTGTTGTGACAGCATCACGGTATCACGAACATAAGATGCTTCGATCCCTAAGAAGAATCGTGGGATACCAAGGTCCCGAATGCGGAAAGTCGCAGACAGCTTAGCTAGCACACCACTGATCATGTCGGGGTCGTTGCCTAGCAAGAGAATGTCGTCGACGTACACTAAGATATACGCCCATATTTGCCTTGAATAAAAAATAAACAGTGAAATGTCCGTCTTTGACGGTCTGAACCCAATTTGCAGTAAGAAATCATGCAATCTTTTAAACCAAGCATGAGGGGCTTGTTTGTGTCCGTATAGCAATCGTTGTAGTTTGCATACATAATCTGGAAAATGAGGATTCGTGTAGCTGAGTGGCTGACGCATATAGATGCCCTCGTCAATGTGCCCGTTCAAAAAGGCATTATATACGTCCAGTTGGCGCATGGACCACTTGTTAGACACAGCATATGCCAGAAGTAGTCGGATGGTGGTCGGTTTGGGCACGGGACTGTATGTCTCGGAATAGTCTTCGCCCGGGACTTGGTTGAACCCTTTGGCCACAAGACGGGCCTTGTAGCGATCAATAGAACCGTCGGACTTGCGCTTTACGCGGAAAACCCATTTACACCCGATTACGTTCATGTCACATTGAGCAGGCACGAGACGCCAAATATGATTGTCTAGTAGTGCATTGAATTCTGCGTCCATAGCGGAGTGCCAGTGTGGTGACTTAACAACTTGCGTGTGGCAAGTGGCAGCGTCATCAACGGAAGCTACCAAGGCAGTAAGCTGCTGACTCGAGTTCCGCCGCCTCATATGTGTCGTTGTCCGGAGTTGCATGACGTGGGTCTGGATATTGGGCCTTGTGCGACGGCGCCTGTTTGGGGCGATCGACGAGGTCGTCAGTTGGAACGACGAAGAAACTGCTCCTGCTGCCGATGAAGAAGTCGGCTGCGGAATTAGTGGTTGTGGCGGAGGGGGCCGATTGGCGGCGGATGGGGGTGCCGACACGAGCAAACTCAGAGGTGTCGGCTGAAGAACTTGGGCAGATGCCCAAGGCTGCGTGAGATCTCCCCCAGAAGTGATAGCGATGACGTTATGTCGTGTGTCCTGGTAGGGAAAAATTTGTTCATTGAACCTCACATGTCTCAATACATAGATAGGGCATGTGTCCCTGTCCAAACACCTGTAACCAAGCAAAGAGTCTGGGTATCCTAGAAACACACAAGACTTGGAATGGTAATCCATTTTGTGTTTGTTATACGGACGTAGGCACGGAAAACACTCACAACCAAAGACACGGAGTAAATCGTAATTTGGGGTTTTGTGAAATAACAAAGAATATGGACTGGCATTTTGGGAAATAGTAGACGGGAGGTGATAAAACTCCGGTATTCCAGTCGTAGGCCGCGAAATACATGGAGATTTTGCTCGTCGAGGCCAATTGGACGACCTGCTTGTGCGAGTTGCTCCACCAATACCTGCGCCTTGCCAAGGTATTCTGCCGAAGATAGGTCTCCTTGCCAGAGACCTTGGAGCTGGGTGAGTAGACTTAGTGATCGTGCGCGGGAAGTAGAGCCCAACGCTATCTTGATCGCAACCCCTATGGCACGCGATGTGGAATGGCCGATCGCTAAGTAGAGAACCTCTTCTGCCATCGATGATATTAACATGCTGAGGATCGACTGGTCTTGCTGGATCCATGTGACATGCTGAGGATTCACAGAGGGGGCAGCGGTTGATGAACTCCCAGCGACGTACTCTGGCGGACATCTGTGGGTGCCATCAATAAAACCATACAAATTCTGCCCTTTGAAGAAGGGAACCAGTTGGGCTCTCTAGAAAAGGTAGTTTGTAGAGCATAGCTTAAGGGAGATGTAAGTGAACATTATTGGATGGTTGTGGTAACTCCACGGAAATCTTCTTGAAGCTGCTATTCAAATCCATGAATCCATGAGTGCTACTCTATTTATGGTTTTTCTTTTTCTTTTTTGAGTCAAATCTGGAAATAATTTTTCAAGGATGATCCTCTCAACAAGAGCACCAATTGATACAACCTTGAGGTTGTATGAGTTACTCTTCTTCGAGTCAAGAGTCAAACTCTATGGCTGTGCTTCGAGTGACAGCCCAACTCCCATTGACTATGCTTCGAGTGATAGCCCTTCAGTGCCCTATTCAAGTACATAGATGACTATATATATGATGTAGTAGTAGTAGTAGTAGTAGTAGTAGTAGTAGTCGTCTTTATATATAATAAAGATTAGCAAGTATGAATACATTAATTGTGTGGGTAGTATTTATACATATTTTGTTGAAGTTATTATGTGTGTGTGTATATATATATATATATATATATATATATATATATATATATATATATATATACATACATAAAAGCATAATGAAGTATGGAAAAAAATTTATTGTGTTCAAATTTATAGGTAAAGTCTTATATTTAATATAATTTGTGTATATATTCATTTAAACCTCAATTATAATTAATTTGACTCCACATATATAAAGAGGAGAAATTAGATATAAAATAAATATTTTCTTGAATGCTACTGGCTCTATTACAATGTAGTGTATGTGTTCATACTTTCTCAAAGTCTGCTGAAACACAAAGAACCAGGCTCGAACTCACAACCTTCCAAATGAAAGTCCAACTCAGGTACCATTAGACCATATAGTCTTGGTAGATATAAAATAAATATAGTTCTTACATAAATAATCTTTTTCAAATGAATAAGTTTTTGGTGGAGATTTTCGACAAATATCGTCTGTTATTTTATTTACAAGTTTTATTTAAATATGTTAGTTATATAATTAAAGTACGTATTTCAAATTCAAATTCCTTTCAAAAAAATTCAAATAATAATAATAATAATATAAGTAACAATAAACTTTAAAATCAACATAATAATAGCATAATTATTAAACTTTTAAAAATATTAAATATTACATTGTATAGTTATACTTACATTTTTCATCAAACTAATTATTAGCTCAAAAACTCAAGTATGTTTTTCTGTTTTCACAACCATTACTTTCTTTGCTAATTCAGAGGATGTCAAAAATTTAATTGGTGAATTTGTTAAATTAATAATAGTTCGTGCATTGCACGGGACAATTACTAGTAGCATGGTTGCAATAGGCGTTAGGCGCTAGTCGGGCGGTAGAGTAGCGCCTAGCGCCTAGACGGCCTAGGCGGCTAACTGAAAAAATGGAAAACAGTGCACGTGTGTAGGTGCATATATGTCATATTATACATACATACATACATACATACATACATACATACATACATACATACATACATACATACATACATATATATATATATATATATATATATATATATATACATACATACATACATACATACATACATACATACATACATACATACATATATATATATATATATATATATATATATATATATATATATATATATATATATATATATATATATGTCATATAAATGAAAAAAATTAGCAAGGTCGAGTCGGCGGGGTTAACTCGGCTAACTCGACAGAAATTGATGAGTTAACTCGGCGTAATCGGCCGAGTTAGGCGCTAGGCGGGCGCCTAGGTGACTGGCCCGCCTAGGGGGGAAATCGCCACGGCCTAGGGGCGCCTAACACCTAGGCGCCAATTACTCGGTGCCTAGGCGGGATTTTTGCAACCCTGACTAGTAGTAATAGTAATAGTAATAGTAATATTAATAGTAATAGTAATAGTAATAGTAATAGTAATAGTAATAACAACAACAACAACAACAACAACAATAACAATAACAATAGCAATAACAATAACAATAACAATAATAATAACAATAATAATAATAATAACAACAACAACAACAACAACAACAGTACTGTAGCTCCAATGGTTGTATCAATTTGTGTCTTTTGTTGCTTTGGTGTAATAGTAAACATGTTTGCTTACCACAATTTCATGGGTCCATCACAGGGGCAGTGAAGGGGAGCCGGTGCCCAGGAGTGCGACGCATTGTACGATGGGATTAACACACGGTTCTCTCAACTACTCACAGAGCCTAGGTATATGAGAACTATAATATATGAATATAAAAAAATCGTGGGGAGAATGTGAGACCTTGCATATTGTTGCATAATTATTTGATCATGATGCATTATTTTGATATTTGTTATTTGGTAAAATATTTTGGAACTTGGTTATTTTTATTTGTGGTGATTTGCTTATTAGCTCCCCAACCAGGTATTTGTTTAGGTTACAAGGACGTAACCTTATTTCTTACGGGGGTAGAGGTGTAATAATTCATCATGGCAGTGTACGTTCGTGAGTAAGGGGTAATAATAGTCTTACAATTGAGGCATTATGCAGTGTTCAGCCTCCGCCTTCAATATCCATTAAGGCACCTGCACAAGCTAAAAATAAAGGTAGTGGGAAACGTATCAAGAGCAAGCGAGAGTTAGCTATCGAGGAGAGTACGTGGTGAAAGTGCTAGTGTTGCAACAAATATGATGGTCATGACACTCGTAACTGTACTTCCAAGTGAAGTGTGTTGGTGTGGTCCGTCCATTATTTCTTTGTAGTTTCATTGTGCATTTTTATTTTAAAAGGCTTTCAATAAAAATAGAGGTACGTGGTGAAATGTTGTACTATCCAAAAACTAGTCTAAACGTCTGCACCATAGTGTTCTACTGTCTACGTTGTGCTACGTAGCGAAGCCCGACTTCTCCCGATCATCCAGTGCAACACGTGTGGAAATTGACTCCTTGGACACCTATCTACACACACCCCAAAATCATGCGACGCCGTTTGGAAGTCGTAATCCAAAGCGTTACCGATGACGCTCTCTCCTAGTTGCTCTGTGAATAAAAAAAAAAGAATAATTATGTTGAAAAAATAGCATTAAAATGGCATTTTGAGTGGTTATTCTGTGGTATAAATATAGGTGGGATCCACTTTCAATTTAGGTCGGGTCAATGTGGATTCGGGTTCTTCGTAGTAAGATGAAGAATTTGATATAATGTACGCTCAAAATGGGTAATAGGTGAATGAGAAATTGATTCTCAAAGTGAACCTATTTAGGAGAAGTCCAAAGTACGAAAGCTTAATAAATGGGAATTGAGTTTTAGCTCAATCCGTACCCCTGCTTTCGGTCCTGTACGAAAGTAATTAAGCTTAAGTGTAGTTAAACTTTGTTTTGAAAGCTTAATTATGTTAATTAATCTTAAGAGCTTAATTAAGCTTTGGAATTGGGAATATAGCAATATGCATGGACGAATGTTGCATGGAATTGAAAAGTTTCGTGCTCCTTTCGTGCTTATGTGTGAGCTCCTTTTGTGGCTTTTAGATTCGGTGAGCACGAATCAATGTTATATGCAATTATTCGTGTTGCACCGTTTCGGTGCTTGCGGACTACTCGGGTGTGGTTTTCAGTCCCTGTGAGACTTCCTATTTTGCCATTTCACTACTTTTCCAGTCAAGCCCTGTTCTGCGCTACAATCCACACATTGGCCCACAGGGTGCCCATCTTCAAGAAGGCCCGAATGAAAGACCCAAGCCTACATGCCATCCATTCCAAGTTTAGGAACCTCGGTAATAGTATCTCGATCAAACAGCTGACGAATGGGTGTTCGTCTTGATCAATAGAATGGGAGGCCCTCAAGAAAACCGATTTTCACGACCAAAGGCAGCACCTTCTATCAAAAATGGAAAATTGGCTATGGAGATTCCGTGCGGTCAGAAATTCAACCTTCAGGCCTTCCCCCTGGCTCCCGCTTGTGCTGCTAAGAACTAGAACTCAGAAGTCGTTGGAGAGACCGTTTCTTATTTTGTGCCGAAGCAATTTATAAAGCACAGGCTGAAACAGGTGAAATCAAAGGGCCGAAATATCACAAGTACCGCCTCGGCCTTGGCCATCACACGGAATAGCGGAAATCGGGATTTTGTTACCGGTGAACGCTTCCAAAGTCAGTCGTCCTACGCTTTAGGGACTGATTTAGGAGTCATTTCTTTCCATTGATCGGATAGGACGAAGGTATCTCCGCAGTCTTGGGCGAAGATGGAGATAACGGAGGGTACCGCGATCGAACGTCACCGGAACGCCCCGATATGAGAAAGCCATTTCGAGTTCAACGCAGAGCAGCAAGCACAATTAAGGGGCGAAAGATATTCATATGATTAAAGCTCTGTACTCTCGCCCCTTGCTTTTGTTCAGGCCAATTGTTCTCCATCAATGCGGAAGAATCCTTATTTTGAATCGTCAACAAACCGCCGGAGGATCAAGGAAGACCAATTAAGGGAACTTTGGGATCGACAGATTTATCAACTACTACCGTGGTTGTTGCCAACGGGGATCCTGTAACACCCCGTGTTACGGTCCCTAAAACCATTTAATTAATTAAGCAATAGCCCAAGAGAAAGAATAAATCATAATGATTAATTAGAGAAAAAGGCCCACCATAGTCCATGGGCCCTCATATATATATACCCAACCCCTAAACCCAATCCTTAGTTCCGAAAGAAATAGAATTAGCAAGCCTATAGTATTAATTCCTAATTAGGACTCCTAAATATATAAATAAGGGACTTAAGAGACACCTAGAACCCCCCCACATGATTAACGCCCACCACCCCAAAAAGAGCTCCAAGAATTCCCTTAGGAGAAATCAAGAAAGCAAGGAAGCTTAAAGAAAGATCCTTCATAGCCAAGGAATTAATTAAGGCTAAGAGGTAACCCATGTCTCAACAAAACTTATTTTCATAGCTATGATTTCCCCTTAGGGTTTCCCCCATATTATTGTGAATGGCGAAATTATGGTGATTATTATTGATGTTGATTTGATGATTCCATGGGAAATCTTGATAATCTTGATAATTGGGAGTTTCTTGATAATGATGATATTCTTGATGATTAATTCGGGATCCTTGATGATTACGTGTTGTTCTTGATGATTATGATGTTCTTGATGATTAATTGGCATCCTTGATGTTTATGTGTTATTCTTACCGAATCTTGCAATTAGAAGATGAATCGTATTCTTGTGATATAAAAGTGATTAGAACCCTAGGTTGTATCGTATGTTATTATTCTTGGATTATCGGGTGGGGAAATTGCATGTTTGGGTGTTGATTATGTTTAGAAAAGCATGATAGGATAAG
Source organism: Ipomoea nil (assembly GCF_001879475.1). NCBI lineage: Eukaryota > Viridiplantae > Streptophyta > Magnoliopsida > Solanales > Convolvulaceae > Ipomoea > Ipomoea nil. Next base: position 3,782,726 of record NW_017616574.1, on the reverse strand, counting down.
TGTCGCTCGTTTCTCGTATTTGATCCGTTAATTGTCTACGTGTTGCCGTGAATTACGTTGTAAAGTGTCTAAGCATGGTTTCGGGTTCCACAACGGTTCCCGAGGCGAAAAGTTGATGAAAAGAGTCAGTGGGGGGTAGGTGGGGGGTAGGGGACCCGCCACCTACCCACGGCCGAGAACACTGTTCCGGCAGCGGGCAGCCGGCGGGCGGGCAGCTGCCCGCCGGCGACCCGCTGCCCGGAACAGTATTGTCCGGCGGGTGGACCCCCACCCACCGGCTACCCGCTGGAATCTTCCCCCCCTCGGGACCCTGGCTTCCCCGTTTGATGTTTCCCTGATCCCCGTGGTGTCCCAACGGACCCCGTTTGTCGTGCCTATGTCTAGTTTGATATTTCGGGTACCGTTCGTAGGTTTATGAGTCTATTATATTGCATGCTAGTTGAATTGGTATCCCGTTGACCTAGGAGGAAGAAGTATGATCCCCTTAGGACTATTCTTAGTACGTGATGAATCACGCATAAGGTTGTTATACGCTTTATCCCCCTTCCCAATGTGTAATGTGGGTTGCATGTGCTTGCTATGTGTTATGTGTGCGTGTTGCCCCAATTCGGTTGCGATCGGATTGGTTATCCTGAGCTGCGGTTCAGAAGCCGGCTACAGTCAGATGGGAATTCCTGGCTGTAGTCGGATGACGGTATCCTGGGCTGCGGTTCAGAAGCTGGTTGTGGTCAGATGGGAATTCCTGGCTGCAATCAGATGACATTTTCCTGAGCTGCGGTTCAGAGGCTGGCTGTAGTCAGATGGGAATTCCTGGCTACAGTCAGATGACACACTCTCTTGGGCTGCGGTCCACTGTTTGGTTGCGATCAAACATTATGATGAGCTGCGGTTCATCGGTCGGTTGCGATCGACCTCCCCGTGTTGCGATACGGGGCATGGTGCTGTGGGGCCGTGTCAGAGCTATATGCGCTGACCCGCATGTATGGGCATGCGAGTGGTCCTGTGGCGCCAACAACGTGCGTTATGTGTGTGATATGAACGAGTTGTGATTATGAGTGCCTTGGGATGTGACTTTGGGATTTATATTGGGGATTGTTTATGATGGGTTGTGATTATTATTTATGCTTTGCCTTATCTACTTTATCTATTGTGAACTGCATATGCTCGTTATAACTATACTTGTGTCTGGCCTTATCTGTCGAGTCATTCCCGGTTTTAAAGCTAGAGTTTCGTAAGATATATCTTCATGCTCAAAATGGTTTTCGTATATCTATATATATATCTCTATATGTATTGTATTTCAACGCGTTGGAGTGGGTTACCAGCATCTCTCGCTGAACAGATATATTTGGCTTTCAGGCACAGAGGATTAGAGCACTGGAGCGCGCTAGAACTGGAGCGTAGAAGTAGTATAGTTTCTCTTTCGGCCTGCGTGCCATGTTATGCATTTATATTTCGGAGGATAGTAGTTAGACAGCCTGTGCACCTGGGTTCTCTAGCCCAGGTGTGGCATAGCACCCCGTACACTTATGTTACGCTTTGGGATTTAATGAGATGTTACCTTTATTATTAAGTTTTAAATGTCTTGAAAATCAGGGGTGTTACAGATCCCCCATTCCGAAAGGTTACGATCTCAAAGCATTGAAACCTGACAGTATGAACCATAAAGCATGGCTAGTGAAGTGGTTAAATTTTTCGAGCTGTTCCAACCAGAACTGTCTCTGTATCGGCTACAATGAAAGGCACCCTTTCGGGTTTTTACGGACTTCTTGGTCACTCAGATATTTTTTTTGAAACGAGTCGTTATGATCGGTACGAATTAATCAGATATTAAGTTCGTGACCGTTGATATTATTTCGATAATAAGTACGACCGTTTCAAACGTTATAATTCAATTATTAAATTGAATTTATGTTGGTTAATGTGTCATGATGATGCTATTTAGTACCAATCTCCTATATAAACATGTTGTGGGAGCAACCTTTTTAATACAGTGATAGTGAGAAAGTGAGAAACAACACAAGAACACACACAAAGAAATTCTACTTTTCTTCTCAAAACTCTGCTCCTACTCCATTCTTGAAGCTGTGTTTTGCCCGTGCTCTTGTTCGTCGGGTTCGTTCGTTTGGGTGCTCAAACATCGAACTGTTGTACGTTTTATCCTGGGAAACCTAGGCCACAACGCTCCTAGAACTTTTAGGAGGTGGCAAATAAGGTTTTAAGGAAAGAAAGGCACTTCGCCTAACTCGTACTATTCTTTATTCTTCTCCTTCTTTCTTGTTTTGGATTATGCTCTAAGCAAAAATCCTTTCTACTTTCTTGTTGGATTGGAATTATAATATGAGGATTATAAGTTCTAATTTTGGTTGATATATATTGGTATATCTTTTTCGTAGATATATACGTATATATAACCTTTGGATCTGGTTTATATATATTTTTGTGTATATATATATTTCGGATATATATCCAGTAATATTTTTTATATATTTTTGTGTGTATATATAAATATTATTTTTGGGATATTAAATCGATTTTGGTTCATTATCACCAACAAATTATACTAAAAACATGAGTACTAAATCAAGCTACCTCGGCACAATACCGTTACTGTACCCACTTAGAATGAGGTGCACTCACAGTTCTGCTACCCAAAAACAAAGACAACCAATATGCACTAGTAGCCAACCTAAAGCACAAAAATACACATATGACAAACAATACTCCGACCAACAAATCCATGTATGTGAAACCATTAACATATATTTAAAAAAAAAAAATAGTAAAGTGCACAACTACTCAACTATATTTTCTGCTCTCGACCAAGATCAAACAAATAACAAGTGAGCAGTACGTACGGTTAACACAATGCCAATAAAACATAACACAACCAAACATATCGTATAGTGAATATAACGATATTAATCCAGATTTTCCTTTGCAATGGGTTGCACACCCCCTTAAACCCTAGTGTTGCATGCCTTATTCTACTTTATCCCCCATTAAATTATGCCTAACCGCAATATACTTTTCCTTCAAACACAATGTGTCTCTACTATATCCACAAACAACATTTACATTTAATCAAAATGCACTTAGGCCAGAACAAGAAATTAAAACACCAATAGACAGTATATTAAATATATTAAACAATATATTTATTCCCTCTAATACTTTATATATTACACAGTATATTTGGAGCCTAAAAGTTTTTGTTTTAATGTAATAGTAATTGTCTGCAAAGCATTTCATAATCGTTTATAAGAAGATGTAGGTAATATGATTAGCAAAGTGCAAAAAACAATCACTCTCTGCAATCTCTACATATAATTAACACCTTATTTTATCTTATTCTTAAGACCCTAATAAGCTGCAGTCCCAATATAAAATATCTGGATCATGATCACAAGTTTAGACAAATATAAGGCTGTTTTTTCCATGTGCATTACTCTATTAAAAAAAGCAGTTTAGACTGGCAAATTATACCTTTACTGTCCCTTAGTCAATCCTCAGTCAAAAGATGATTACAGATACTATACAGTATATCACATCATACCTTTGTGGAAGTTCAAATTAGTCACTACATCTTGTTTGAGCACCAATAGTTGTATACATTTTATAATTTGAATGCTTAACCCATATGCATTTCATTGAGTGCATTTCATTGAGCAATGCATAAATGAAATGCATTTTCACAAGGCAGTGCAGAAGGTTTATAGCATGAGTAATAAGAAGGCACATCTCTAATGCATTACTGTGAAGGGTCACAGACCCCTGGTGCATTTCGTTTCTGAATGGTCGACACATATGCATTTTGGATATGAATGCACTACGGGAATACGACCATATAAAACTAAATGCAACCTACGCAAATAAGTGCACATGTAAATGCAACCCTGACATGACAAAACACACAAATTTCTGTTGACTCACTTGAAACTACACCAATACTTGTGTATTTCATAGAATGGATGTTGAACAAACTAAAATAGTAAATGGTTGGATTAACATAGTAACATGAAATGACCAATTTTGGGCCAAGAATTGCAGTCTTGGATTCCAAAATACTTAGCAACCACACCAACCCACACATGCAACCCAAATAGTCAGTAAGCCATCCACAAGGAAATAAAGGAAATTTGTGTATAAATATTAAATAGTAATCTATCACAAACTGCCAAACCACCCTTTTTCCCTTCTCTTCCACAATTATTTTTGGGTCAAAAAAAAAAAAAAAAAAACACACACACACACACACACACAAATATGAGCTTCAACACTAACTTATTCCCGTAGTAATGGACCGGCTGTTGTATTAGGCTGACAAGTTTAGATTTTGAGTTCATTCAAATGCACCCAAGACCACACCCAAAGTTTTAATCGTTCAATTTGATAGATCTAGCAATTCAGCCCCTAAGACGCGCCCTAAAACCCCCAGAAAAGGTGCGTCACTAGGAATACAAACATATAGAATGAGAATTCCGACTTACCTCGTTGTGGTCACCGTTACGCCAAACGTCACCTCGTAGAAACCCTAGCAGCAACGTAAAAAAGGGGAAAATAAAAAATGAGTTTTACTACATGTACTCCCAAATTCTACTCCCTCACTTGTACTCCATGACATGGCAAACAAAGATTGGATATTTTCATCACGTGGGTCCTAGAAAATGTGTCAACATCAAGAATTTGTGAAATAGAGTACAAATTGCGAGTAAAAAATGGAAGTACATGTAATATTTTCCATAAAAAAACAAAAAAAAAAAACAAGACCCTTAAACACACCCGACACAGTGTTCTATGGAAATTACAAAAACGTCCTTACACAAAGCAACACCACAAATACAAACAACAAATGCGATGCACATGGTCAGGCGTGCACACTCAGTCTTGACCATTGATAAGCTCAAATGCACGGCTTATAAGAGTGCACATGATAATTGGTATGTCTACAATTAACAAACATGTTATTGTCACTCTTGTACGTGACACAATCCAAGTAACACATTTTAATTTCTTTATTTTTAGTTAGGTGTACGTGTGTTACGTATTTAAATTAAAGTTTAAACCATTTTTTTAAAAATTAATTAACATTTTGATTGCGATTTACAACCTCGTAATTACTATCATAAGGTTTTAAGGAAGGTAATTTATCAACCATAGGGGACAAACTTGTTTTGGCAAAATTCATGGATTTGATGGACTACTATTCCAAGATTAAAGAAGACCGAGTAAGTATACTTCTAAAATTAACTTATATCATATTTTAGGCAACATTAAATAGAGGGAAAAAAAAAAGGATTGAGAGGAGCAGTATGGTCATTTGAAGATTGATGATAACGTATTTTTCAACTTATGGTAATTCAAGCTTGTGAATAAGTGAAAACTATTAATTTTCAAATGGATGATAATAGGTTTGGACCTGTTGGTGGTGGGGGCTTAAATTTTTTTGTGTTGAAAATATTTAAAAAGTATAAAAAATACTATCTTCTAACAAATTATGAGTATTTGTTTTTTTTTTTTTAAATACATTTTTAATTTTAATTAGGTATTTAATTAATATTGACGTGGTCAATTTGAAATGATATTAAAGGAATACTTGAAAATTGATTAATTTATTTTTCATTTGATTTGACCAGCTTTGAATGATTGACTTAGTCAATAGGCTAAAACAAGTGTTTGGTAAAGGGTCATTTGCTTTAAGCTTATTAACACCATTCAGTTGAAATTTGAAACGCCCTTCCAAACAATATTTTTTTATCACCTTATTAGATAATATAACTCTTAAAATCTTATCTCTAGCTCCTCACAAAAGATTCAATTTTCTTGTAGAATTCTTGAAGTTAATCTAAGCATATAGAACTACTCAACGAGATTAATAGAAAGGTTAACAAGCGCTAACCGACCTCCCAGAGTAAGCAAACACCACCGTTGAAAATCCTATCTATTTTATTTTAATTTAATATAAATATAAATGAGGGAAATGTGAATTATTTCGCCATTAAATGGACCTAACCCTTTTAGAGCATATGGTTATCTTTATTTATATGTCTTCTGCAACATATCAAACATTCATACCGGTCTCTCAGGAGTCAGGAAGGTGAACACCCAATCCCCCATAGTCTCCTCCCTTTTCAATCCATCGGTGAAACTTGTAAGACTCACAAACCCAGCGCCTTCCTCTACTATGCAATTCGCCATTGCTACATTTCGAATTTTTTATTTTGTTGTTGTTGTTGTTGTTTTCGTTTTCAATAGTTTTTTATTTTCTCCTCTTTTTCGTCCCATTTCAATTCTGATTCCTTCAGAAATATAAATGTAGGGGTTTTCGGGATTTAATGTTCCCTATTGTAATGTTTGTTTGAATGATAATTGGGGGCCTATTCCAATTCTTTGTCAACGCTGCTTTCCCATTCATTTGGAACTAATCCCAGCAATTCATTTTCACATCGAATCCTCGAACTAGAGTTGCTATTTGAAAAGGGAAATTAAATCGGGATCATTTTAAATGGAATTAGTGTAATTTATATTTGTGGGCATTTTGTGTTTTATGCTTGTATATTTTTTAGCTTCTTTTTCTCCGCAGATCAGTATAATTAACATAAGATTTGCTCTATGTATGATGAAAAATAAAAGATTTGATCTTTTTCATTTTGTTTTTGGTTTTCCTAAAAATTGATGCAAATGTTATGTTGGAAAACAAATTTGACACTGGTGCTTAATGAGTTTATTTCCTGGCTATTCTATTTCGGTTATGAAATTTGCTGGCTTTAGGGGATACAGGAACTTCCAAGAATGAAGTAAACAGTAAAAAATTATGATATGTGAAAGAAGAGTTGAATATTATTATTTTTTTCATCAAATCATTCTTATCAATTTAAATTTAATTTGATCTTTTTTTTTTTTTTTTTTTTTTTTTTTTTTTTTTTTTTAAAGGAGTGATTTGATCTGATTCTGACTGAGTTCTTTTCCTTGGGTTATTATTTAGATTAGTGGAAGCATGGAGTGCTATTCTATCCCATGTTTGATTGATAACTTAATTTGCAAAGTGATACCCATAGTGACTTTGAGAACATGATTTATAATAAGGATTTCTGAAACACCTTCTATATCAATTTGGTTCATAGTTTGTTGGTGTTGGTGATTCCACTACAAAAAAGATTGGCTTAAAGAATTTTTGATGCATGTGAGAGAATATCAGATTGAAAATTTTGGTGATGAAGGTGCATATGAATTATGTGAACTTATCACTGCATGACTTATAAAACTCCTTTACAGGCCTGTGAGGTTTGCTTGCTTGAGGCTGGATGATGCTATACATGTTTCAGAAGTTGCTCAAAGACTTGGTTTCTGCCTAGTGCATGACCTTTAAATTGGGCAACTTTTATGACAATGGGAACCCCTTACCGCAGGTCAGCTATATATATATATATGTGTGTGTGTGTGTGTGTTCTCATATATAATATTTGGAAGTATCCACTAATTTTTTTTTTCCTTAGACTTGTTAGATATCTTTATATTCCAGTTTTAGCACAAAATTTCTTTTTGCAGTTGTTAGCTCATGAAGTCTTAATGTTGTGTGTGTGTGTGTGTGTGTTATTTTTCTTTAAATTCCTTCCAATTGCAGAAAATCACATGATAGTGCCAGACTTATTATGACAACAATAATGGGAATGGTGTTTGGATATTTTATAGGCATGTCCTTTCCATTTGTCTCTTTAGCGAAGGTATGTTTGCCAATTGGTGGATGTGCATGTTCCAAATTGTAAAGTTATATATTTGTCATCCATTTGATTCTCAAGGATCTTGTGCAGATTAACTTACCTTCAAGCCTTAAAATCTCATCTCTTGATGTAGCCAGTGACGAGCATCAAAATTTTGCTAGTCGTAGTTTCCCTGAAAACCTTGGTTCGGGTAGCACTCCCATAACACCTAAGGTACTTATTTGTTATAAGATTTTTTGGATTTCGATACTTGTCCTGTCCTGTTATCTTTTATGTATTAGATTTGTTAGGTGAATGAAGTTTATAAACAGCAGGCTGACAGGTTTGATTGGAATTCCATGTTAAGTTTTAATCTATATAGGGGTCGGGAGGCCATTAATTTGCATAAAATGATTGTTATTTTGGTGATTTTTTTTGGCTCATTAAATGCTGTTAATGTTTGGTAGTGATCAAGTGGTTTGTTTGCCCCAAATTACATATCGACAATTCTTGTTCTGTCTATAATGTGTCTATTAAGTGTAAATTGGATACCAAGCAGTTCTTTTACGTCAATAGAAGCAGGGAAAGTCCACTATCATTCAGTCTTGCCTTCTCCTCCTCCCTCTCCACCCCCACCCACCCCTCAACCCCCCCCCCCCCCCCCCCCCCCCCGCGTCAGAATCAGTTACCACCATTTCAACTTCTCTCCCTTTTATCCTTTTTGTTTAAATTTTCTTTTAGGACTGCATACAAGTGGTCCAGTTATTGAATAGAATTTTGATTCCCATATATTAAAATTCTCCTTTTCACATCATGAAGATAGTTTCATATATTTGCCTTTTCCTTAAGATATACAGAGAAGTTTCTTGAAATGATTTTTATGTATTTTGGGAATTTATATGGTTGAGAACTAGAGCTGTTATGGATTTATTATTCAGAGCACTCGTGATTTTTACTTATTGATAATAACTGTTTTGACATCCAGGTCTATGTACCTACCAATCCCCGTGGTGCAGAGTCCTTGCCACCAGGAATTGTAGTCGCAGAATCTGATTTTTATCCACGAAGATTATGGGGTGATCCACATGAGGTACAATACTGATAAATTTTTTTCCATCCGCAAATTTGGTGTACTGAATAGTATTCTTATACTTGGGAGTTTGTAATTGGCTCTGTTATTATTTCATTGTAATATCTTCTTTATTGATGCTTTTAGATTTTCATTTATATATTTTAGCTGTGGTCATCTGTGGGTTTTTTTTCTTCTTCCTTTTGTGTGTGTGTGTGTAAATAGCTGGAGTAGAGTTCTTCTGTTTTCAGTCTATTATGCATCTAACATATACTAGATTCAGTGATTAACAGATCTGCCTTATCTTGTTCTATGAGTATGGAATATAATTAAGTAATAAACACTATGGTAGCAGTCATTCTTCAACCCAAATACACACACACACACACAAAAGCTTAGTGCATTATTTGATTGCCAGTCTTTCAACATTATTGGATTTTTCAGGATCTGATAAGGAAACCGAAGTACTTGGTCACCTTTACAGTTGGTTGGGACCAGAGGAACAATATCAATGCAGCGGTTAAAAAGGTTATTTAAATGAAGGAATTCTATCGAGAAATAAGTAGCATTATTGATTTGTATATATGTATTTATGTACATTGTTGGATTCCATGTACTGAGTTTATTATGTAATGTTATTTTTAGTTTTCAGAAGATTTTCAAATAATGCTTTTCCATTATGATGGTCGGACAACTGAATGGGATCAGTTTGAGTGGTCAAAGCGTGCAATTCATGTTAGTATTAAAAAGCAGACAAAATGGTAAGACACAATTTTTATTAGGTTGACATTTTATTGATTTTATTTTCCTTAGTACAATGAGAATACAATGCAATTACAATCAAATGATCGATACACTACAATTTACAATCTCTAGAACACCAATATCAAGTAAAAATGACTAAATACAACACCCTTAAATAAATGCAGACTAAATACCCCCCATAAGGTGGGACTAAAATACCCCACATAGGATTGCTCTTGATGGGATTTGAACCCCAACCAAAGGTCAAGGGGCCTTACATCAACTACTAGGCTAAGGGTCAATATCTCAAGTTAAATTTGGACAATTTAGTTTTTCTGCAGTTCCATGATCTTCACACACTTTGTGTTTCCCTATTATACTCTTCACACACTTTCTGTTCACCTATTACAGTATTCACACATTTGATGTTTCCCTATGTTATCTTCATGCACTTCATATTTCCCTAGATAATTTTCACTCACTTCATGTTTCCCTATATATTCTTCACAGTTCACACTTCATGTTTCCTTATTCCTAGGTGGTATGCAAAGCGGTTTTTGCACCCTGATGTCGTAGCTGCTTATGATTACATATTTATTTGGGATGAAGATCTTGGAGTAGAACACTTCAATGGGGATAGGCAAGTTTCTATAATTTATTCTTGTTTTTTTTTTTTTTTTTTTTTTAATAACTTTTTTCATTGGGAATCAAAATTCTCTTGTAAATTGTCTCTCTGACTAAATTTGGATCCCTCAAAATTCCAGGTATATTCAGCTAGTGAGGAAACATGGTCTAGAGATATCTCAGCCTGGTCTGGAGCCAAACAATGGATTGACATGGCAGATGACAAAAAGAAGAGGAGACAGAGAAGTTCACAAGTAGATTTCTTGTGTCCAACTCCCTCTATGATTTTTGAGATGGCTACATTTTTTTTCTTCTCAAGTAGCTTGTCCTTGTGCAAGGTTCTAACTCTTCTTCTCATGGATGAACAGAGATACAGATGAGAAACCAGGCTGGTGCAGTGATCCGCATCTTCCTCCCTGTGCAGCGTAATTTTTCTCCCTCCTTATAAGATGCTCTGTATTTCTTAATACTTGTTGACCGCAGTTTTTAGTTCTAGTTGTGCCTGATTTCTGCTTTTGTTCAGTTTTGTAGAAATCATGGCTCCTGTGTTTTCTCAAGGAGCATGGCGATGTGTTTGGCATATGATTCAGGTACTTCACAATCTTGAGATTCTTTTATTGCCTTTTGGATTTCCATTGGTACTACCAACTTATCAAAACAATTATGTAATGGTTACTATTTGCTTATTTTCTTGTAGAATGATCTGGTGCATGGATGGGGATTGGATTTTGCTCTCAGAAGATGTGTAGAGGTTTGAATTTGTGTTCATCCCCCATGAATGAATGAAAAGGGGTTTTCTCTAAGCACCCTTAAAAGAATTATCTTTTAAGACTTCTTATTTTGGTCTGTGCAGCCCGCTCATCAAAAGATTGGTGTTGTTGATTCACAGTGGATAATTCATCAAGTCATCCCTTCTCTCGGGGCTCAGGTTGAGTAATCATTAATTTCTGATTGTTGTATTTTAATCTTGCGTTGAACCCTTTCTGTATATCTGGATTTATCAATTACTTTTCCAGTTTCATTGCCACATTCCCGTTGGGAGGAAGGACTCCGCCATTTCAGGGCATTGAAAAATAGGGATCCATAAAACTAAATTACATAAATGTTTTGCAAAGTTACAGTTTAAGAAGCAAAGTGACTTTTCTTTTTCCTGTTCCCTAAATTTGAAGAATGAGTATGCTATTACACTTCAAATCCAAAACACTCATATTCTTTCCCTTTTAATTGTGTTCGTGACTTGGTTATTGCTTATATGTGTCCCGTATTTCTGCACTGTAATGAATGAACTATACTTCATGTTCGATTTTTTTTTTTTTTTTTTTTTTTTAATGCTAATCTGCTCTCATCTCTTTACTATTGTATTGATGCAATATGCAGGGTCAGGTTGTAAATGGTAAAGTTGCGTGGCAAGGGGTATGTATATAGTCCTTCCTTTTCCTTCGCCTGTGTCTTACTGTCTGCCCATGGTAGTTTTGGGAACAAGAATAAGTTAGTCGGGATCATGAATGAAATAAATCCGACTCGGAAACCATTTTAAGGTCAAATTGCTCTAGTTTTAACCTTCCTGGAAATCAACAACCCGATCTAGACTTTTCCACAAACAAGGATTTACAAAACTCAGTTCCACTTGCTCACCCAAGAACATGGTTAATAATGGTTTGCCAAGCACGCCCAGTTTATTTTTCTCTCACTTTACATACAAGGAGCACCGGCGATATTATTTTGTAACATATTGCTTACTACAAAGAATGAACTCCCAACTACACAATTTCTTTGTCACATTCAAGAATTAGTCTGAATAATTACCTGGATTAAACTTTTGTAGGTAAAAGAGAGATGTCGAGGTGAATGGGCGATGTTCCAAGATCGTTTGGCTAACGCCGATAAGAAATACTTCGCACAGAAGCTTGGATGGAGTTAAACTTCTAAATGAGTCTCGGCCAGGATTTGTACATGCAATGACGCTTTGGTATTCGCACATCGCCTGTTTCGGGGTGTGCCTAATTATTCTGAACTATATTATTATTATTATTTTTTTTTTTTTTTTTTTCCTTTGGGTCCTTTACCAATAGTAGACAGTAGCAAACATTGTGTCTAGTCAGGGACAGTCAAAAAGTTAGGGATATCGGAATATGTTGTGCATAGCTACCTGAGAATCTATGTACTTATAGTCAGTCAAGTGATGATTTTTGTTGCTGTGTTCTTATGTATGGTGTTTATTCATCAAGTCTTGATGAATCTGGTGAAGTTTATTCAGCTGTCTGTAAGAATTGAGCCACACCACAGATTAATGAATGGAATACATGATTTTTGCATTCAATTTAAATGTTCTGATGTTCATGTTCATCTACATTCTGCCCGTCAGATGTGTTTGCTAATTGGAGAATTTTTCTGGTTTTTTGAAGAAAGAGCAACCTTACTGTATGCTTTTTTTTTTTTTCAATTTTAGAACAGAGAATAGAGAATGAAAATTTAGAGAAATGAAATAATTGTAGTCGTGTTTCACTTCAATTTTAGATGACTCATGATGCAAATAGGGTGCTAGGTTACGATTAAAGATATAATTTTGGAATTGTGAACTGAAATAGGAAAACAAAACATATGGAAATGCCATAAATAAAACAATTAAGGAATTAATACCTCTAATGGTCCTCCAAAAGTATTGAGATATTATCAAATATGGTCCCAAAGTTTTAAACTGATTAGAGACGACAGTCATTCGAGTTCAAAAAGTGACCTCCGATGGTCTTCCTTTAGTCAAACCATGAATTAGGCGTTAAATGGAGGGTAAAATTGTCTTTTTAAATTCTCGTCCTTCTTTTTCTGTAATTTCAGACATTTTTTCTCAATTATTAGGCATGCTTGGTAGACCTCGACAATGGAGACGATGGGTGCTCAAATAAACTTCCGGTGAACGGCGACTAGTCCCGTGGGAAAAAATAAATGAAATTGCAGAGAAAGAATAATGAGAATCTTTAAAAAAAAAAAAAAAATTGCCCTCCATTTTAACGCCTAATTCATGGTTTGATTAACGGAGAATCACGAGAGGTCACTTTTTGGAACTAGAAGGATTGTCTCTGGTCAATTTAAAATTTTTGGACCATAATTGATAATACCTCAATATTCGGAGAACTATTAATTCAACAATTAAGTCTAGAAACTAAAAAAAGAAGGTAAAAAAAGTGTAATTTATTTCTTGAACAAATTAAAATTAAAATAATGTAATTATACATAAATAAAAATCTGTTGTTAAAAAGATTTTGAAAAACATGAGTTGATTATCATTGCTGCTATTAGGGCATTGGTACAACACTTCTATCCAACAAATGGAACTTGCATTTTTTTTTTTTTTTTTGGGAGTAAAATCCAAGTTATAATTATTTTTATTTTTTAAATCTCTTAACGAACACAATGGTGTTTTGGGTTCCCATAGTCAACACTAGCAGGTATGAAGTCACATAGTTAGATGTTCATTCCACCTTGCTAGCTTGTATAGTAAGAAATCAATAAATAAATAAATAACTAAATAAAAACAGCGAATAAAGTTGTTCCTTAATTACATATCGAAAAGATATAATATTTAGGTAATTTTCTCTATTAATAATGTTCATTTAGGTTGAGATTGATGGTGTTATTCAATTGTTATACAGTGGACCATGATCCACACATTGCTGTGTGGACCATGATCGTCGAATGAAACTGTAGTACAATTAAAATAATACTTTAGTGTTACTATAATGAAATTAGTATGTGTGAAAAATGAAACTAAAAAACAGAGCACATTATTATCAAATGAAACTGTAGTATAATTAAAATGATGTTTTAGTATTGCTATAATAAAACTAGTGTGTGTAGAAAATGAAACTAAAATTAGGAGTCATACAATAACATATATTGTCAAATGACCTGAAGTGCAATTAAAATACCGTCACTTTAGTATTGCTATAATGAAACTAAAATTCGGAGCTATACGTAATACGATAACATATATTGTCAAATGACCTTAAGTGCTATTAAAATACCACCCCCACTAGGGATCAAACCCATGACCTACCATTTAGAAAAGCCACTTTATGTCACTAGACCACAAGATCATTAATATATTAATATTACTATAATTAAACTAATGTGTATGAAAAATTAAACCAAAAAAAAAAAAAAATAGAACTAAAACAATAATGTATATTATCAAATGAAACTATAATAGAATTAAAATGATAATTTAGTATTGTTATCACTGTTGCAAAAAGCGCGCCTAGGCGCCGATTAATCGGCGCCTAGGCGCTAGGCGCCCGCCTAGGCGTTCTAGGCGCCCTAGGCGGTCCCCAGGCGCCTAGAGGGCGCCTAGCGATTTTTTCAACATTGATTGTTATAATTTATAATGAAACTAGTGTGGAGGGAAAATGAAACTAAAAAACATAGCAATGTTGTCAAATGAAACTGAAGTGTAATTGATACATACTTCATGGTCCACACTGCTACATAGATCACGGTTCACAATAAAATTTTTCGGTGTTCACAATCCTTATACCATGGACTAGGGTTCACAATGCACTGTGGACCTTGGTGCATATATATGTGTTTTATGTTGTGAGTTTTTGTGTCTTGTATACTGTTATATCAAATATATAAGACTAGTCTAGTTGAATACAAATATATCTTTAAATACCAAAACATGTTAATTCGACTATAGTAGTCTTATATCATCACCAAAACATGTTAATTTGTCTTCGCATTTCATGATATAAGACTAGTCTAGTCGAATTAACATGTTTTAGTGATGAAAGAGATTTGTATTTGTGTATATCTAAATAAAAACATAATAAGTTTCAATCTAACTTATATCCATAATTTATGTCCGTATTTTTAGTTTGTACATTGTGTTTTCGAGTTGTACTATACAATTTATCTCTACCCTTATAACTTTCATTAGCATTTCATTATTGTTGCTATGCGTGCTAATGCATCCACCAAATATTCTCTTATATTCTTAAAAAATAATAATATATGTCTTCTCCCAATAATAATATATGTCTGACATTATATATTAGAGTAATATACAATAAATAAATTTGATTTCATTTAGGTTTTAATTAATAATGATTTGTTAGTTATTTTCTAAAATATAAATATCAAATTTATAAAAATAGTTACATTATTATTATTATTATTATTATTATTATTATTATTATTATTATTATCTAAAATCTAAATTTAAAAAAAAAAAAAACGTATAAGAGTAAACCAATGTTATTACACATGATTTATGTCTTTTTTTTTTTTTTAATATCAAACAGGAGGGTGATACCCCGAAAAGAATAACTTAGTTCCTTTCACTACGAGCCCAGCTCGCTCGAAGACGGTCGTTATCAATGATCTCTTCCATGCCAAGAGGGCACCACTCGAGCTCGCGCCATTCCACATTCATATTCGCACCCATATTTGCAAGGGCATCGGCGCACTCGTTTTGCTCGCGAACGATCTTCCGGAGGGATACCTAGCTTCCAGCTCTCCTTCAACCATTCTTGAATGTTCTCAACGTATTCACAAATGGGGCCTCTTAATTCAGAGTTACCCAAGACCCAATTAATAACACGCTCAGCATCCGATTGGACTTCAATATCTCTTAAGCCTTTCCTCCAAGCCCAGTTGAGGCCTTTAGAAATGGCTTCGGCTTCCACAAGTGTAGCGTCCTCGTGGTTTGATTTTCCAATAAAGCCTCCCATCCAATCACCATTAGCTTTTTTGAGGATGCCACCATAACCGGCTGTTTGAGATGAAGGTTTGACGCTGGCATCCACATTCAGCATCCACTCGTGCCCATTCGAAGAGGACCAATGTGGGTTCATGGTGTTCCACTTGTAGATGTTGGAGCGCCCATCATGCATACGATCAAAAGCTCGTTTGATTTCCTTTCCCGCTTCCAAGACCCAAGCAACCTTCCTGTTGGAGTCGATGACCTCCCCTTTGAAGATACTGTTATTGCGCCATCTCCATATCCACCACAAAGTGGTTACGAACATAGCGGGTCTGTCTATGTCCTCCATTCTTTTCCTGCTTGGTTGAATATTACACGTTATCCACTCCTTGAAATTGGTATGGTGGATATTCCAGTTGCCCATCTTTCCTTGTAGCCCTTCCCACACTTCCATTGCCTTTGAACAAGACTGGAATATATGTTCCGTGGTTTCGTCCTGACCTGGGCAATTTTGACAGTCTCCAGCCATGGTAAAGCCTCTTCTTCGTCGTTCAATGTTTCCCATAATTTTGTCATGGATGATAGTCCACATCAAGGTTTTCATTTTTTGGGGGGCCTTGATTTTCCACAGATGGTTCCAAATAGGGTCCTGCACAGGCAAGACACATTCATGTATCGTATTATAAGCCGATCAAACAGAGAACATACCTGATGGCTCCGTGTTCCATGTGACTTCGTCATCTCCATCCCGGAGTTCAACTAGCTCAAGTTTCCTTTTTATGCTAAGAGGGAGGTTGGTGAGGTTCTCCCACTTCCACCCCCTCGTCGCGTCCCAAAGGTGCGAAACAAGGGTGTCTTCTCCCTCAGAACAATCAACATTAATTTGGGTGTGCAGCGGTTCAGCTGTAAGCCAGGAGTCCTTCCAGAAACGCACTCCATCCCCATTATGAATAATGTGATGAATATTTCTTGTAACAAGGGGCATGGCAGACGTAATGCCCCTCCAAACATTTGATGCTCCTGTTTTGGGTTGGAACATGGTAATGCCTTGTTTTCCTTTGACATACTTCCCTCTAATAACTTGGCTCCACAGACTAGAGTGATCTGTCAGCATTCTCCACCCTAGTTTGGCCATAAAGGCGAGATTGATGTCCTTGGAGGACCTGAGGTGTAACACCCCACTTTTCTTAAACCTTATTAACAGACTTAACCTTGAAAGATAAGCTAAGGTAGCGAAATAAACGTACTAAACAACTTAATTAGAGGTGTCACCGCCACAATCACCCTTCACGATGATTGCACAGGCTAAGGATAAACAAACTAAATCGTAAAAGTTTTACTAGTCATCAATCAAACTAGGGGATAAACCCCGGTGTCCAGCACCATCAAACATAGGGTAGTCAACTACAAGTCTCAAAAGCAAATCAACATCAAGAGTTTAGACGACAAAAGCTAACTAATGCTAGTCTAGTCTAACTCGTACTCTCTCTCATGAACTGGGCCCACCTGAAAGGGGTTAACAAACAACAAGTAGAAAACAAACCCGTTAGCATGAAGCTAAGTATAACGCCACTCAACCCTGTAAAGTACTACAGTATATACCTTTGGAAAATATTTGTTTCACATACTTAGAGCAAGTATTCTCAAGCACTTAAACAACACTTTAACATGCTTAACAGGGTTTCTATATGCTTGCAACCTAATTAACAAATAGGCATGCTTTCGCAATTATTTAGCTCATCAATAAGCTCATACTATCACATACTTATCTTATCAATAATCTTAAATTGTCATATATCTCAGTGACAATCTCATGCTAACACATAACTCAATAGGTAATCTTGCGCTATCACATATTCTCTAAGCAGTCATATGCTATCATATACTCATCATACAATCTCGTGCAATCATATACTCAATATGCAATCTCGTGCAATCATATACTCATTATGCAATCTAGTGCAATCATATACTCAATATGCAATCTAGTGCAATCATATACTCAATATGCAATCTCGTGCAAACAACTTGATCATGCAATAAAATGAACATGATGCTATAGTATAAGTATAGATAGGTATACATATACACCCTTTTGTAAAAGAATACTTTTCTGTGGAGGTTTCTTAGAGTCACAATGACTCGCTTTCTTTCTCTTGAGTCTCTTGACTCGATTTCTTTCTCTTGAGTCTCTTGACTCAATTTCTTTCTTGCTCAAACTTTCTCATACTTCTCGTTTCTCTTCTTGTGCGAGGCAGGTACTTCGCCGCAGCGAAGCCCTAGCGTACGGTGCAATCTCGTGCATTCGCAAACGGAACCTGTAACTCGTGGGGGAGGTAGGACCTTCACACTCGTGAATGGACCTTTATATGCTCGGCAATCTAGCCTGCTTAATACTCAACTCGCCCACAGAACCACTCTCTTGGTTCTTTATCTTTCTTTCTTGCTTGCTTTCTCTGTGGAATCAGGTATCGTACTTTTAGTGTGCACACCCCCTAACCAGGATTCCAAGCGCGACGGGAAGTCTCTAACCTCGTAACGTGGGAATACGCCGCGTTACATGGTAAATCTGTCGGCTCGCAATGTTCGTTACTGTTTTGTCGGTTCTATCCGATCTTATCTCTTTTCTTCAGAAAGGACATAGTCCTAACGGTCCTCCAAAACCTCGAATTACTCACACTAATACATATAGATATAGTTCATGCATTTCAACTCATGCAACACTTTACTTATGCACATAACTTCTCAACAATTTCTCAATGCGACGAGATAATGACCTTCCAAAATAGATATGAGTTTTTGAAAATAATACTTAGGCTCACTTTGGCCAATTATGCATTTTAAAACATGGTATGCTCAAACATGCACTATACTGTAGCATACACTTCAATTCTCCTTTCACTGTGAATGCTCAACAATTTTATAAACATGCTTATAAATTATAATTAAACAAATCTTCATTGGCAAACACTTAGCAAGTATTCAACATGCACTTGGACTCAAAATGCTCAACAATAAACTCATTTACTGTAATCATGCTCTGTAAACTTAATATTCTTTGCAATAATCTCAACAAGTCATAATAGACATCTAGGCATGCTTTTCTAGCAAAACTTAACAAATATGGATAATATTTCATTATCTAACAATCATATAATTGTCATGCTTCTCAAATAAATAGCCAAGACCAAATGCTCAACATTTTTCTTCACTGTAACTACTCTCAGACACTCTCTGTAGCATTCTTATTCACAAATTCTATCACAAAATGCTCATTTTTACTCCAATTCAATGAAATCAAACTCTACTCGTGCGTTGTGACGATCCCAAGTGTCCGAGCCTCGAGGGCCCGCGAGTCTCGATCTAAAACGACACGTAGCTGAGCCACAAGGGCCTGGCCACTGCACAGACCTCGCCTAGCGGGGCTTGAGGAGCCCCGCCGCCTGGAGCCGCCAAGCGGCGGCCTAGGGCCACGGCTCTAGGCTAGAGCCGTGCCCTAGGGCCGCTCCTCCACGGTCCTAGCCAACGGCTCCTCCCTAGGGCCGTTGGCTAGTTCCGTGTCTCACCTGGTGCACACTGTGTTGTGCACCAGTGAGCTTTTACTTCGCCTGTAAGACATTTTCAGAGAAATAAACACTCTCAAATCATCAACAACACATCATAGATCAACACTAAATCACTTAATAGCTCAAACACACCAATATTCTAGCATTTCTACTCATTTCAAACATAAAACAGGACTTCACAGAGTCTAAAATTGCTTTGGGAGTCCATGAGGTTATACCTCTTGTTGCCTCTTCTTCTTGTGTGGATTCCTTCTCCTTTCTACTCAGCTTTCACCACCTTTTACACCACCTAAACACCTCAGACAAACACACATACCAAGCCTAAGAAGTGATTCCCAGAGATTGAAAACTAAGAGATGAAACCTTAAGAAAAGGATGGAAATGAAAGGCTCGAAATGAACTTGGAAACTTAGGGGATGTTTGGTTCATGGAAAATGTTTTCCAAAGGAAAACATTTTTCTTAAAGTGGAGGAAAATGTTGTTTTCCGGTCTTTGGTTCGTAGAATTCATTTTCCATTGGAAAATGAATTCCTCAAATTTGAGGAAAACAAAATCCTTGGTTGGACCAAGGATTTTGTTTTCCATGGGAGATGGGAAGAAAAAGTGATATGGATTACCAATTTTATCCTTGTTTTCTTTTTTAATTATACTACTCTTATTAATTTGTATGGGCATATAGGTCTTTATACTCGTTATTCCTTACAATTCCAAATCTAACCAAACAATAGAATTAGTATTCCCAGTAATTCTTTTTCCACCAACCAAACAATGAAATTCATCTTCCTAGTAATTGTTTTTCCATGGAATTCAATTCCACTTCCCTTAAAATATTTTCCGCGAACCAAACGAGCCCTTACTGTAATGGTTTCTTCCTTCTACAGAGAGCACAATGGTGGAGAGGCAAGGAAAGAGATAAGGAATGAGCAAAGGAATAGTGATGCTTATATAGGGTCCAAAACCCTAGGATAAATGCCAATGATTGGTTGAGGGCAAAGTGGGAAATTTGGCTTGGTGTTAAAAGGATCAGACAAAAGCTTGGAAGTTCATGGTCCACTTTGCATCATGGACCAAGGTTTAGAATCATGATTTAAAATAGTTTTGGGGTCAAAATGCATTTTTCAAAAATACTTTCTAGACAACCACTTAGTTTAGGTTCTTCAGATTTCTCCCGGTTTCACTCAGTTTGACTTTTTGGATCAAAAACTAGGTACGAAATGTACCCGAAAATCTGAGATTTTAGATTTAAAATAAGTCCTGATGTTGAATTTACTTAAAAGTGGCTCAAAATAATTTATTCAAACACCGATTTCATCGCAAAAATTTTTATATAGTCAAAGTTGGCTATTTTGAAATTTCTTAAAACTGAATTTATGAAATTAAATTTTGTGTTGTCACATGAGGCCAAGACCTCCCATTTCCTTCGGCTGGATCACTTTATCCCAACGAACAAAGGTGTGTTTTGTGGTTGTCCGGTGTGCTTCCCCATATAAATTTCCCGATTCTTCTATCAATTGCCTCCTATATACCTACAGGAAAGTATGTGGTTTGCATTACATAGTAAGGGATCGCCTGGAGGACCGATTGGGCGAGAACGTGGCGACCCGCAAGGGTGAGATACTTAACTTTTCATCTGTCAAGTCTGGCATCAATCTTGTCAAGGATAGGGGCATAGAGGCTTATAGTTGTCCTCCCATGAATCGAGGGAACTCCAAGGTACCTCCCAAGATTAGGGGTTATGGGGATTCCTGCGATTTCACTGATGGTGTGCATCTCTTGTATGGTTACAGTTTTAGAGAAAAAGATCTGTGACTTGTTTAGGCTGACTCTTTGTCCTAAAGCTCTGCTAAATTTTTCCAAGCAATCTTTGATGACTCGAATTTGATCCTGTGAAGCTTCTGCAAAAAGGACCAAGTCATCAGCAAAAAAATAAATGGGAAAGGGTCGGACCATACCTGCTTGTCTTGAAGCACTTCCATCTATTTTCCTGGACTTGCTCTTTAATTATGTGGTTCAACCGTTCCATACATAAGACGAAGAGGTAGGGCGATATTGAATCCCCTTGTTTGATGCCCCTGCTAGGGTTGATCCACTCTAACTGATTGCCATTCCAAAGAATATCAAGTCAAGGCGTTTCGACACAGTGCATAATGTTCCTTACCCAAGTCTCATTCATGCCAACTTGTTGGAGGGTTTCACGGATGAAATCCCAGTTAAGTCTATCATAGGCCTTGTCTAGGTCCACTTTTAAGATCATGTAGCCTTTCGCACCTTGTTTAGTTCGCGTGGAGTGGAGGGCTTCTTGATACACAAGAATGTTGTCTGCTATCTGTCTTCCTGGAACGAAGCTGCTCTGTTCAATACCGACCACTTCTCTAAGTATTGGTTTGATGCGATTAGTCATTACCTTTGTAATAATCTTGTAAAGAACATTGCAAAGACTAATTGGCCTGAAATGACTAGGACTGGTTGGGTAGTCATTCTTTGGAATCAGGGATATGAGGGTGTCATTCATCCCCTTTTCCAGCGTCCCTTTGTGAAAAAAATTCTTCACTTGCTTGTAGACAGAAGTACCCACAATATCCCATGACTTTTGGTAGAAACAAGCGTGTAGACCGTCATGTCGCGGGGCTTTAGTGGGCTCATCTCAAAAAGGGCAGATTTTATTTCATCAATTGTAATGTTGAGGTTGCTCCAAAGAATCTCTGGAATGGAGGGGAAATTCCCACCGTTCAACATTTTAGTTACCTGATCAAATTCCTTTGTAAATATAGAAACAAAATAGTCTCTAATTCTTCTATCTTCCTCCTTCGCGTTTTGCAGGTGAGTACTGTCCTCATTCCCTATCCGGTAATGCTTCTTTTTGGCTTTGCGGATTTTTGCTGCTGCATGATAGAACTTAGTGTTTCTGTCACCAGAGTTAATCCACTCTTCTCTTTACTGTTGAAACCAGAAGATTTTCTCCTGGTGAATCACCTCCTCCATTTCTTTTCTAATTCTCTTTTCCAATTTGATAAGGCCCTAGTTGCAGCTGCTATCAAACTTTTTCTGGATCCCTTCAAGCCTTCTTTCCAAATGCCTTTTCCGAGCGTGAATGTTCCCGAAGTGGGTTCTATTCCAATCCTCTAACTTTCTTACCAAGTTGTCTTTGTTATGTCAAGCATCTTCATTACTATTCCAATTGTTTCTAATTAGATCCAGGAACCCCACATGTTTTGTCCAAGCTCCCTGAAATTTGAACGAGTGAGAACAACGTCTAAAAATGTCCCCCAATCTCTACTTTCACTGGGCAGTGGTCCGAGTTAATCGCAGCAAGGTGAGAGACTCTTGTGTTATTGAACAAGTCCATCCAATTTGTCGAGCAAAGAGCTCTGTCAAGCCTAGCACCTCTGAACGTCGCATGATCATTTCCACGTTTCCAAGTGAAGGCCTGTCCCAAAAAATCGAGGTCCACGAGGCCCTCGTTGAAAATCCAGTTTTTAAAATCTGCATTCCTGTAAGTACCACCACCATTTTGGTTCGAAGTTTCATCAGAATTCACGACCGCATTAAAATCCCCCGCAATGAGCCAGGGACCATTGCCTATCACTTTACTCCGACTCAGATCATTCCAAAGACGCCTTCGAAGCTGCATATTAGGACTGCCATAAACTGATGTGAAGCGCCAGTCTCGACCGTCCTTATCTTTGACATTCATGTGTATGAACTGTGGATGGGAACCAAGTATCTCAATCTGAATAGTATCTTGCTAAAGGACCCCAAATGCCACCACTGTAGCCAAGAGCCTCTACCCGGACCCATTTGTCAAAGCCCAGTCTTTAACAGATACCATCTGCGTTCGTACCTGAGGTTTTAGTTTCCAAAAGATATAAAATATCAGGAGCATGGTTTTTGATCATCCATTTGGCAGTCCTCATGAAGCTCTTTGAGGCCGCCCCTTGACAGTTCCAAGTGATAATGATCATGAAAACAACAAACAAGAGGGAAAGCACAAACCGCATGGCACAAAGCAAAAGGGAGAAAAAAAACACAAAACGAAAGGGAAAGAAACGCACGAAGCCAAAAGGAAAAAGACAAAAACACAGAGAAAGAAGAAACCTGGGATGGAGCATCTCAGAGCTCCATCTCCATTTCCCCCTCATCCAACAGCTCAATGCCGTCAGCACACGCTTCCACATCAACCACCATGTTCCCATTGCTCTGCAGATTCCCGTCTGGGGGGTCACTGGAATGCTCTGGGTCGATTGTTTTCACAAGATGGATATTGATGTTATCATCTTCCGTGGCAAGGGATATTGTCTCCGTGGTCTTACCACCTTCTTTGTCACCTCTTACCATTGTGTGCTCACTTTCGGCAGCCGCCTGGTTCGTTTCTTTGCCTTTCTTACGTTGAGTATTTTCTTTTCTTGTCGACGTGCCATCTTGCATGGCCTGCTTAGAGTGAAGCCCGTGAGTATTATTACCCTGAATTTGTTTTTCTGATACTTGGACTGCAGGCCTTTTGCCTTTGTCAAGTCTATATTTAGCATGGCGGGTTTTGTTTGTAGTAACCAGCCCATTTTGCTCTTCTTCGACCTCCTCAGGAATTTCAGTATTCTCTTCAACAGTCTCTGCTAGAGCTCCATATCTAGACCCTTAATTATTTCCCCTTATGTCACCCCTAATATTCCTCCCATTTTGACCATTGTTTCCACTCTTATTGCCCGCTGATTCCCTCTTATTTTGCTTATGATTTTGTTTCCTTTCTGGCTTCTTAACAATCATCCAAGACCCATAGTCTTCCATGATTTCCGGCCTAAGTATGGAAGTTACCTTACATACCACGTTGTTACCGTTGAGGGTGGCGCTTTGTCCATTCGCGTCACCGGTGGCCGGAGTTCCTAGGCTACGCTCAGTCTGATCCGCTGGCTGAGCGGCCATATTCTCGTTTGGAGATTTCTTCTCACACTTTTCATGGTTGTGGCCATACATTCCACACTTGAAACATATTAGATGGATTCCTTCGTACGTTACCGTTCTAACTCTCTTTCCAACCTTAAACTTTGACAGTAGAGGCTTTGTGATGTCCACCTCCACGCAGATTCGAGCAAAGCTAGCCCTTGATGCAAGGTTTTTGGCTGTGTCTATCATGATTGGGCGGCCAACTTTCCTACCCACCTTCATCAGAAAATTATGATCATAATATTCAGCTGGAAGGCATGGCATACGAATCCAGGCAAGGATATTTTCGGTGGTATTTGTCCAAGGATCGAAGTTTGGCCTCCATTCTTTAACGATTAAGTAATGGTCGAGAACCATCCAGGGCCCCTCGTATTTTGCAAAGTCGTAATCGTCTTCCGATCCAAACTTCACTAGGAAGTATCCATTAGCGGTGATAACCAATTCCATTATCGCCTTTGGTTTCCACATGGCCATCAATCTTTTGAGGAGATAGGTATATCCCACGCTCCGGCCAAACACCTTGACGATCAGCGTTAATCTCCATTTTATTCTCATATGGAACTTTTCTTCTTTCGTAAGGGTGATCTTTGGATAGATTGGGTCGTCCACTTCGTCCTCCCCGTCCACTTCATCATCAGAGATGAGTTCCAAATCCTTTTCAGTTGGTTCTAGCCCCACCGTCTCGTTCGCAGCCACTGCCTTGTAGAAGATGTTTGCCGTCGGCGAGGTCACAGGTGGGCTCACTGTCTCGCCATTTTCCATCACTTGATCACCATTTGTTACACCTTCACTGGGCTCATGGTTTCCCGTCTTAGTTTTCTTTGTGCTCCGTTCAAGGAGATCTTGGTCTTCTGGCGACCTCACCGCCGATGGTTTGGGAGAGACTCCCGAGAGCATTTTCGTTTTTATTTAATAGAGAGTTTACACACATGATTTATGTTTGTATTTCTATTCTTATTGAGTTGTACATTGCGCTACAAATATTGTATTATTATTTTTATCATAAAAAAAATTATCTTACACGGTTAAACTTTCGTTAATATATATTACATGTTACCATAATTAAATTGAATCATTTACCATATCTAAAATTCTTACTTTAACAATTATTAATCATACCATCACTATTATCCAAATTATCAACTATACTTTTAATATAATATGAAGGAGTTAATTCCACCAGAGGTCCTTTGTCTTTAGTGGCAATTCCAAATTTAGTTCCATACTATCGTTATTGTCATTTAACATCCCAGACTGTTTGTAACACCCCGTGTTACAGTCTTCAAATCTGAATTAATTATTAAATTGATTCCCGTTAATTAAAATAATTAAAAGGAATTTAATCCAATTGTAATTCTCTTAATTAATCCAGGCGGTCCGCAATGAATCGTGGACCATTACCTGAACTAGGAACCTTAAGCCCATATGGAATAAGGAAAGTGAGCCTTATTATTCAGACTCTGGATAGGTTTCCCTAAAACATATAAATAGAGGATTAGGAAGCAGATAGAACCCTTCCTCACCTCCCTCCCACTAGAAAATACTCTCAGGTAATCCAGCCAAGGAAATCCCCAACCAACAAGTCTAGGAAGATCAATTGGGAGAAGAATCTTAGAGAAGAACCTTAGTAGATAGGGATATTGATTAGGGCTAAGAGGTAACCAATGTCTTACAAAACCTATTTTCCTTGCTATATCTTGATTATTGGCTCCTTTGATGTGTGATTTTGTGATTGAGTCTTGATAGAGCTTTGCCTAGGATTTATATTATGTTTATTTGATAATCTTGTTGATCTTGATGTTGTGATTGATTATATGTGTGATCTTGTATTTATTTATGTCTAGAGTTTGTCAGCAAGGGTTTATATCGTGGATCTCGTTGTTGTGATGTTCTTGGTATATTTAGGAGGGTTTATGCATGATCGGGTGTTGAGTGTAGCCTAGGACTTGTCTTTAGGGCTTTGCATATAGATTTCTTGATATTCTTGAGGTTCCGGATGCTCATAAATCGTTATGTGATTGATGTTGAGTCTTGACATGTTTAGGAATCGTGTTAGAACGTATTTGGAATGATTCTTGGTTTAATCTTCGTTAATTGAATCTGTGATGTTGTTGTTATGTGTTAGAATGTGTTTGGACATGGTTTTGAGTTCCCCGAGCGAACCCGAAATTGAATTTCTACCGTAGTACCAGTGGGGGGTAGGTGGGGGGACCAGTCCCCACCACTTACCCGCTGCCCGGCGTGCCCAATTCCAGCGGGCAGTGGCCTGCCCGCCGGCCACCCGCTGGAATCAAGGCTGCCCGCCGGCGGGTGGTCCTCCACCTGCTGAAAAGTGGGTATGGGGCGTGGTGTTTTTCCCATTTGATGTTTCCCCGTGTCCCGTTGTACCCCGTTTGACGTGTATGAGTCTCGTTTGATGTTTTGAGTACCGTTCTAGGAATTTATGTGTAGTACGTGTCGTTGTTGTTATGTCTTGATTATTATTGATTGATTATGTGTTGATTGATTGAATGATGATGAGTATCGTGGTCATTGCGCAATGATCGGTGCGACTGATGATGATGAGATTGTGATTGGTGGAGATGAATTGTTGGCGGAAAGCACTACGAGTATTCGGTTATCGTGCTAAAGGCACGGACCACCCCTTGGACTAGCTGGCTAAAGGCCTGGGTCAGGGTATAAGCGTCGCGGTGTCATGTTAGAGCTATATGCGCTAACCCCTTGGTATTGGTACTAGAGGTACGGACCATGCGTATGACACTTCGGTCCTACCATGTTGGTGGACTTGTTGGTGGTTACGGAGTGGGGCATGTAGTTGCTCCGGAGGAATAAGGAGGAGGTATAAGGGTGGCTGGAGGTACAAGTTGGAACTGAAATAAGGATGGAGTGGAGTGAAAAGGTTGAAACTTGGTATAAGGTTGGAAGATGGATTGTGTGACTTGATGATTACTTGCTAATTGATCGTCTTGGATTCCTGTGTTGTCTCTATTTGCTATTTATATGCCTATCTGTTTATTACGTCTTGTATCGTGTACTTAGGACGCATGCTAGTCTTTGTGATTGTTCTATAATATCGAGTTTGTTGTTGTGTCTTGAGTCCTGATCTTGGATTTAAATTAGAGTCTCGTAAGTATATATGTATTCCAGTTTCAAAATGATTTCTTATATCTACCTATATTGTACTTAACGCGTGGGAGTGGGTTACTCAGCATCATTCGCTGACGGTTGCTATGATGTGTTTTTCAGGTGACAGTCTTTAGCTAAGGAGCGCGTTAGACGGTTCGTGGATCTAGCTTAGTGGTAGTTAGACGGTCTGTGAGCCTTGAATTGTGTAAACAGATATTAATTATAGTTTATACCTTGTTCAGTTAGTTTAGCTTGTGCATCTAGGTTCTCAAACCTAGATGTGGCATAGCACCCCGACAATTATGTTCAGTTATGCTCTGTTTGGGATAATTAATGATAGCTTGCGTTGTTTATATAAGCTTTTAATCGCTTTAAAAATTAGGGGTGTTACACTGTTATTTTTTGGACACTTGTAGTTCTTCTCATGACTTGTCCTATTTTAGTAAGGGTATTTTTGTCTTTTCACACTTTTCTTTTGTTATTTTTCTGGTTCCAACTGGTTTAATTGGTTTATGACTTTAGGTAACCTCTGATTTTTAGTAACCATATTTTTCAACCGGGTTTTAGTAAAGTAAATCAATTAAACCGGTTGAAACAATATATATATATATATATATATATATATATATATATATATATATATATATATATATATATATATATATATATATATATATATATATATATATATATATATATATATATATATATATATATATATATGAAGAGACAAAAATGCCTTACTAAAAATAGGAAAATTCATGAGAATGACTAAAAGTGTCCAATAAATAATAATTTGGGATATTAAATAACAAAAATGATACCAAGTGGCTTGTGGTCCACTGGTATCGAATTGTTCCCTTATGTGGGAGGTTTAGGTTTTGAGCCTTAGTATAGGTGTAGGTTGTATGGGTATCCCCTTTTTTCCTTTGTAATAAAAAAAAAATAACAAAAACGATAGTCTGTGATTAAATCTAGAATTGTCACCAAAGACAAGGGACATTTGGTGGAATTAACTCTAATATGAAATCTACAACAATATAATGAATTATTTTGTAAAAAAAAATTTATATACTATCATTTAAAAAAAAAAAACATATTTCAATATAACTAATATTGAATATTAATATTGAGCATTTATTTTTGCACATCGCACATAGAAAATCTATTATATTATTTTATATATTATACTAATAAGGGTCCAAGAGAGTTATGCCTATAATGGGTAGAAAAAATGACGGTCAAATTTTTTAATCAAATGAATGGCTCAAATTGATCAGATTTTAATTTTTCCTTGAGATTTCCTAATTTATCCTTAATGAATATGATTATCCGTTAACTTTTCCGTTAAATATTATCTTTTCCGTTAATTTCTGTTAGTTCACTGTTAACTTACTCA
>NW_017616574.1:3743862-3748862 GCF_001879475.1 Ipomoea nil | reverse complement strand
GGCATATTAAATGGAGTTTCTATTGGCTTTCTTAACTTAAGTCTTGGCTTTAATTCTATTGGCTTTTACCAGGTAAATTAATATTAATAACTTTCTTTTTACCATTTCATGTAAAAATTTTACTGTATTATACAATATTTTAAAATGATTATTGAGTTGATTTATTCTTAAGAGATCGGAATCAAGACTTAACCCCCTCGTTTCCTATCCGAAGCCCTAGGCCACCTGTTTATATAAACTCCCCTATCGTCTCACCTTTCTACCTTGCACTCGTTATTTATTCTCTCTAAATTAAATCTTCGACTCTCTAATTCTTTGCACAATTAATCTATTTATACTCAAGTAAAATGAAGGGTAAATTACACTTTTGATCCCTCAATTGTTAGCATTATGCAATTTAATTCCTTGTTTTCAATTTTAGTCAATGTAGTCTTATAATTGTTTATCGTATTGTAAATCTAACCCCTCAAGTTATAAATACAGTCAATTTAGTTCCTCAAACATTTTTTGTTTTAATGAAAGCTTAATAAGTAAACAATTGACGACGAAATTAACTAAATCTACAACGAACTTGAGAGATTAAATTTACAACACAATAATTAATTCAGAGATCACATTGACTGAACTTCAAACTAAATTACATATATATGATGAATAATTAAGGGATTAAAATTTCATTAATGTTGTTGATTTGGAATGGCATTGATGGTAATTTTTCTTTCTCTTTGCAGATGACAAAACTTGCAATTATACCTTTCACTGTGCTGCTAGAAACCATTTTCTTGAATAAACAATTCAGGTGCTGCAATATATACTTTAATTTGTTCAACATATTCTAATATAATTAATAAACCAAAATTCTTGAGTAATAACTAGAGTTACTCTCGTCATCTTAAAAAAGTTAAAATTTTTGAACTCTCTATAATAATTATTTTTTTTCCGACAGCCGGAATATAAAGTTGTCTCTCGGAGTCCTCCTGATCGGCGTCGGCATCGCCTCCGTCACCGATCTCCAGCTCAATTTTGTTGGGACAGTCCTTTCCCTCCTTGCCATCATAACAACTTGTGTTGGCCAAATTGTATCCTCACCTCCATCTCTAATTAATTATTACATTTTAATTTCTTCAATTAAAATCTTTTCTAATTATAGTATGTAATTATTGTTTTTTTAATGATTATGATTATTGGGTGCATGATTATCAAATGTTTTATCCTTAATGATCGATGATGTAATTGAGCTTACCAACACAATACAAAAGAGGTTGAACATCTCAGCTACCCAGCTGCTATACCAATCAGCACCATTTCAATCTGCAATTCTTTTTGTGACAGGGCCTTTGTTGGATCAATTCCTCACCAACCAATCTGTTTTTTCCTATAATTATTCACCAATGGTATTGGTAAGTCCAATTGTTTTATACTTTATCTATTACGTGCACTTTATTTGTTAGATTGAACTTATCGGGTTAGGCCCGCATGGGTAGCTCAACTGGTCATAGAGGTGAAACTTTGGAAGAATGACCAGGGATCGAGTCTCACTAGCGGCAGTGTGGGAGCAATCTCTCAAAGTGAGGGGGGCTCTTTGTGCGCAGTGAGGCAAAGGTCTAGCCTTTATGGTTCATGTTCAGTTGAGTCACCATGATGGAGTAAAGAACGCCTCTATGGTTCATGTTCAGTTGAGTCACCATGATGGAGTAAAGAACGGGAGTACATATAGCCTGTTTGGTAAAGGTAGGGGGGCTCTTTGTGCGCAGTGAGGCAAAGGTCTAGCCTACGGGCGTACATATAGCCTGTTTGGTAAAGGTAGGGGGGCTCTTTGTGCGCAGTGAGGCAAAGGTCTAGCCTACGGGAGTACATATAGCCTGTTTGGTAAAATAGATAATTTATTCCCTATATATTCAATAATATCCCATGACTATATATGGTTAATGATGCAGGGATTTATAGCACTTTCATGCTTGATTGCTGTGTCAGTGAACTTCAGCACATTCTTGGTGATTGGGAAGACATCACCTGTGACATATCAAGTGTTGGGGCACTTGAAAACATGTCTTGTTCTTGGGTTTGGGTATACACTGCTGCATGATCCCTTCACTGCTAGGAACATTATTGGAATTTTGGTTGCCATTGTTGGAATGGGCTTGTACTCCTATTTCTGCACACATGAAACCAAGAGGAAGTCACACTCATATGGAGAATTATCCTCTTTGTCTCAAGTAAGACACTAATTCGATGATTCCTTTTAATTTGTGCCAAAATTGTGGTTTTAGTTCCCTTAATTATGCAACTCGATCAAATCATTTTAGTCTCTGCATGTCTTTCATTCGTTGCAAAATACATCTCGATCTTTATAAATGTGTTACGATTTTCTTCATCCTATAGGGCTATAGAACTGTGAACTAATCTCTGTTATAATTTATCACATGTTCCATGTCTGATTAGCATGTATTTTTTTATTTAAAAAATCACATATAAATATACTTTTTTTTTTTTGCTAATATGGTTCACGATTTCATTAGTTGATTGAGGAACTAAAGCTTCAACATTACTAGAAAGTTAGTGGTGTATCCTATAACGTTTGAAATATATAGACTAAAATGACTAGAAATGCATGACTAAAAGACTAAAAACACTTTTTTTTCTGGTTAATTATATCAAATAATCTTCCTCTTTATTAATGGCAACTAAAATGTTTTTTTTTTTTTTTTTTCAGGACAAAGACAGGGATAACACCACACCACTTTTGGTGGCCAAGAACATTAGTTATCAGCAAGAAAAGGAAAACCATGGAGCCAAGGACTCCCTCGTTTAGACTAGACTAGGTTTTCTTGAATTCGTACATTCTACATGGTACGTGCAGAAGAAATGAAGTTTTTGGCCTTTACCAGATAAACCAATACAATGTTGTTCTTCTTTCACCAAAAAAAAATAAATAAATAAAAAATACAATGTTGTTCTTCCCATTTTTGAACAATCCTCTGCAATTTGTACAACCTGTAATCTTGCTAGCTTATATAGTTCTTGTTAGATTGGTTGATTTTGGTAAAAAAAAATTTTTTTTTTTTTTGGATGACGAGAGAAACCGCAATCACTATTAGAAGGTGTGCCAACGAGCTCGACACAAAGAGTTTGAGTTTTTGGTAAGATAATTATGTTCACCAGCTAATCTCTTTCGGGGCTATTTATGCATGAGGCAACCCCGGATAAATTGGTCTTATTGTTTGGTAACCACAGGGTTACAAGTCCGATTCAAAGTGGAACTGTCTATTGGTCTTTTTGGTTTGAGCCAATCTATTAAGAGCATCTCCAACGTGCGTCAAATTTCAACGCCAAAGCACCATCCCACCAAATTTCTCTCTCCAAGGTGTCTCTGCATCGCGCTATTACGCCAAAAAAAAATGGCGATAATGAAATATGGCGCTGCACTGTTCATCCGCGGCAAATTAAAAATGAAAAAGAAAATTACCCTTTTGCCCTTCCTTCTTTTTATAATTCCAAATGTATCATTTATTTGTTTTATACGTAATTTTTTATTTTGTTAAATACTTATATTTAAACTTTGTATTATTAAATAAAAATTATACAATTTTAAAGATCTCATTGAGACGATCGAAACAAGACTAATATTGAATATATATTAATTAAAATTTCAAATACATCAAACATAACTAGAACATAATAAAAGTGAAAATACATACGAGATACATCAAACATGCTGACTAGAACATAATAAAAAATAAAATACATACGACGTAATATTAATATTAGAAAATACAACACAATTTAAAAAATATATATATAATAAAATTAATAATTTCCTAGTCCACTCCCACTTCCTCCCAAATTGTTAAAGTATTGATCAAATTCACGATTTGATTCAACTCCTTCTCCATGCTCTTGATTTCTCTTTGCAACAATTTGTAGTTGTTGGCGTTTAATCGACTCACGCACAGCTGGATCTTCTATCAAATTTAAATTCACTCATAAGATTTTGTTATCTTCTTTTTGTTTTGCCAATGTTATTTTGTTCGCTGCATTTTGAGCTTTAAACAAATCAAGCTCATATTGTTTTTGGAGTAGCTCATGATTGTGTTCGAACATTCCTTTGAATTGTGCAGTTTGTTGTTCCATTGCGGCAATAAATTGATAATTCGATTGCGCTCATCCGAGAGTTTTTGCTTCATCTTTTCCTTCTTCCTTCCCGTAGGACGTTCACCTACATTGTCCATTTCATTACAATGTTCATCAGATTCAAAATCATCATTCAAATCAATAGGAAATGAGGAAGAGCCTATTGACTTCTCGATTCCAAAAGATTATGATTGTGATCCTTCGAAAGTTCTTTTTCGACCTCCAACATTTAGCAAGCTTCCAGTTCTGCAAAATTTCTGCATGTCTTTGACAATAGGCCATACATGATCAAACTTAAATCCGCTTTTGAATTTGGGATCTTGCTTTACTAACTCTTTTGCTCTATCAAGCAGTTATAAATAAAATATAATTCAAATTAAACAACGCAATTAAAACAAAAAATACGAGAAAACTAAATAACACAAATTTACAATATACTCACAATATCTTGTTCAGATGCACCACTTGGATTCATGTTCTCTATCTGTTGAATGCATCCTCTTAGTTTGTTGACCGATGTTGATGTGTTGATATCTAAGAGAACCTGATGCTAATGATGTTACACGGTTGCTTCAAATTGGCGAAAAACGTGGTTTTCCAGGAATGCTTGGGAGTTTAAATTGCATGCACTGGACTTGAAAAAATTTTCCAACTGGCTGGGCTGGACAATATGCTGGGCAGAGTAGAGAACCAACTATTATTCTTGAAGCTGTAGCTGATTATGATTTGTGGATTTGGCATGCACATTTTGGCATGCCAGGGTCTAATAATGACATTAATGTCTTGGAGGCATCTCATTTGTTTGCAAATGGTGTAGCACCTCCTTGTCATTATGTTATTCAAGGACAGGACTACAACACAGGATATTA
>NW_017616574.1:3451362-3738862 GCF_001879475.1 Ipomoea nil | reverse complement strand
GCCTTATTGTAGTTTGGTGTGCAGTTCAGTGGTCTATTTGACCCTTATTCCTAAATTTTTATAGACTTTTTCCTATCAAATATAAATAATTAATATCTATCTCTCAACCCCAAAATTTTTAAACTTTCTTTCCACCAACTCTAAATGCTTTCTCTCTATCTAAACTCTATTTATTTTTTCTCCCAATTTAAACTCTATAAACTTTATACTTAAATTCAATAATTATTTTTTATTCATTATCATACATTTTATTCATGCCTAAACTCTACAAACTTTTTCTCTCTCATAAACTTTACAAATTTTTTCTTCTTCTAACAATTCTACAAGATTATTTTTTTCTTCATTATTGCTTGTATATTCCCAATAAATGACACTAGGTAAAAACACAGTTGATTTATGTTTTGAGTATTATTAATTTTCTTGTAATATTAAACCAATTAGTGAAAGTGATATTGCATTTCAATTTATAATATACTATTTTTCTTCACTAATATAAATAGTTGAAATATATCCCAAGCTCAAACCCTAAACTTCTAAACTTTCTCTATGAACTCTTTTCTCACTAACTTTTAATTTTTTTCTACGAACTTTTAATCCCTAACTTCTAAATTTTCTCTACCAACTTTTTCTCCCTAAGTACATGAACAAATCAAATTTTTTATATATCAGATCATCGTCAAATTTTACTATTTGTTTCATAATATTTATATAAATACTTGTATACTTTTTATTTTTATTCTTTCTACAAACTTTTTATCCCTAACTTCTAAACTTTCTCTACGAACTTTTCGCCCTAAATACATAAACAAAGCAAAATTTTTATTTACCACTATCAAATTTTATTATATGTTTCATAATATTTGTATAAATACTTGTATATTTTGATTTTTATTCTTTTTATGTTTATATTTGTAATATAATTTGTTTCTTTTATTAACAAAAAGTTGTTGACAACAACAATTTGGAGAAGAATTTTATTATATATTATAACATTTTTTTGTATGAAAATTATAAATAATAAAAATCGAAGTCATTGAAAGTTTGTAAGGCCGTATTCAATTTAGAATTTTAATGACTTTTATAGACTTCTCAAAATAATTTAAAAAAAAAAAAAAAGAGTTCATAAAAATTTATGAATGTTTTTTATATAAACTTTTACAAAGTTTACAAAAATTTAGAACGATTCTATGAAAGTCAATAAAAATTTATTAAAATCTATCATTTTAAAAGTGTTTAAAAATTTACAAAAGTGATGATTGAATACACCCCGTTTAGATTATGTTGCACGGAAACGAAAAACAAGAAACAAGAAATCATGAAATACTAACAGGGCCTTTGGTTGGAGGGAATTAGAATTCCCCACACACACAAGACTATATTTGCAAATATATTTATATTAAATATGAATAAATATTAATTATCTACTACTAATTTTATGAATTAGTATAACACTAATAATTAAAACTTTAAAATAATGCACTAAATTAGTAAAAATAATTAAACATCACACCTCTCTTGCCACCAAAAAAAAAAAAAAAAAAAAGAAGAGAGAGAGAGAGAGAGATCATTTTTTCCCCTCATAGACTACTCTTTCAAATGATGTTTTAATTCTTGGTTGTAAGTTCACCTTTGTATTGCTTCCATCAACACAAATGATATTTCAGTTTTGTTGGATCCACTTACCCTTTTGCTCTGCAACTTATACTATGAGCTTCACTCATATTTTAGTTGTGATATATTATTATATCCATAATAGCTCAAAGTCTGTTGCATGCATGCAGTTTGCATATAAACATGCATACAATCATTCATAAACATTCTATGTGGCTCAATCTTATTAGAAGACTTGCAGTGTTGATCCATACAGCATTACATGATTGTAACTTGTAAATGCACTAAAGAGGTTAATTGTGTGTTCCTCAGTTTCTGCAACATCAAATGCATCTGATGCCCAAGATGATTTCGAGCAGTGCGAAAACACAGTCAAGAACTGGGCATCTTCTTCCCAGGAATCAGAAAACTTTGAGGATCAACAAGTACTAAAGGACTTTTTGTTTTTCCTTCATGTCCCCAGGACAGGAGGAAAGAATTATTTTCACTGGTAATATTTCTTCATCAGATCACCTTTAACTCACAGACCACCTTATTCTTCTTTTCATCAGTGCTGATGTTTATGTCTCCCCATTTGCAGTTTCTTGGAACAACTTTACACTGAATCCGCAAAGTGCCCTGCTTCCTATGATAAAATAAGGTTCAATCCGAGGTAACTGGTTTTGATGTTTTTCAAGATTCAATCCTTTTTGCTCAAATTCTATGCACCACTTTTATCATCTCAGAGTGAAATGATTTGCTTGCATACTGGGGGTGTTTGCCAATTAGTTGTTAGCTGATAGCTGATTTTGTTAGCTGTTTTTACCAGATGATAGTATTAGCTGGTTATATATCTGAAAACTTTTATCCCCTTCGTTTGTGCAGAAACCCTCACTGCAATTTGTCTGTTACTCACGACGACTATAGCATGATGACCAAGCTGCGTAAGGGCCAAACTTCTGTGGTGACAGTTATCAGGAATCCAGTGGATCGACTTCTCAGTTCCTATGAGTTTTCTGTGGAGGTAGCAGCCAGGTTTCTGTCCAACAATAACTTAACAGATGCCATTAAAACTATCCAGCAGATTCCCAATGTGGAAAGTTTTGGAGGAAGCACTCTAGACATCTGGCCATGGAAGTATTTGGTTCCATGGATGATAGAAGATCTGTTTTCTCGAGTACGTTTTGCTTACCCTGCCTTAAAATAGTCACAGGGCTTGGAGATATATTTCTTTCAAAGAATGACTAACTGTACGCGTTTCTTGGCTTCAGAAGGACGTTAGAATGCTCAAGGGAGAAAGTGGAGCTGTTATCAGAGGCAATAATCCATACAATGTCGAAGAGATGGTCATGCCTTTGCATGAGTTTATCAACGACCCTACTGTCTTAGACCTTGTTCACAATGGAGCCACATTTCAGGTACTGTTTTCGGGTTTGGTTGTGTTGTTAGAGGCTTAAATTAGGTAATAAACTATAAGATCTCAGATCAGTACCTGTTAGTATATTTCGGTATGATTAATGTTGCCTGTGGAATCATAGTCAGCATCACAAGAAGGTTGTTGTTTAATAGGTTGCGGGACTCACAAACAACTCGTACACAGACGAGTCACATCCAGTGCGTCGCTGTGTTCTCAAGTATCAGATTCTTGGTGAATATGTGCTTGAAGTTGCGAAGGTAATTCCAGAAAGGGTTCGGAAAGCTACTCGTGATCGCGAAAAAATAATGATGAATCTTGTTCATATGATTGATGTGATTTTTGTCCTAAATGTTGCAGAGGAGGCTGGATGGTATGTTGTATGTTGGGCTGACTGATAAGCACCAAGAATCAGCTGCTTTGTTTGCCAATGTGGTTGTTGATCAAGTGCTTTCCAAGTTGGCTATAAGCAATGCAGCTGCCAATAATTCTGGTCAGCCCACTCTTCTACTCTTACCTTAAAAAAAACATACTTTCTTGTTGTGTATGTCTCATATGTACAAGGTAATTTTGTACAAGTACATGTTTAGGGTTTGACTATGTTTGGTAAAATCAATTTAGGCTTGTTTGACCGCTAGAAAATCATTTTATACGATCAGTAAATGCTAACACACTAACCCAATCAGCTAACAGCTATTTACCAAACACCCCTTTGTAATCCTGGATGTTTTATCATCATCATCACACCCCCTTTGTAATCCTGGATGTTTTATCATCATCATCACACTGTTTCTCTCCCGTGGATGTGGTAGGCACATTGTTGAACAACATAAATCTTAGTTTTCTATACTTTCTGCCATTGTTATCATTTATTATTCTCGTTAATCTCAACATTTTCTGATTATGGTGTTCATGATAATATCATGTGTGTTTGTTCCACAGAACAGAACAATTCATCCAGACAATCTGTTTCTTTGAGAGAGGTAGAAATGGTGTCATCTTTGGTTAATTTCTTGAATCCTTTTGCTGAGCAAGAAACTAAGTTGTCAATGGCATTCTAAATTTCAGAGAAACAGAAGACTCAGATATCCAAGGGAAACTACATGGGCAGATAGTATTGAAGCAGGGAAAGGAAATGTGAGCAGAAAATGCTGCAGTTCAGTTCTGCAGACTTAACACAATAATAATACTTTGTTTTGGCGTTATGCTAACGCGACCGTGTGTTTATAAACTGCAGCGTACGACTGCAAAACTCGTTGAATCCTACGAAATGTGCATCAAAAGGTTACTGTCAGCTCAAGAACAGAAGCGCGAGGGCTCTCTGAAATTCGTTCGTCCAGTAAATTTCACAAAGGAGGTAAAATATCTGATGGAGAAGTAGTAGTACTTGTGCTCGGTTTGATGATAATGGTTTGAAATTTAACAGGCTCGTCGTGAGATTCCCAAGAGAATCGTCGAGGCGATCAGCTCACTGAACAGCCTAGATATGCAGCTGTATGAATATGCACAGCAAATGTTTGAGCAGCAAAAGCAGCCATGGCCACAGAGAGTGATGGTTAAAGTATGTTTAAATTTCCCTTTTTTCCCATTTCTGCGGTTCTTGGATTTAGTTCATCCAGGCCCTTTCGTCTGGCTCTGATACCAAATTGAATGATGTGTTCTGTCCTGACTAAAAGTTTAACCCGATGGTGAAATTACGCGATCATATTTTATATGTTATATGTTCAACGAGCTCTCTCAAATTTTCGGGATTGTGTTGCAGGAGAGGGTGGATGGAGTGCTCAACAATGCATTATATGGTGCCTCTTGGAAACACCTTCCATTTGCATTGCCCTTTCTCATTCTGCTTTTCTTCATTTTCATGTTTGTGAATGGTAGAATGATGAGAAGATCAAAGTCTAAGATATGAATGCATGCATGGGCATGGCAGTTCTCTAATAGCATTTGGATGATATACAAAAACCAAAAGAAGATATACAAGTAGTATTTCAAAAGTTTAGGCTGGTTTAAATTTATTGATTGAGGAGTGGGTAAGAATTATTGTTGGTTTCATGCAAAATGGATTAAATTTAGTTCTTATAAGTAGTAACTGTCTAATTCCTATAAGTCGTAGCTCTAATCTCCTCCTTTCACTCTTGCTTAATTGCATTACCTATTATATTTTTTTGGGAGCTAGGAAAATCACAATTTTGGTCCCTCAATTATTTCCCAACTGTCACTGTAGTTCCTGGTTTTCAATTTCAACTAATTTGATCCTAGAATTGTTTAAAATTTCGTTAATTAAACCATTCGAGGATCAAATTGATGAAATGGTAATTTTCAATTTTAACTAATTTGGTCCTAGAATTATTTAAAATTTTCGTTAATTAAACCTTCCGAGGATCAAATGGCGAAAATGGTGATTTCCCCATTTTCAAAATTTCAACAATTTGATCCTTGAAGGGTTTAATTGACGAAATTTTAAACATTTCTAGGATCAAATTATTTGAAATTGAAAACTATGATTACATTAAAATTTGGGAAACAATTGAGAGACTAAAATGATGATTTCCCCTATTCTTTGAGTACTACTCACTCTATTACAATGTAATACAAAGAGTCCAATGTCCCATTAGTGTTCGAACATGTGGCCTCCTATTTGGGAGAGTCAGGTGCCACAAGCTACTTGGCCCTAATTTTTTCTATAAATTGAGGGAGACCTTGAAATTTCTATTATGATTTTCAAGAATTAGAATTCAAATAAAAATCTTTTGATTAACGGGAAAGTCCACATCCACTACCCAAAGATCTGAAGTCCGCCTTGTAACCCTAGCAATTACCATAAGATAAACTAGCTTAGCTTACTTAACTCGTTGACCAGCTCAAACCAAGAGCCAAGAAGACCAATAGTATAGACAGCTTCCACGGAAAGTCGAACTTCAAACCTAGCTTGTGGTTACTAAGCTAACTGTTCGATCAACTTGACTATAATTAAGAAAGTGGATAGATTTCAAACTTATACAACCAAAAGTATCAAAACATAACCCCAAAAAAGTCGGGTTGATGTGTGAGTATATGATGATTCTCGTACTAGAATATTACAAGTTTAGTTTTTACCAACACTTTTTCTATAGACATATCCAATTACCATCCTCGGTCGAGTCGGTCCCACCAGATGGTGTAAGAGACATAGATGATAAGAGCGTTAACATTGCCAGCTCACGAAATTATTTGAGAACTGGCTTCAATATGAATATGAAGATGGAGCTACATCTTGTTTTAAAAAAATAAAGTTAAAAATGATGGATGAAAGCAGCAAAAACAATATATGTCAGATCTGATGGAAATGAATATATAGCAGCACATGTATGAAGGAGCAGATCCTTGGACGGTATTGACCAATCATTGCAGACATCTTATTATTAGTCAAATAAAAGATGTTCATAAAGTGCTCTAATAATACAAACCAATGCTGCACTGCAGTATCTTTGAAAATGTGTTTAATTTACACTTCACTTTTATATATCTCTATTTATATTTCACCAACAATAATTAATTCCAAGTTAATTTTCATTTAAACAAATTAAACAAGATTTTAGTTTTTCTTCCTCTTCTTCTTCTTCTTCTTTTTCTTTAAAAAAAAACTAATAATTATGTGGAAAAAATGAATTTTAATATCTCAATTATATGTTACTAGTAGTTCGTTTTAGCTTTTAAAAGAGAAATATTACAAATTATAAACTTGACTGTATATTACAGAATAGTTTGTCATTTTTTCTTTTTTTGACAAGTAGAACCATCATGCCGTCATGCGCATTGTTACCATTTTTGCAAGATATTTCCTTTAGATTTAAAAGAAAAAAAAACATGCATTACTTATATATTTCTCCAATTTAAAAATAAAGAATAGAGAATAAAAATTAAATAAATAAAGTAAATAACCTTTTATAGTGTGTATAAAGATTTTGTCCACTTAATTGGGTGTTCAAAATTGTAACAATATAAATTTGATCATACAATTTGCAACTTTTAACAACGAGAGGTCGAAACAACTATTGACATATAATTAGGGCCCCTATGAGACTAAAACAACTTCTTTCCCAAACATTAATGTACTAAAAATAATATCTATACACGATATTAAATTTCTCATTTTAACCTACAAGATTGTGCTAACTATTGACCTATATTAGAAGCTACTTATTGGATGACCGCCTTCTCAATTTGAGCCAATAGGCTATAGGCAACTAATGCTAGTATATCTCATCGTAGTCTTTCATTAATTAGGGTTACAAAATGAATTTTACCCAAAGTGCACTTTTGACTAGTGACTTATATTTTCCCTTAAATGAAAGGTTGTGGTAGCTATACATAACAATAATATACATGCATATAAAATTCCATTAATCAATAACTTTTTATTCTTCTTTGTACATGAGCATGTTAGAAATTTCCATGAATCAAGAATACATTCATTA
Source organism: Ipomoea nil (assembly GCF_001879475.1). Taxonomy (NCBI): domain Eukaryota; kingdom Viridiplantae; phylum Streptophyta; class Magnoliopsida; order Solanales; family Convolvulaceae; genus Ipomoea; species Ipomoea nil. Next base: position 3,731,401 of record NW_017616574.1, on the reverse strand, counting down.
TTGCATACATGCATATATATGTGTGTGTGAACCTATCTTATTGTGTGAATATGAGAACTTGTGCACACCCTTGATGTTGCATCATTCATCGACTCAGAACATGGTGCACAAAAAAAATTCAACCCATGACGCAGTGCACAATGTGTGTATATTGTGTTTGCAGTGCACTACGAGATGATATGCACTGTCCACTAATATAGATAAGGACTCAGATTGGTTCTCCGTGTTCAAATGTTAACATAAGTTTTAGAATATATATATATATATATATATATATATATATATATATATATATATATATATATCACCATTGATATTATTGACCACTATGCATACATAGTTACATACATGTCTAGAATATAATGTGAATAATAAAGTACAAGTAGAAGCATGTTGATGTATAATGCAAGCGAAGCTATGGAATCATTTTCCATTTACATGTGACTTTGGAATTGTTAATTAGGAGATCCAAATAATTTTTCAAAACAAGAAAATAAAAAAATTGAAAGTAGGAAATTTCTCATCAGATCACGAAAAATATAATGAATAATTTAATATTACCTACACCTTAGCTAATCCTCCCTAACCCACATGCTCAGATTTGTTTGACCCTTAATAAATGTTAATAATATGTTTTTATTATATTGTTATTACTATTATTTTGTCCAACTCCAAGCATGTACTATTCAAAAATCATATTTTTATTAGGTTATTGCATTCATAAAATACTACTCCGTATTTCACTTTTAAAAATAAATCATACACTCATACATATGTTTTTCATTTTGAGTGTTACTGGTCCTATTACATTGTAGTATCTGTTCATATACTTTCTCAACCTATTGAAACTAATAACGCCTCCACTGAGGCTCAAACTCGTAACCTTCCAAATGGAAGTCCAACCCGGATACCATTAGACCACATATGTTTTTCATTTAATTTCATGACAATTGCAATTTGCATTTCTACCATTCTAACTCACTTTCAAAACATAATAATAATAATAATAATAATAATAATAATAATAATAATAATAATAATAATAATAATAATAATAATAATAATAATAATAATAATAATAATATTATTATTATTATTATTATTATTATTATTATTATTATTATTATATTATGTTTCACATCACTTCTTTAATAAAGAATAACTTTTAATAGTTTAGGTTATCGGCTAGTCCATTTGGGCTATCAACATGTCGGTTTCAATTTTATCAATCGTTATGCTATGGACCCGTGTCCAGCATGCATTGTGGACACGGTAATGGTGCCGTTAGTGGCACCGTTATCTTCCACCATTTTTTTTTTAATTTCAGACCGCTTCATTATAGGAGCATATGTTCATAATTTTATTACTATATGTTCATAATTGTAAGTTCATGATGTCAGAGCTCTGTGTTCATAATTCCATAACTGTACATTCATAATTGCATAACCGTACATTCATACTTCCATAACTGTACATTCATAATTCTGTAACTGTACATTCATAATTCAATAACTGTACATTCATAATTCAATAACTGTAAATTCATAATTTTTGAAACTCTATGTTCATAATTTTATCACTATATGTTCATAATTGTAAGTTCATAATGTCAGAACTCTGTGTTCATAATTCCATAACTTACATTCATAATTCCATAACTGTACATTCATAATTCCATAACTGTACATTCATAACTCCACAAACGAATAACGCCATTAACGGCAAGACAAAATCAAAAAAAAAAAAAAAAAAAAAAAAAACTGAAATGCCGCGTTTTCCCTAAAAACGACGTCGTTTTGGACACGTGTCCACAATGCATTATGGACACGAGTCCACATCATAATTTGCGCGATTTTATGGACCAGCCTATCTGGTTCGGGCTAAGATTGACATCCAAATTTTTTCTTCATTTTTCAACCATTAGATTTACAATTTGAACTATTCAAATTTATCCACAGTTGATCTCACGCTATTTCCTATGGAGTATTTTAAAAAAATAATATTTATAAAAGAAAAGCAAAAGAGAAGTAAAAATCATAAGCAATACATTCATGATAGCACCAAATTATTAATGTCAGGAAAAAAAAAATTAAAATGTATTGGGTAAGAGAAGGATGCATGAATGAACATGTCTTTGGTCACAAGTAGCATTTGCACAAATTATATGTATTATTGGCCCCATTTCCCAATCATTCATCCCAACATACTATTCCCCCATTTCACCATTGCACCAATGCCACGCTACCAAACGTGTCTCACACCCTCCTTCCACATTCATTAAAGAAACATTCTTTCCATCGACGTTACAAACCATTCAAAAGTAAAGAATTAAAACATCATATCCTTATACTTGAAAAAAGAATATTAGGTACCTTAAATACACCATGTTGAGATATGAAAAACTTTAAATGTAATATCTTGCAGATTTGCACGAGTACATACATTCTTACATTATTATGCTCAATTAGACACTAGTACATAAAGCGTCATTTGCATATGTTGTAGCGGACAATAATACATGTGTTTTTACCGTATTAAGTACAATCAGACCCAATATACTATTAAATGAAATTAATTATTCAATTAGCTTAGCATATTGACTAGTATATAATTGAATCATTCAATTAAAAGAGTTTATAAGATATTACATGTTGGTGCAAGACGTTTGAATGATAGAATTATATATTAACCATCTTTATTAAATAATGGATGGCAATATTTAAATGAAAGACTAATTGTAACAAGCAAATAAAAGTCAAGAGTGTAATATAAGCTAGCTCAGTTGGTTCGACCGATCACTTTAAAGTCTCGTTCTAGAGACAGCATGGTGATTCAAATCTCATTGAAAATTTGGGGGTCATTGGGAGACATTGACCTCTCATAAGAGATGAAGGGTGGATGAGGGTTCGAATTGAACATCCGAGAGAAAGTGAACAAATAGAGACTTTGAGGCTTAAGATTTTTTGAGTACTACTGATTTTGTTACAATGTAGTATCTGAGGGAAAATGAGGACCCTTTGTGTGCATAGTGTATAAATAGGGGTGGGGGCCCTTTGTGTGCATAGTGTATAAATAGGGGTGGGGGCCCTTTGTGTGCATAGTGAGACTCTGGGGCTTTTTTTTTTAGTATTGCTGACTATGTTATAATATAGTATATGCTATTCTTAATTTATTGAAACACAAAGAATTAATACCTCCCTGACCGGGGATCAAACCATGACTTCCCATTCGGGAGAGTCACTTTGTGCCACTAGACCACAAGGTGGCTTTGGGGTTTAAGATTAATAATTTAAATTTTGTCAAAAAAAAAAAAAGATTAATCATTTAAATGAAAGATTTTTTTGGGTTTGGTATATGCCACCAGCAAAAGCAAAAACCATCACATGGCTACACACCACACCATCTTAATTTCTCTCTGGTTCTCACCCAAATTTATTATTTTTTTAAATGCAATTTTTGAACTCTTTATTTATTTATAATTATTTATTTGCTGAATTGAAAGCTTTTTAGTAAATTCCAAAACGTACAATCCAGACACGTTAGATTTGCGAAAAAAGTAGTGTAAAAAAGACTTCTTTTTCTTTCCCAATATCTCCCTTTCTTACCCTATCTATCTATCTATCCATCCATCTCCTTTTTCCTTTCTTCACTCCTGGGAAAGTGCCAATGGTTTTCTCTACGATTTAATAGGGTTTAAGCTTCATGGTGAGTTCATTTCCATCTCCTCTTGCTAAAAAAGATTGTTTGTTTTCCCATACCCATTTCTTTGCTTTATTCAAATTTCCTATCTTTAAACTAAACCCATTTTTCTTGAGTATTATTCTTTTTTTTGGGGGGGGGGGGGGGGGGCGGGGGGAGTTTTTGTTTGCCCTCTGGTTCTATTCTGTGAAAAGTGAGGTATATTTTCAGCATTTTCTCCATTCTTGTTCTCTGAAGTGCAATGCCCAGAAAGGGTTTGTGTTTGTTTCTACAAATTTTTTATTTTCATTTTGTGGGCACCCAAACAGGGCCTTCAGACATGTTCTTCTGTGTACTTGAATCATAGGCTTAAACTTTGAACTCCTATTTGTGTTCTGAGTGATGGTACTGTTCTGGAAAATGGGTTGCAGTTGAAACGGCGTCGCATTGTATTAGGGGAAGAAGAATCCTCCCCCCCCCCCCCCCCCCCCCCCCCCCCAAAAAAAAGTCACGTGCTTTATTGCTGCTTCTATGATTATTCTTGTGAGATTTTGGGTAGAAATTGCCATCCCAAGATTTTCTTTTCTTTTCCAATTTAATGGCTGATATTTTCCCTATTTGTTTGTTTATTAGTATTATTATAATTATAACTAATAAATTATTGTTATTGTTATTATGTGATATAAGGTAATTAGCAACGTACGGAATCTCATATTAAGGATTAAGGATTAAGGATGAATATTCCTTTAATCATGGAATCTTGGTAGAGTCCTATTTTTGGTAGGACTTTTATACCTTATATATCAAACAAATTACCATCAATTCTGAAAAAAAAAAATATGATGTTATCCTATAATCTCTGTACCTTAACAAGAGAGGTGTTTGAGCATAATATAAAGTGAGTATCATAATATTGTTAATAATCTTTTCATTGATCTTTATCATGAATTTCCATTTAGATATCAACAAGTATCATCTATATATGGTTAAGAATGTTTGTGTACTAAATGTTAAATTGCCATGAACATAGGGATTTCTGTTCCATAGTTTTGCGTTGTAGACTTAGGTTTTTATATCTTTTGTGTTGTGTTCCAGAAGATGGGTATGGTTGAACAAGCTGCTTATTGGGATGGGATTGCGGGTGGAGGGGATGACTATGACTATGACAATGTTATGGACATGCTTAATGTTCTTGATTTCCCCCCGGAATGCTTGGAAGGGGACGGGGACGGGGACGCCCTTATTGATGATTTTGATTTTGATGCTAGTAAGTTGGGGCCAATCCCTTCTGACGCCCTAACGGGTTTTCTCCCAGTTCCACAAGCTAATATTATGCAAAACAACTTCTCCAATGCAGCACTCAAGTTGAAGCCTTCTGTAAGTTTAATGCATTTTACCTCTCTATTGTTTATCCTTACGGTTTAGGAGATTACATTAGTAATTCTCGGTGTTGTATTTACGGTTTAGGAGATTACATTAGTAATTCTCGGTGTTGTATTTAAGCGGACTAACTGACGCCGGACGCCTGCGGACGCTAGGCGCCCTTAGGCCGAGGCGATTTAAGCCTTAGGCGGCTTTTAGTTGGCTGGCCGACTAACGGCGCTGGAGGCTAGCTTTTAGTTGGCTGGCCGACTAACGGCGCTGGGAGGCTAGCTTTTAGTTGGCTGGCCGACTAACGGCGCTGGGAGGCTAGCTTTTAGTTGGCTGGCCGACTAACGGCGCTGGGAGGCTAGCTTTTAGTTGGCTGGCCGACTAACGGCGCTGGGAGGCTAGCTTTTAGTTGGCTGGCCGACTAACGGCGCTGGGAGGCTAGCTTTTAGTTGGCTGGCCGACTAACGGCGCTGGGAGGCTAGCTTTTAGTTGGCTGGCCGACTAACGGCGCTGGGAGGCTAGCTTTTAGTTGGCTAGCCGACTAAGCGCCCTAGGCCCTAGGGCGCCTAATTCTGCCTAGTTGGCTGGGTCGGCTCTTAACTCGCTGAGTTGTATTTTTTGCCTGCTCGGTTGTTCCTCTTCTATATTCCCGGCGCTCAACTCGCTGAGTTGTATTTTTGCCTGCTCGGTTGTTCCTTTTCTATATTCCTTCAGCTGGCAGGCGATTTAAGCCCTAGGCGGCTTTTAGTTGGCTAACCGACTAGGCGACCTAGGCCCTAGGGCGCCTAATTTCGCGTAGTTGGCTGGGTCGGCGCTCAACTCGCCGAGTTGTATTTTTTGCCTGCTCGGTTCCTCTTTAAGCCCTCGTCGAGTTGTATTTTTTGCCTGCTCAGTTCCTCTTTAAGCCCTAGGCGGCTTTTAGTTGGCTAGCCGACTAACGGCGCTAGGAGGCATCTTTTAGTTGGCTGGGCTCCCTAGGCGCCGAGTTGGGTGCCTAATTCCGCCTAGTTGGCTGGGTTTGTATTTTTTGCCTGCTCGGTTGTTCCTCTTCAATATTCCTCCAGCCATAACGTCACCCTAGGCGGAGGCAGGGATTTAAGCCGGCTTTAGTTGGCTGGCCGACTAACGGCGCTACGAGGCGGCTTTTAGTTGGCTGGCCGACTAGGCTCCCTAGGCGCCGAGTTGGGCGCCTAATTCCGCCTAGTTGGTTGGGTCCGCGCTCAACTCGCCGAGTTGTATTTTTTGCCTGCTTCGTTGTTCTCATAGCCCTAAGTGGGAAATGTGAAGACGATATACTTGAATTACTCGACCGCCTAGGTGCCCCCGGGCGCCCGACTAGCGCCTTTGCAACATTGGTAATTCTTGGTGATAAAATGTTGTTATTGTTAAAGTGTCATCTCTTTTTTGTTCAGTAAATTTGTTCCTTTTCCAAATTGATTTGTATGTTTTATGATGAAAATCATAACGTTTCTTTGCATCCTTTGTTCTTAGATAGTTACATTAGTCTAAATGACTATATTTAATTATTACTCTGGTAGGCTTTTAATAAATTTTAAAATGATAGATCTTAATAAAAAAAACTTTCATAGTTTTATAGTCTCTATGTACTTTTTAAAAAATTTAAAAATATAAAATTAGGAATAATATAAAAAAATAATAATAAACCAAATATACTACTGCAAACAATGAGAATAAAATGGTTGTTCATAGACCCAATTTGGTGCTGTGAAACAGCAGCTTCTTGCTGCTATTTGCAGCATAAATTGTATGCTACGAACATCAGCACCAAATTGGCAAACAGCAGGGCTGTGAACCCCGTTGTTAAAAAAAATATTACAAATATTAACATAAAAAGAATAAAATCAAAATATACAAATATTATGAAACCTATAGTAAAATTGGCATGTGTTTCAAGTATTTATATTAGAGAATAAATAGTTTACAAAAAGTATTATGTAACCTATAGTAAAATTGGCATGGATTTCAACTATTTATACTAGAGAAGAAAACTCTAAGAGTTGTAGTTGACTTTTTGAATACCAATAGACTTTTAGACTCCTTAATAATACTCGTAAACTTTTAAAAAGTCTTAATCGAATACTAATACACTGTCTAGATCGAAGATCGAAAACACCTCCTAACTGAAGGTGTGCACGCAATGAAGGTTCTCAAGAATTTTAAAAAAGATTAGAATTTTATAAAGAGCATATGGGCTTTCAAGTATGAAAAGTTGAACATTCAAACTTCTTTGATTGTTTCATCTCTTTCTTGTTTGGTTTTAATTTTCTTATTATTAAATTATTATTACTTTTATTATATTACTGGCTCTCTTATTTTCAATCTAAAGGTGGATTGCGTTTCTCAACGCACACAGAATAAATATTCTGACGCGCAGGAGGCTGTTATGTTCCAGACACAAAGCCCGGTTTCTGTCCTTGAGAGCAGTGCCTCTTGCTCAGGTGGAAAGGCCATCCCAGTCAAAACCGGCGTTGCTGTTCCAGTACGAACTCGAACCAAGCGCACCCGACCCTCCACCAATCCATGGCTGTTGGCATCTCTTATATCTTCTTCTACTGCCTTTGAGTCTAGAAAAACTTCAGCTGCCAAAAGGAGAAGAGAGAGGAAGTTGGTGCAGAAGTCAATTGTGGCCGTGAAGGACGCAAGAAACACCAATGACGCATTGGATGCAGTTGTTAAAAAATGCACGCACTGTGAAGTTACAAAGACACCGCAGTGGAGGGAGGGACCAATGGGCCCAAAGACACTATGCAACGCGTGTGGGGTTCGGTATCGGTCTGGGCGCCTTTTTCCCGAGTACAGGCCAGCAGCTAGTCCGACGTTTACCCCTTCTCTGCACTCAAACTCTCACCGGAAGGTCGTAGAAATGAGAAGGAAAGCTGTGCAGGGAGAAGCCATAGTGGAGGAGTCTTGCAAGAAGGTTGCAGAGATGAGTAAAAAGGCATTCCAAGAATCATTCACCCCTCCAATGTCGCCTCTACCGGAATTCGTTCCTATGAGTAACTACCTGTTTGATTGCATATAGTGAGTGATGAGAAACAGTTTGAGTTAGGGGATTTAATGTTTTATTCATTTTTAAACATTCCATTTTTCCTGTTTCTAAGGATTAAGGAAGGAGGGCAGGTTAGTAGAGGTGTGAGTGGTTTTACAAACTGGAATGAAGAGTACTAGGTGGTTAGCAATATGGTCGGATGGAATGGAAGGAAATAGCTTATGTTTAGAAGAGATGCTGGTGCTCTGGTGTATTAGAAAAGCTTAGGACTTAGATTGTTAGTTTGAGTAATGATTAATGAATTCCCTTGATCACAATTTTTTTATACTCCCAACAATCCAGGTCTTATTCAAGTGTTTGTTCGAGTGAGGCGCTTTAAAAGAGATTTGAGTCATTACTTTCAACAATGCAGCAGGTGTTTGTTCAAGTAAAATGGATTCGAGTTGGTTAAAAAGAGATTTGAGAGGGAGCTTAACGGACCACCAGTTAAAGTTAAAGTAGACAGACGGGCCATGAAGGAGGACTACATGGGCATTCCACACCCTCGTTGAGTTGAATCGCTGGGAGGCACGATTAGAACAGTGCCTAGGTTGAACCCTTCCATTCGATCAAAATAAAATAGAAAGAGTTGGAAGTTGGGATTGAGTTAACATGGAATTGAAAATTGGATGACTAAGAGCTCAAACATATGCCAATATTTATTGCAATTGAAGACTGAATATGCAAGACAGACAATGCATCTAAACCAATCCAGACATCCCCTTAAGAAATGGACAATCAAGAACTACACACAGCCCAAATGGCAGCAGAAATGCATCAAACTAAAACTTTATTTAACAATTTCCTACACTACAAACTGAAACAATTTCTCAGGAAGACAGTAGAGCGCAATGGCATCAATGTAGACATTACGGCTACATTTACTGTAATTCTCCCATTCTCCATTCTCTTTCCAAAATTGAAGAATTGTACAAGCTTTACTTTCTTGAGTTTCTATTTCTCCAAAAAAAAAAAACATGGATATGGTGATATTCAAACTACAGGACAGGCCAACATATTCATGGACTCAATGCAGAAATAATATGATCAAAATCATCAAATATTATTCACTATTTCTACTTCTGACAGCACATGGATCATCCTCATATTTTAACAGGTTGATAGTTCAAAGTTCAAATAGCACAATCACAAACTAACTCCCAACCCTTTATTGCCCAGCACAAAAATTTAATCAGTAGACAAACTAAAGCAATTAAAGCTGTGATATTGCCACATTTACCATAATCAGTTCTTTAACTGTTCAAGAAATATCAAAAATTATTCACAACCAGAATGAACAACAAAAACTTCCAATTAAACGAATAATATTAGCAAGCATATCAACAATGAAATTTCGGAACTCCCAAAAACATCTTATTCTAATCTAGTGATCTCCCTGTCAAGACAAATGGTGTGCTTCATTCATTAACCCTAGCAGATTTTTCATGCACAACAATTCATTGATTCAAGCACATATTGTCCCTTAAGAAAACCAAAAATCAACTCTAGTTAGACCAATTCACAACTTCACATCACCAAAGACCTTTAAAAATTTACAATTCTACGAATCCAGAACTGTCAAAATTCCAAACAACCAACATTAGAGATCACCAAACAACAGAATTCCACATTATTTCATGAAATTCAACGAGTAGGAAATATAACTAGAGATCCGAGGGATCAAACCAACCGCAAACATTAAAGACATCGTCTTCATCATAAACTACGATAGACAAGGGTTCAATTACACGGTAACAGACGATAGTAAAGAGACTTAATTGTAGTAGAGCTCAAGGCCCATGCCGTCATGGATTTCGTAGTCCTTGAGGGTGATATGGTCCTTGTAGATGGTGTACCACTTCTGAATTCGGATCTTATCGGCCCGGGTTCCGGTCTGCGCCGCCACCAGCTTCTTCAGGTCTCCGATGGTGTCGTCATCGTTGCACTTCACCCTCACCTTCTTCCCTAGACGGTCGTTCAGCACCACCTCGATCATCTTCGCACTTCGCGTGTTCCCTCCCCTCGAAATCGTAGCTCCGGCGTCGTCTCCGAATTGATTGGAACGGGGCAAAGACACGGTATATATAGAGATAACCAATACTCCAATAGTCCAATCCTATTCGATTCAATGCTTAAATATTACGGAATACGGTATAAAGTCGGCTATACACAGTAAAATTCGAATTCTAATTCTAATTCTATGCGGATTGTTTAAAGACTTTTTGTGGCCCAAAGATTTCTAATTTAAGAGCATCCACATTGGTTGGGGAGAATGGGGAATAATGTAAGAGTGATTAGGAAAGAGAGTGTGGGAGGGGAGAGAAAAAAAAAAAGAAAAAATAAAAAAAAAAAATTAAAATAATAATAATAATAATCAGACGCGTGCGCTGCACGCGCCCGGCTTTTGCCCAAGGCTGTGCGCTAACGCGCACAGCCTTCCTTCTTCTTTTTTTTTTTTTTTTTTTTTTTTTTTTTTTTTTCTGACAATATCCTCACATTTGCAGGACAATTATTTTTCAATTATCTCCCCTCCACACTAGCTATTATCTCATGTAGGGAAGAATTAATGCTGAAATCTCCCCACAATATGCACAAGTGTGGATACTCTAAGATTCATTGAAATATATATATATATATATATATATATATATATATATATATATATATATATATATATATATATATATATATATATATATATATATATGGAAGGGATAGATGCATTTGTTGCTTCCCGTGCGGATGTGCGGTGGATTAATGTGCGTGAGGTTTATACTTAATGTGCTTGAGATTTGTACTCAATGTGCCTGAGATTTGTACTTAATGTGCCTGAGTATTGTGTTTAATGTGCGTGAGATTTGTGTTTAATGTGCGTGCGTATTTCAGAATTACGAGCTCAGAAGGAAGCAGAACAGAAACTCACGCACATTAACGCCCAAGCTTCTTGTTATTTCTCCCTTCAATTTGGCCATGGATTCTGGGTTATCAGCTACCTTCGATGCAGTTGAATGTTGATAGTGTTAATTGCCACGTAGTGCGGTAATTAAGTAAATACGAGACCAATTAAAGCAAGTAAATAACTCTTATTGATCACTGTGAAGTCCCTAAGTACAATCTAAATGGCTGCTCTGAGTACCGACTGACTGCGGTCGGAATTCTCTAACAACAACCTATCGATCGTCCAAAAGTCCTTCACACTGTCGCTATCGCGGGTATTTATAGCCGTGGAGCCGGAGACACAAATCCGGCCGTTCAGCATGCTTCCCACGTAGCAACCACGTGTCAACGTCCCGGGTGCCCTGCCTGTCAATGCGTGGAGCCGCCACGTGTTCCTCGTCAGCTCTCTCGCTAAAGGGCTACCGCTCGGTGGTCGACACTGTCGCTCGGGTAACACCCGGTCGGACCCCGACCGGGTTCTTCACAAGAAACCCGACCTGTTACATGCAAAGACAAGAAGAAAAGGACGAAGGCACACCGGTCGGGGTAACGCTATGTCGGTCGGGGTATTCCCTACCAAATGTTTATATAAATAACGCACGCACAGTAAAATTTGCACAGCAACAAAGTGTGGATTTCTATTGTATTATTCCCATAATTCTTAACCTCCATAGCTCGCCTCCGCATCATCATCATCAGGGAAGGGGCAAATGGCTACTGGGGATGGGGAAGAAGCTGACATCAATATTTTCTGCTGCATTTTACACATTAAGTACAAATCTCAGGCACATTAAGCACAACACTCACGCACATTGAGTACAAATCTCACGCATATTAATCCACCACACATCTGCACGAGAAGCATTCAACCGCAAGGGAACCTTTATATATATATATATATATATATATATATATATATATATATATATATATATAGGGTAAGGATCAAGTGAGGATAGTACCTCACATGAGGACTGTGGACAAATGACAACCTTTGGATTTGGGAGTTATACGGCTGTGATTGCACATTTGGTAGATTAAAAATCGCGGAAGAAGCGGATGAAATGTAGAAGTAATTCTCGCTAGGGGGTAAAGCAGTAAAAACCAACCGGTAGTGCAAACATCCTGGAAGGAAATAAAGAGACACACGTCGCCAACTCGCCATTAACTTCGGATCTTCCCTTTGATGTACTACGTTAGCAACTTAGCATATTTTTCGAGACCAAGAGATTCTCCCCCATAGAAGATCGCCGATTGTCGCCGTCTGGTCCCCATCCGAATCAATGGTTGGCGCAACCCCACGACGTAACTAACGGAGATCATCCTTTGAGGCGGTTAAGAAAATAGGTATATGTTTCTTACCCTTTTTTTTTCCATAGAAACTCGGTGCAATTGGTGGTATGTGGTTTGGGGGGTTGGTAAGAGTATGGTGTCGAAGTAATGCGTTGGATTTTGACAACGACCATGAGGGTAGGGTTTGCTTGGATGGGCAGTGGTTTGATGTTAGTGTCCGAGAATGAAATTGGCAGTGTGATTGTTCAATTAGGTTAATTAGAAAGCTATGTGGAACTGGAGTTGGTACTAAGGGCTCCGGCGTGTGTGGACTAGGGTTGTGCATTTTACCAGTTTTAAAGTGTGATATTTTTTCTCTTAAACATTGAGCATTTTGAATCTGTAAAATGTTAATTTCAAACTTGTGTGCATGGTTTGTATTGCTATGTTTGCTTTTCAGATTTTCGACAGTGTGCACTCTAACAGTTATACAGTGTGCTTTATTTCTCTTAGGCATTGTGCAATTTACAGTTATGCATTTTTCCAGATTGAAAATGTGCATTTTAGGAGCATAGGTTATTTGTGGCAGTTTTCCACACAATTAGTGTGCATTTACCGAGTTTGATTGTTTTCAACTGAGCTAGATTATTTGCATTGTTAGCCGAACAGAATGTGGATTTTTCAACTATTGGCTGTCCATGGATTATAGATGTGAGAATGTTGATTTTTTCAACTGTTGGCTGTCCTTGGATTGCATCCATAAATTGGGAATTTGTGTGCGATTCTGACGTTAGTTTCTCTTAATGACCATTTGCAGCAAAGAACAGAAATCCAACAATCAGCCTCATGATCAACCCGTTGGACCAGTGGGTGATGACGATTTTGTGTCCGAACCAGTATAGGTATTAAGAACAGAGGTGAACACAAGCACATACGGGTTAGAATATGAATTGTTACCCGAGGAAGAAGATAGATCCCCCTGTAAGTATTTTCCCTAAATACAATATATTATAATATATTGTATTATTGAGTGGCTGTGGTGCAAGTAGGAGATTGAGTCAATTAGTGACTTAATCTGTTATGCAACTCAGGATATTCAGTTAAGCTTTAACTGAATATCTGCCTATGTTGATGGCATGTAGGCTTCTAAGCAAAATAGTCCTCCCACAGCTCCCGAGTTCAGGACACGTACCATCACGTATTCGGGAGAGAAGTGGTAGACAAAACACTTTCTACAGGTTTACCATTCCAGAGGCAATTTCCACAACTATGGCTAGGGATGTTCAAAGGTCCTAAAGTTTCCGCTGTAACGACGACAGGTTACTCGTTTACTACAGTTCATGTTAGTCTAAATTTATTATCTAACATTTGGTATCAGAGCCCTATCAATCTTTGCCTGGTTGGTTGTATTGCCTAAAATCAAAATTAATTAATATCATATACATTGATTTTAGTATATGTTGTTTTTCGGAATATTGTCTTCTGGACTTGATTTATTGTTGTTGCTAAGTTGTTGCCGTTTCTTTTTGGGATACACCGCCATTGAATTTTGGCCGGAGGAATACGGTTCAAAGGTAACAAATTGCAGAGCCGTGGCGTCAGCTCTCTCTTCTTCCTTCAGTGGCGTCGGAATCCGTTGGGTGTTTCATGGAAGCTCGCCGGCTGGAGATGCTATGGAAGAAGGGACTGACTGGTTCACGGGCGACAACAAAAGGAATCCGAGGATTTTGCGACGTAGCACGGCGGCGATCGTTGGTGCTGCGGCGGACGGCGGACGGTGGGCTTTGGTTCTCTGCTGTGAGCCTTGCCGCTGGGAGGACACCGCCATGGACGCAGCTCCCTCCGGTCGCCGGTTGCCATGAGAACGACGGCGAGGAGGATGGTGGAGGCGGGCTGGATTTTCGGTCATTAAGGTCGCACTAGCTCCGCCACCTCTGTCTCTCTCCGATCGCTGCTCCTCAAGATCAGGCGGCGCTGGTTCCGAACAGAGAGCTGCGAAGAAGTCGTGCATGACTGTACTGGTAAGTCTCCTATTTACATGCAATTATACTTTTTATTTACCATATATTAATATTTACCTTACTTAATTATTTTATATTTATATATATTAATTTTGGTAAATGGTAATTATTTAGTTTAATATTGCCATATTAATATTACCTTAATTAATATTGTAAATGATTTTGGTAAATGGTAAATATTAAGTAATTGCTTAATTTTGAAATAATAATGCCCTTTAGTTATTCTTTAATTTTGGCATTAAAATTTTTAAATTTGAGTTCAGATTAATTGTGACATTATTTGTGATTGAATTATTGTTATTATAAAAATTATTGTCACAATTAAATAATTATTATTCATTTTTGAGCAAATATGAAGTTTTGATTTGCTATTTGAATTTTAATTTAATATTGAGAGTTATATTAATGCCCTTTAGTTTTCTCTCAATTTTGGCATTAAATTCACAATTAAATTATTATTCAATATTGAGCAAATATTAAGTATTAAATTTGTTGTTTGAATTTTAATTTAATATTGATGTGCATGTTAAATTGCTTGAATTATTTCAATTTATTTAAAATTCATGAGTTAATAATATATTAATATGCAAAAATCTCAACATGCTTTGTATATTTTTTAAATTATTTTATTATAATTGTACATTTAGAAAAGCATTTATTAAGGTTGGATATAGCATATTATTAACTCATAGATTTTATATTAAATATCGTTCAATTTTTGGATCTTTAGGTTAATTTTGGACAATATAGCCTATTAAGACAGCTTGTTGGTTTCTCATTTAATTTGAGCATATTTTAGTCCTATTTTTCACTTGGGACTTTTAAAACCTATTTTGAACAAGCTATTTAGGACCTATATGGGTCGTTAAAGTATGGATTCCACCTCTTTGATTGATATGTTAATAATAATTGTAGCACCTTTTTTTTTTATTTTTCTTATAACATGTTTATTAAGTTTTAATTATTACTAAGTACCGTATTTTGTTAACGGTATTTGTTGTTGGTGATAATATAATGTTTGGATCTATTTCCATATTAGAACATTTATCATTCATGTTATAATTAACTTGGGACATTAAGGTTTATGGGCCTGACTTAAGCAATTTTGTGCTATAATTATTATCATTGCGTGATTTTGAGTCATTAAGGGTTTAAGGATTACAATTACCATTTGAAGTCATTAAGAATTATAATTATTGTCTTGGCCATTAAGAATTATAACTATTGTTTAAGCTGATTATGTATTAATCTATTAATAGTTTTAAGGGCCTTAACAATAATATTCTGTTTTCTTAATGGTAAGCAATGTACATAGTTATGTTGCCTTTACATTTTTTTTTTTTTTGGTAATTTGATTATACCTTAATTTTAATCTCCGACTCATTACAGTCTTAATTAATTATTATGTGGTAAATTGAGATTAGTATTTAGCATCCCTTAATTACAATTTTACATTTATTGTAATTATTATTAATTTACATTATTAATTAATGTTATTAAGTTTAGGGGCTAATCTCATTTATTATCTTTCATAATAATTATTAATTCATGGTAATCTACTATAATTGGTACATTGGTAAGATTACCCATGTCACTTCATTTTCTTACCAATAAACTGTTGCGTACCATTGGGCGATTCAACTAAACTCTCCGTGAAGATGGGAGATTTTGGAGGCTTTCTTCGCTATCGCTGTTAGTGCTATTGATAGATGCAGTTTGCATCATTAAGGTACGCAAATCATTAATTACAGTTTATTATTATTAGTAACTACTGTTATAGCTGTTAACCATTTTGAACTAGTCACATTTTATCCTTAAGAATATGGAAACATTAAGATATGTATTACCATGTTTGTCATTATTAAAATGTTCATAGTGATTATAATGCTTCTTATTACTATTAATATTTTAATTAATGATAACATTATTTTTATGGTATTAAGTCATGAATTGTTTCCAAATTGATTTATGTGACATTTATTTTCGGACTTTTTATTACATTTTAAAGTTATATCCAAAAATGTTTTAAAGTTTAACAGTTTTAACTATTGTTTTTTCATATTTAGTCTCCAAATTAACATAATACTATTATTATGGCTATTTATTGCTTTTTTGGTTTATTTGCGATTTTTTTGCCATTAATGATATTATTAATTGAGTTTTGGAGAGTGATTTTTTTAATCAATTCAGATTTTGGAAAAACATGTTTTCTTGGCAATTTATTTAGTATTTGAATTATGATTTTAGATGCCATTGCCCACATTTAGTTAAGTATGAATAATTGAAAACACCTTTAGTGTTTTTCATACTCTTTAAATTATTTTATGCTTTTAATCACATTAAGTGCATAATATTAAGTTTAATTATGCAGTTGAGATTTGTGAGATTTTTTATTTACGAATAAAACATATACTATGGCTTGATATTTGTGAATTTAGCCTGTTTCTCCCAAAGTGTTTTATGCAATTAAAACTTTTCCACGTGGGCTTATAGTTTTTAACCTTTCAAAGTATACATCTATTATATTATTATTCAAATTTTGGATTTCTTTTGGTTAGAGATCATACTAGCTAGTTTTGAATATTAATTGTATACTTTGAGGTTATTGCTCATATTTAAAATTGTTTAATGTTTGATTTTATGCATACTTGTCCACCGCATAATATTCTGTTTTTTTTTTTTTTTAAATTATGCAATTTTACTATGCCCTTAGAAGTGCATACTTTAGGATGGAATTATATTAGTTCCTTATTAAGTTGGACCTATGCATAAACTTTAGCTGCGGTAGTGCCTGAATTTAAGCACGTTTAGTCCGCTAATTTAGTTCATCAATTTAAAGCCTTATCCATAAGTGAATCTACAATTGTATAGATCTCCCAAACGATTTTACTTCAAACATGAGAACACATGACTTAGGGAAGTTTCTTGGGGAGGAATACTAGTTCTATGGCCCTGGCTTAAAAGCCTTATTGCTACTAGTCCCCTTGCGACGCTACTCTGTCTAAGGAGTTGGTATTTAACCGAGCTTCGTCTCGACCAACTTTCCTGGGAGTATACCTAATAATTGGCTATCATGTGTTGGTTTAATTTGTTTGTTAGGCTTTAACTTCCCCTTTTGCCAAGTGATTACAATTTCTAGATTAATTAAAGAGTAGCCACAGCATCTTTAATTTACTAAAAATTGTCTAAAGTTCAAATCACATAAAGATGGCAATGATAAATGCCTAGTGGTCCTATAATTTTAATTAGTTGGGGAGTAGCCACAGCATCCTTAATCAGTTAAAATTATATATTGAGTTGTTGGGTCACATAAAATTTGATAAATGTCTAGTGATCTTATAATTTTAATTAGTTGGGGAGTAGCCACAGCATCCTTAATCAGTTAAAATTATATATTGAGATGTTAGGGTCATATAAAGTTTTAGACATATCAATTGTGATTAATTGTATGTAATATGATGGAATTTAGCCCA
Organism: Ipomoea nil; assembly: GCF_001879475.1. NCBI lineage: Eukaryota > Viridiplantae > Streptophyta > Magnoliopsida > Solanales > Convolvulaceae > Ipomoea > Ipomoea nil. Next base: position 3,713,600 of record NW_017616574.1, on the reverse strand, counting down.
CAAGCAATTTCGTTATATTTGTATGATTAATTAGGATGAAATACTGAACTATGATCATAATTTAGCCCACAGGCAATTATGTATCGGGATGTAGTTTAGTAGGTTTATCAGTGATGATAGGAATAAAGATTCACCTCTATCATGAAGCTTAATTTTATGATGTAAACTTTAGGTCATATATCTTAATTTGCCCACAGGGATTAAGATAAGGAACATGATCTCTTAAGTGTTTTTTTTTTTTTTTTGTCATAATGGTTGTAATGAATCTAATTGAATTAAAACTTCAGCCCACAGGCAAGTTTTATGTCACTTGATTCTTCAACCCATTTGATAATTGTATGGTTGTAATGAATCTAATTGAATTAAAACTTTAGCCCACAGGCAAGTTTTATGTCACTTGATTCTTCAACTCATTTGCTAATTGTTTCATCATAAAATTTCAGTTGGATCTTATTGAGTAAAACTTTAGCCCACAGGCAAGTTTTATGTCACTAGATTCTTCTGGCCATTTAGTAATTGAGATAAAATACTATCATAAGTGTTTAATTGAATTTAATAGAATTAAAACTTTAGCCCACGGGCAAGTTTTATGTCAATAAATTCATCAACCCATTCGATAATAACTTTATCTCAATTTCTTAGAATTTATAAATTTAGTTCAATTATAATTCTAAGTTTCATGGTTTGCATTGGCAAAACATATATTTAGTCACTTCCCAAAATTTAGATACACCTTTTATTAATTATTTTTCACGAAGCTTACTTGGTTATTTGGACTAACTATAGTAAGTTACGTGGTATGATATACCTCTTTTGGATTCCAATAATAAAATATATCTTCTGAGCCGAATTCCAACTTGGTTTTGGAAGGCGTATTTTATTATTTTAGTATGTCCAACTATGGTGGAGAATCATGTCCTCATTAATCATTCATTTAGTTGGACTATAATTGGAACCAAATATTGATTATTTAGTGTGCCCAACTAATGGTGGAGAATTATATCTTCATTATTTAGTTGGTCAAATCAATTATGAGTGTTATATCATTAATTTGGCTAAAAAAATATCTTAATCAGTGGGAGTGATCATTTAGAAAAAGATCATTAAAATACTCCACTAAAACTGATGGATTTAATTGTTTTCATACATTCCAAATTGGGTTGTGCGTCCAACAATAAGTCCAAAAGTTTCCACAAGTATTAATTATTTTTTGTTCTTATAATTCATAAGTTCATTTCATTGAACGTTTGGTTGTACAACATATTTATGAAAATGTTGTAACAATATTAATGAATTTATTAGAACGAAATCATTTAACTTGTGGTGCACTGCCAATTAATAAATTCTTTAGCAATTAACAGAGTCTTTAGTTTCTTCAAAATTGATCTTGGGCCATTTTTGGTTTGTAAGGCTCAAAACAATTTTGCAAGACCTATAAGTAAGACTCGTAATGTTCAATTAATTTCGAGGGGGACCTTGAGATTATTTGGGAAGTTCGTGTATGTTTAAGATTCCAAATTATTGACTTAGACCTTATGGTTTATGTCATTGGAATGTTTCTGTGACTTGACTATCTTTTGGGCTATCTTAATGAGTGGGAGTGACAGACGTGTCAACTCCAAGCTCTTAGCCGTTAGAGGTAGTGTTTATGTTAACTTATAAACAAGTCATAGAATATAGTTAGCATTATGCTAACATTAAGAGATCTCTACTTAAGGCATGCTTCTAAGATTTTGGAGATCATACAGTGAATTTGGATGGTTTCTTCCTTCAGTTGTGCACATAATATATTTTGAGAAACATCCATTAAGGGACTAAGAATAAACGTAGGGTTTGTTCATAAAGAACCTAAGTTAGAGAATTTAAATGCATGTGATCATAGTAGATACTACTCACTTGATTAGTAGATGACGTATTACTATGGTTCTTGTATTTTGTTCTTTAATGAAGGTTGTGCCAGTACTTGCACCAAGTGGGAGAATGTAAGTATTTTCCCTAAATACAATATATTATAATATATTGTATTATTGAGTGGCTGTGGTGCAAGTAGGAGATTGAGTCAATTAGTAACTTAATCTGTTATGCAACTCAGGATATTCAGTTAAGCTTTAACTGAATATCTGCCTATGTTGATGGCATATAGGCTTCTAAGCAAAATAGTCCTCCCACAGCTCCCGAGTTCAGGACACGTACCATTACGTATTCGGGAGAGAAGTGGTAGACAAAACACTTTCTACAGGTTTACCATTCCAGAGGCAATTTCCACAACTATGGCTAGGGATGTTCAAAGGTCCTAAAGTTTCCGCTGTAACGACGATAGGTTACTCGTTTACTACAGTTCATGTTAGTCTAAATTTATTATCTAACACCCCCACCTTCCAGACTTGTGCCCTTGTTAATAATTTAGTGGAACCAATGAAGAGATCTGGAGCATATTACCAGTTATTCAGTGTGCTTTTTGCTCATGGAAAGTGTACAATTTACAGTGTGTATTTGGGGCAGTTGGAAAATGTTAATTTCAAACATGTGATAATTTTAGAATCTGGAAAATGCTGATTGCAAACTTGTGTTTTGTATTGCTGGGTGTGCTTTTTAGGTCTTAGTCAATGTGCATTTTACCATTTATAAAGTGTGATGTTTTGCTCTTACAAAGTGTGCATTTTGGGCAACTGGAAAATGTTAACTTCAAACTTGTAATCATTATAGAATCTGTAAAATGTTAATTTCAAACTTGTGTGCATGATTTGTATTGCTGTGTGTGCATTTTAGATCTTAGACAGTGTGCAGCATTTAACTATGAACAATGTGTGTCCATTTTGTAGTATATAAAGGGTGCATCCTCATTGCTACTGTGTTGTATGAGTTGTTGAACATTGGTGATTAAAAAAATATCTGCATAGCATTGGTTGCCTACATGTGCATTCATGTGCGCGATGAACTACTGTAGCTGCATTGCAACCCACATCCAAAAATAAGCACCACACAAATTGAAAATTAACCAAGAATATTTGCACAAACAATAAATAAATGCATGCACAATTCGTAACAAAGATCACCAACCACAAATAACAAAAATTTGTAACAAAGACCACCAACCACAAATAACCAAAAAGAAAAAAAAAAAAAAAAACAGAATCTAAGTAAAACCACACATAAGACGCCACGAATCAGGATGTTAAAAAATAAAAAAGAAATGCCAAAACACAACATACATATTTAAAAAAAGGAAAAAAATGGGGGAATAAAATTAAGTAAAAAATTGAATAATGCAACAACAAGTAATATATATTGCACAATACAAAAAAAAAAAATGAGAATATCAAATGAATTTTTTTAAAAAAAAAAAAAAAACCCGCCCCATACCCAGACAAATTTTAAACCAATAATTAACACCCACAATTAAGTTATATTCTACAGACTTCTATGAACAACAACAAAAAAAATTAGTCATTACAATAAATAGATAACTAAAATCGCTGGTAGATAATAAAAAAATTAACATCAAGACCGTAATAATTGAAAACCCCAAAAACCCATTGCATCCACCACAGTAAAATACATATCTTAAAACAGAAATACATTACTATGCACAAAAACAAAATATACTAACGCACAGAAAATATAAAATAAACCCAAACCAAAAAAAAAAAAAAAAAAAAAACAAACCTAGAGAACTAACAAAAAATGAAGAAGCAGAAATGGTTGACGTAATAGAAAGACACAACACTAAAAACAATGATAAAGGAAAAAAAAATGGAGAATCAGAATGTGAATTTGCACTATCCATAATTACCATATTTAAGAGAGATAAAAATATGCCCATTACCGAAAAAAAAATAAACAAATAAAAGGAAAAACAAAAAACAAAGACAAAAAAGCCCCCACAGTAAAATGGGGGAAATAAGGAAAAAAATATTCTCAAAAATAAAGAAAAAACAGTAGCCATAGATCAAACTAAAATCTAAGGTCAATAATTGTCCACAATCCTCATGTGGAGACATGACCTCATTTGATCCTCTATATATATTGATACTGCTAATTCTACGCAAGCAATATAAAATAAACCCGAGACCAATTAAAGCAAGTAAAAGATTCTATTGATCACGGTAAAGGCCCTAAGTACAATCTACTTGGTTGCTCTGAGTACTGACTGATTGCGGTCGGGATTCTCTAGTAACAACCTATTGATCGTCCAAAAGTCCCTTACACTGTAGCTACTGTGGGTATTTATAGCCGCTATGCCGGGGACAGGATTCCAGCCGTTCGGCATGTCCTCCACGTAGCCACCACGTGTCATCCTCCCGGGCGCCCTGTCTGTCGTCGTAAAGAGCCGCCAAGTGTCCTTTGTCAGCTCTCTCGCCGAAGGGCTACCTCTCGGTGGTCGACACCAACGCTCGGGCAATTCCCGGTCGCTTCCCGACCGGGGTCCTCATGAAAAGCCCGACCTGCTACCTGCAAAGACAAAAGGACATAGATAAAGGCAAGTCGGTCGTGGTGAGGCTTATGTCGGTCGGGATATTCCCTATCAAAAGCCCCCCAGCCCGGGCCTTTTTGACCATCCGGGAAAAAACGGGACGGGATGAAGAAGCCCAAACGTCAGCCAACAAACCGACCGACCAGCTGTCATTCCTTCCCTCGCCACGTGTCGGCCACTGCCGGCCTCGGAATCAGTGCGGGTCGTGTCACGCAAGTGGATTGGTTTCCCGCCTAAATGTTCTCCTATAAATAGGTCCTTAAGGCCTCCATTTGAACTTTCCTCAATCCACTGAAGCAGTCGGTACCCTCAGAGAGTCCCGAGCAGCAGTTCAGCGAACCAGTCGAGCAAAGTCAAGCTTCAAGTTCTCTTCAATACCAGCAATCGGTAAGCTCTTGATCCCTTAGCTTTTTACTTTGTTTTTAGCTTGCGTAGGAGTAGGATAGGACTAACTTTAAACTAACCTCCCGACCCTGTACTAACCCCGACCGACCTTTAGGTAGAAAACATGTCGGATTCAGATAGCCAGAACGCCTCGATCGCAGACTACGACGACGCAATCGAGCACAGCAGCGAGGAGGTGGACATCATGTCCTATTCCCCGGAGGTCGAACAACGACCACAGCCCACTCCCGACCAAGCCCCCGAGCCAGCAGGGTCATCAAGCTCGTCAGGGACCTCGGGGTCGAGCTCCAGAGGGTCGGGGAGCGAAGCAACGTCCACGAGCGGAAGAAACCTCCCGGACGAAGGCGTTAGGGAAACGCCTACGAGGGTAATAGGGGATTACCCTCGAGCCAAGCCTGAGGGCGGAGACCGGGCCAACGAAGCCGAAGCGGATGAAGAGGACCCGACCGCGGCGCCGCCGGGCGGGGACGGGTTTGAGTTCCTTAACAGCGAGAACGTCGAAGGCCAGAGGAGCTTGCTGACAAAGGGAGAAGCAAGCCGGATCGCGGCAACTATCGCTGGTCGGGTCGAGTTCGACACCAGCAGGCAGCTCGGAAATATCATCGAGCGGCACCAGGGGAAGTGGATTGGGATGCATTACGATTCGCTAATGGCCCCGATCACGTTCCCCTTTTCCAGCCTCCTCACTGCATTCCTGGGCTACTACCAGGTTATGCCCGGGCAAATTTGCCCGAACGCGCATCGGATCATCGCGTGCTTTCCCCAAATCTGCAGTCGGCACGACATAGCCTGCACGATGGAGCTCTTCAACTTCGTCTACCAAGTGAAGGTGCTAGCGGCTACGTATGGGGGTGGATTTCTGATGATACAATCTCGAGCGGACAAATGCTCGATCGAAGGGCTGCCCGGGAACAACCGGGGGTGGAAAAACCGGATCTTCTCAGTGAAGTACGATCCGTGGATCCTCCCGGTCAAGAGGGTCTAGAGTCAGCGTTTCCGAAGACAAGTCATCCCACTCGAGACCCAGGCCCTTATAGACGCCGTCACCAAAATCTCGGGCGAGATCTACGAGTACCAAATCTTTAAGACGCCCGAGTCCCTCGAAGCGGCTGACTTGCCCGAGCCCGTATATGATATACCTCATAAGTATAAGCCCGAGCCTCGGGGTGTTACGATCGCAAGGATGCCCGCCCGGGGCAAACGAAAAGGCAAATATGCTACATTAGCCCTTTTTCTCTTACTTCATCGGCCCGACTGGCCTTTAGCTCGATCTAACCTACTTTATTTTGTTTGCAGAAATGGCCGGTTTCGGAGACGAGGACGTCCCTCTGCGCCCAGTGGCCAAGATCTCTCTTGGCAAGAAGAAGGGCCAAGCTAAGCCGGCCGGGGAGAAAGAGATCCCGGTTGCCCGACCCATAGGGGCGTCGACCGTCACTACGACCGAATGCTTCGTGGTGGACGCCTCGGAGGTCCTGGTCGCCCAAGTGGCGGTCGGGAAGGGGAAAGAGAAGGTGGCGGAGAAGACCGCCTCAGAGACCGGGGCCTTGAAACGGCGCCGGGAACAGCACAGCCCGACACCCTCGGGCGGGGGCAACAAAGGCGGAACCTCGATCCTCACCCGGATCGGGAATGCCGGGTCGGCCAAGGAGGACCTCTCCAAGCTGACCCCGAGCCAGGTAGCCGAGAAAATCGGCCATGACTTGGCTGAGGTAAGCGTATTTTCCTTTCTTGAATTTTTTTGGAGTATTGCCGTTCGGCTAACTTGATTGTTTCGAGTATGCAGATCTCCCGAGCGGCCCAGTTTCTTCAACAACGGGCCCTTCAGGCCAACGAAGCTGAGGCCTTGAAGAAAGTCGCCAACCGGCGACTACAGGAGATCCGGGAACTGGAGGCTCAGCTGAAGAAGGTCAAAGCTGAACGGGATCTCTCCGAGCAGGTCGCCCAACAGGCGATCGGGGAGGCAGCCGAGCTCAAGGCTCGTCAAAACGACCCGGATAAGCTCGCCCAACATCTTTTCCAAGATACCAAAGCGGGCGCTCGCTTTCTCCAATCCGTTCGGGGCACAGAGGTCGGGGAAAAGCTGATATGGACGTTTGGCCGGTGGGCGTACAAAGCCGGTCAACGAAAAATGCGTGATCAGACCAAGAAGATCATGGAGCAGGCCCTTGAAGGGGATGATCTTCAGTTGGTCTTGACCACACTCCCCGACGACGTGGCCGACCCGGGGCCAGCACCTTTTGATCCGAAGGATCGGGCTGCGGCGAGCGGAGCTGAAGCCGCCCCGAGCGGGGAGGAAGCGCCGAGGAAGGGCGATGCCGAGGCGAAGAAGTAGAGTAGGTTTTAATTCTGCTTCTTTTGTAAGTGACATCAATCGGGAGCCCGGTCCCGAATTTGTACCGGGCACTCTTTTCAATCAATGAAACTCGTTTTTTGTTAAACTTGTGTCGTTCGACCCTCTTTCCGTATCTTTATTTTTAGTCATGCACATGCCGACCCTTAATGCTCGACCTCATGGCCTTTTGGCCCGGTCCTGCACTACTCGACCCGCTCGACGCCCGACCTTATGACCTTATGGCCCAGTCGTGCGTCCGAGATTTCGACGTCCAACTGGCCAACCTGATCGGGTTTACCCGATCTCCAAGCCTTGTCAAAATTTTTGAAAATAAGTACGCCTCTACGGTCGGGATACTTCCGAACGACGGGCTTGTAAAATAAGTAAGCCTCTACGGTCGGGATACTTCCGAACGACGGGCCTGTAAAATACTTCCTTCATCCCAGCCCCCACACTATTGTGCGCTCGAGGCACGAGTGGGTGCAATCGTGGAAAGAAGTTGGACGGATCGGGGAATTATGCTGAGAGCTCCTGGCTTCCCCGATCAGTGGCGTGACTCGAATGTCCGCCGATGTGGAGCGCATTTGACCGGTCGACCAATTGATTTGCATGCACTGAGAGTATAGAAAATAACCGACCGGGCCGCCGCATGCAAGCGGTCGAGCAATCACCGATCGTATATACATTAAACCCTTCCGCTCACAGGCGGTTTAGTAAATATTGACAAACATTGAAATTTAATAACAAACGACGATCGGGACCTACACGCAGGTCAAGCCCCCACTTCGTCCAAAGATTACAAAAAATAGGTTTAATGCCAAAACATAACGAGGTGCTCGGAATTCCAAGTCCCCTCGATTACCCGACCAGTTGTCGTCTCCAGTCGGTATGTACCCGGCCGTATGATCGCGCTGATGATGTACGGCCCTTCCCAGTTTTGAGCTAGCTTTCCGCCCTCTAAAGGTTGATTGGCCTCCCTTCGTCGTAGAACATAATCTCCAACTTGAAAATAACGAGGGTTGACCCGAACGTCCTTCGAACTCTTAACACGTTTCTGGTACTCGTGTAACACCCCGTGTTACGGCCCCTAAAACCATTTAATTAATTAAGCAATAGCCCAAGAGAAAGAATAAATCATAATGATTAATTAGAGAAAAAGGCCCACCATAGTCCATGGGCCCTCATATATATATACCCAACCCCTAAACCCAATCCTTAGTTCCGAAAGAAATAGAATTAGCAAGCCTATAGTATTAATTCCTAATTAGGACTCCTAAATATATAAATAAGGGACTTAAGAGACACCTAGAACCCCCCCCCCCCCCCCCCCACATGATTAACGCCCACCACCCCAAAAAGAGCTCCAAGAATTCCCTTAGGAGAAATCAAGAAAGCAAGGAAGCTTAAAGAAAGATCCTTCATAGCCAAGGAATTAATTAAGGCTAAGAGGTAACCCATGTCTCAACAAAACCTATTTTCATAGTTATGATTCCCCCTTAGGGTTTCCCCATATTATTGTGTATTAATGATTGGTGATGATTATTATTAATGATTGATATAATGATTCCATGAGGAATCTTGATAATCTTAATATTGAGAGATTCTTGATAATTATGATGTTCTTGATGATTAATTAAGATTTTGATGATTATGTGTTGTTCTTGACGATTATGATGTTCTTGATGATTAATTGGTATCCTTGATGATTATGTGTTGTTCCTACCGAATCTTGCAATTAGAAGACGAATTGTATTCTTGTTGATATAAAAGTGATTAGAACCCTAGGTTGTATCGTGTGATATTATTCTTGGATTATTGGGTGGGGAAATCGCATGTTTGGGTGTTGATTATGTTTAGAAAAGCATGATAGGTTAAGTGCCGTTCGTTTCCCGTATTTGATCCGTTAATTGTCTACGTGTTGTCGTTAATTGCGTTGTAAAGTGTCTAAGCATGGTTTCGGGTTCCACAAAGGTTCCCGGGACGTTATTGTGTGAAAAGAGTCAGTGGGGGGTAGGGGACCCGCCACCTGGCAGCGGGTGGCCGGCGGGCGGGCAGCTGCCCGCCGGCGACCCGCTGCCCGGAACAGTAGAAACTGGCGGGTGGCCGGCGGGTGGCCCACCACCCACCGGCTACCCGCTGGAATTTGTCCCCCCTCGGGACCCCGGCTTCCCCGTTTGATGTTTCCCCGATCCCCGTGGTGTCCCAACGGACCCCGTTTGTCGTGCCTATGTCTAGTTTGATATTTCGGGTACCGTTCGTAGGTTTATGAGTCTATTATATTGCATGCTAGTTGAATTGGTATCCCGTTGACCTAGGAGGAAGAAGTATGATCCCCTTAGGACTATTCTTAGTACGTGATGAATCACGCATAAGGTTGTTATACGCTTTATCCCCCTTCCCAATGTGTAATGTGGGTTGCATGTGCTTGCTATGTGTTATGTGTGCGTGTTGCCCCAATTTGGCTGCAATCAGATGACATTATCCTGAGCTGCGGTTCAGAAGCCGGCTACAGTCAGATGGGAATTCCTGGCTGCAGTTGGATGACGGTATCCTGGGCTGCGGTCCAGAAGCTGGTTGTAGTTAGATGGGAATTCCTGGCTGCAATCAGATGACATTTTCCTGAGCTGCGGTTCAGAGGCTGGCTGTAGTCAGATGGGAATTCCTGGCTACAGTCAGATGACACACTCTCTTGGGCTGCGGTCCACTGTTTGGTTGCGATCAAACATTATGATGAGCTGCGGTTCATCGGTCGGTTGCGATCGACCTCCCCGTGTTGCGATACGGGGCATGGTGCTGTGGGGCCGTGTCAGAGCTATATGCGCTGACCCGCATGTATGGGCATGCGAGTGGTCCTGTGGCGCCAACAACGTGCGTTATGTGTGTGATATGAACGAGTTGTGATTATGAGTGCCTTGGGATGTGACTTTGGGATTTATATTGGGGATTGTTTATGATGGGTTGTGATTATTATTTATGCTTTGCCTTATCTGCTTTATCTATTGTGAACTGCATATGCTCGTTATAACTATACTTGTGTCTGGCCTTATCTGTCGAGTCATTCCCGGTTTTAAAGCTAGAGTTTCGTAAGATATATCTTCATGCTCAAAATGGTTTTCGTATATCTATATATATCTCTATATGTATTGTATTTCAACGCGTTGGAGTGGGTTACCAGCATCTCTCGCTGAACAGATATATTTGGCTTTCAGGCACAGAGGATTAGAGCACTGGAGCGCGCTAGAACTGGAGCGTAGAAGTAGTATAGTTTCCCTTTCGGCCTGCGTGCCATGTTATGCATTTATATTTCGGAGGATAGTAGTTAGACAGCCTGTGCACCTGGGTTCTCTAGCCCAGGTGTGGCATAGCACCCCGTACACTTATGTTACGCTTTGGGATTTAATGAGATGTTACCTTTATTATTAAGTTTTAAATGTCTTGAAAATCAGGGGTGTTACAGTTGGTATCAGAGCCTAAGTTTGACCCTAGGAAGAGACTCTTAAGACCGAACTTTAGGACGTTAGGCTTGAACTCTAAGTACCTAGGAACATAGGACTCAGGAATCTTAGGACGCGCGGTGAGATTGTGAAACCTACACATAACTTCCCTACACGTTGCCCTTCCCCATTCTAAAACCCTTCCCCACTTATCACTTCACCAGAAGTGCATCGAACTCTAACTTAACATTCTTATAAACACTGACCAGAAAGACGATAGCATGGCACCGAACAGAAGGCAATCAAGGACTCCGGAACCCGCCACTAATGACCCCTTGACCCAAACTCTACAGCAACTAACACAGGTCGCACAGGCACTAAGTGACGCTGCCCTTCGCGACAACAGGCCCCCACCCCCTCCATCAAACGCAAACTCGGACGTCGCCCGGCAAGTCTCAAATCACCGACCACCCACATTTTCGGGAGAAGAGGATCCCGCGGTCCTAGAAGAATGGATCCGGACGCATGATAAGATTTTTGGAGTAGTGGAATGCCCAGAGGAACGCCGCGTAGAGATAGCCTCGTTCTACTTCAGGCACGAGGCCGACCTTTGGTGGATCCACGAGGGACCCACCTATCAACAAGAACCGGGGTTCAATTGGGAGGACCTCAAGACACGACTACGAGAGAGATTCTACCCAACCCACGTGAAGGCATCCATGTACGAAGAGTTCCTCCATCTAAAACAAGGAACGGCCACCGTCGTAGAATACCATAAACGATTCCTCGAGCTGGAACGCTTCGCGCCAGAGCTAGCCCCCACCGAGGTAACCAAGATAGAGAGATTCGTGTCGGGCCTCAACTTCGAAGCTCGAAAGGCGCGAGTGGTAAGCAGACCTCGGACCCTCAACGAGGCTTACTCCAGTGCCGCGAATCTCTATCGGATCCAACTACTCCAACGCGGAGTTCAGGAACAAATACGAAGAAGAAACACCGGAAGTGGGGCACCGCCAGTGAAAAGAACGAGAAACGACACCGGCACAAGGACGAACAACCCGACCAACCAAAGACCGACCCTGGGAAACAACGAAGCTAATCCAAGAAGCTTCCCTTGTCCGAGATGCAACAAAAGCCATAGGGGCAAGGATTGCGCAGGCAACCCCTGGCGATGCTTCAACTACGGAGAGGAGGGGCACAAGGCCTTCCAGTGCACTCGACCCCAAAGACCGCGCCCCGCCACCGTGGGCCAACACGGGGGCACCGGTCATCAAGGAAGTTACGGCGCTTCCGGAAAGGTATTCGTTATGAGCCAAACGCAAGCCGACCTCGGAAACGAGGAAGGCCTAGAAGGGGAAAACCCAAACCCTGAAGACGAGGACCATACGGACCCCGCCGAAGAAAACCCCGAAAGCGAATTCTGTCTAGGTTAAGCCATCACCCTCTTGTAACCACCCCCTGTATCGTATAGACCACTTATTTAGTTTAATTACTTCGAGAGCATTATGTCTACTTAGCTTAACTACTTAGAAAGTATTATGAAAAAAGATTCCTTTCGTTCAAATTCCGATCCCACTACGAGAGTAAAACACAAGTTGTACCATCCACCCAACCCTTCCTCACTAAAAGACGAAACAAGGAAAAGACAAAGGAGGACCACACCACCAAGAAATGTTTAATGTCACCTTTAGGAATTGAACTCTAGACCTCACATTTATAGGTCCAAGTCCCAACCACTAAGCCATGAGTGTTTCTTGAAACCTCAAGGGGACACTCCTTTGTTAAACCCCTCTAAATCCTTGAAACCCACAAAATCCCCAAATCAAAAACCCTTCTTCTACCTTCTTCTTCTTCTTCTCTCCCTCTCCCCACACCCTCTCCTCCTCCCTCTCACATCCCCACTGCCCCACCACAACCACCATCTCCCACCGACGCCGCCACCGCCCGGACGCACCCCGGCAGGGCCGCTCGCCTCGCCGCCGTCCAGATCGAGCCACCGGAGACCGCCCGCCAACCGCCCGGAGTTCGCCCAGCCGAGACCCGCTACCGCCTCCACCCGAACGCCACTCCCACGCCACCTCCTCCTCGTCGCGAACCCCGCCACGCCGCCGCCTCCCCCGCAATCGGAAGACGCCGCCTCAACGCCCGCCGGAAAAACACGCCGGAGCGCTGCCACCTCGCCGGAAATCTCGCCGGGAAACCTCGCCGAAAAATCCACCGGAAAAGTACCACCTATCGCGATGCCAAAGAAACCTCTCGGAATCCGCACCCCGGAGTGGAGCAATGCCGATTACACCGTGATCGGAGGTAAAACACTTGAACCCGACCAATTCTCTCCGGAATTGGTTGATATGCTTAAGCACCAAGGACTTTTAGATACGTATCTCACCATCAAAGGGGATACGTACCCCGAATTGGTGAAGGAGTTCTACCAACACCTTGTAGCCACCAAACGGGGGTGACAAGGTAGAAATCACCACCAAAGTCCGCGGCAAGGAAATTGTGCTTTCCGAGGGCCGTTTGGCCAAGCTCTTAAAATTGACCACCACGGGTGTGTCCGACTACGACCGGAAGGGGTGGATTGGCACCCAAACTACGGGATACAAGGACTATCTCGGGTACTTACTCGGGAAAGAGGATGGGTTCACCTCGGCCACCCGACCAAACCGGAAATGGCTATCGGCGGAGCAAAAGATATTGGTTATGATCGTAACCGATAGCCTCTTGCCCACCAATAACAAGAGCAAGGATGTGGGAAGCTTGGAGTGCACCTTTGCGTATCTCCTAAAACATAAAATCAAGTTCAACCTGCCGGCACTCATGCTAAAACACATAGAGTTCTGCAAAACAAACAACCGGCTTAGCCTACCTTACGGGATGATCCTAAGTTGGATCATGGAGAAAAAGGGGGTAGACCTAAGCCACACCGAGGTCAAAACCGCCAATGGCATGATTTTCAATGCCCAAAACCTCCGCCGCAACGACATCTACTACACCGAGGGAGGACACTATCTCACCCTCGAAGAGATTTGCCAAAAACCCGAAGAGGAACGTAGGGAATTGGTTGATCGATTGGACATCTCCAACAAAAAGCTCAAGCGAGCCATGCAAGATTGCGGAGGTACGGAGGGAAATGAGGGACAAGAAGAGGAAGACGGGCCTAACCCGTCAGTGCACCCACAGCCAGAAGGGAACCCGAGGGGACAAAACGAGGGTTCGGCCAACGAACGCATACTCGCTCAGCTCGACCGGCAGAATCAAATCATGGAAGAAGGGTTCTCATCCTTGATTCGCACCACACGCGCACTCGATCAAAGGGTAGCAGCGATCGAGGCCGCCTTGGGCACTCGCGGTGCATCCAGTTCCAGCGCAGGAAACCGAGGTACAACCGAAAAATTCTCTATCACAACACCATCAAGAGTTCAGCCTACCCCAAGCCAAGACAAACGTAAGGCCGCAACCCTAATCAGGAGGCCGAGCTACGAGGTGTCTAGGGGTGAAAGGATGGACTATAACACCGGGCTTCGGGGACGAAGCCCCTTGTAAGGGGGGGAGAGTGTAACACCCCGTGTTACGGCCCCTAAAACCATTTAATTAATTAAGCAATAGCCCAAGAGAAAGAATAAATCATAATGATTAATTAGAGAAAAAGGCCCACCATAGTCCATGGGCCCTCATATATATATACCCAACCCCTAAACCCAATCCTTAGTTCCGAAAGAAATAGAATTAGCAAGCCTATAGTATTAATTCCTAATTAGGACTCCTAAATATATAAATAAGGGACTTAAGAGACACCTAGAACCCCCCACATGATTAACGCCCACCACCCCAAAAAGAGCTCCAAGAATTCCCTTAGGAGAAATCAAGAAAGCAAGGAAGCTTAAAGAAAGATCCTTCATAGCCAAGGAATTAATTAAGGCTAAGAGGTAACCCATGTCTCAACAAAACCTATTTTCATAGTTATGATTCCCCCTTAGGGTTTCCCCATATTATTGTGTATTAATGATTGGTGATGATTATTATTAATGATTGATATAATGATTCCATGAGGAATCTTGATAATCTTGATATTGAGAGATTCTTGATAATTATGATGTTCTTGATGATTAATTGGGATTTTGATGATTATGTGTTGTTCTTGACGATTATGATGTTCTTGATGATTAATTGGTATCCTTGATGATTATGTGTTGTTCCTACCGAATCTTGCAATTAGAAGACGAATTGTATTCTTGTTGATATAAAAGTGATTAGAACCCTAGGTTGTATCGTGTGATATTATTCTTGGATTATTGGGTGGGGAAATCGCATGTTTGGGTGTTGATTATGTTTAGAAAAGCATGATAGGTTAAGTGCCATTCGTTTCCCGTATTTGATCCGTTAATTGTCTACGTGTTGTCGTTAATTGCGTTGTAAAGTGTCTAAGCATGGTTTCGGGTTCCACAAAGGTTCCCGGGACGTTATTGTGTGAAAAGAGTCAGTGGGGGGTAGGGGACCCGCCACCTACCCATAGCCGTAAACCACCGCCTGGCAGCGGGCGGGCAGCTGCCCGCCGGCGACCCGCTGCCCGGAACAGTAGAAACTGGCGGGTGGCCCACCACCCACCGGCTACCCGCTGGAATTTGTCCCCCCTCGGGACCCCGGCTTCCCCGTTTGATGTTTCCCCGATCCCCGTGGTGTCCCAACGGACCCCGTTTGTCGTGCCTATGTCTAGTTTGATATTTCGGGTACCGTTCGTAGGTTTATGAGTCTATTATATTGCATGCTAGTTGAATTGGTATCCCGTTGACCTAGGAGGAAGAAGTATGATCCCCTTAGGACTATTCTTAGTACGTGATGAATCACGCATAAGGTTGTTATACGCTTTATCCCCCTTCCCAATGTGTAATGTGGGTTGCATGTGCTTGCTATGTGTTATGTGTGCGTGTTGCCCCAATTTGGCTGCAATCAGATGACATTATCCTGAGCTGCGGTTCAGAAGCCGGCTACAGTCAGATGGGAATTCCTGGCTGCAGTCGGATGACGGTATCCTGGGCTGCGGTCCAGAAGCTGGTTGTAGTTAGATGGGAATTCCTGGCTGCAATCAGATGACATTTTCCTGAGCTGCGGTTCAGAGGCTGGCTGTAGTCAGATGGGAATTCCTGGCTACAGTCAGATGACACACTCTCTTGGGCTGCGGTCCACTGTTTGGTTGCGATCAAACATTATGATGAGCTGCGGTTCATCGGTCGGTTGCGATCGACCTCCCCGTGTTGCGATACGGGGCATGGTGCTGTGGGGCCGTGTCAGAGCTATATGCGCTGACCCGCATGTATGGGCATGCGAGTGGTCCTGTGGCGCCAACAACGTGCGTTATGTGTGTGATATGAACGAGTTGTGATTATGAGTGCCTTGGGATGTGACTTTGGGATTTATATTGGGGATTGTTTATGATGGGTTGTGATTATTATTTATGCTTTGCCTTATCTGCTTTATCTATTGTGAACTGCATATGCTCGTTATAACTATACTTGTGTCTGGCCTTATCTGTCGAGTCATTCCCGGTTTTAAAGCTAGAGTTTCGTAAGATATATCTTCATGCTCAAAATGGTTTTCGTATATCTATATATATATCTCTATATGTATTGTATTTCAACGCGTTGGAGTGGGTTACCAGCATCTCTCGCTGAACAAATATATTTGGCTTTCAGGCACAGAGGATTAGAGCACTGGAGCGCGCTAGAACTGGAGCGTAGAAGTAGTATAGTTTCCCTTTCGGCCTGCGTGCCATGTTATGCATTTATATTTCGGAGGATAGTAGTTAGACAGCCTGTGCACCTGGGTTCTCTAGCCCAGGTGTGGCATAGCACCCCGTACACTTATGTTACGCTTTGGGATTTAATGAGATGTTACCTTTATTATTAAGTTTTAAATGTCTTGAAAATCAGGGGTGTTACAACTCGGCCATACGTCGAGCGGCTAGCTCTCTCTTTTCTTCGACCGCATCGAGATCCACGGCCATCGCATGTTCATTTTCCTCCGCGTTGTAGGTTCTTTCTCGATCGGTCGGGATCCAAGCCTCGATCGGGAGTCGGGCTTCTGCTCCATAGACCAGGGCGAAAGGGGTCTCCAAAGTAGCTTCCCTCGGGGTCGTCCGATAAGTCCACAACACATATGGCAACTCATCGGCCCAACTACGACCAGCCGAATGTAGCTTCTTTTTCAGACCTTCCAAAATCGTCCGGTTAGCATTCTCCACTTGTCCGTTTCTCTGCGGGTAAGCCACCGACGACCGGACATGAGTCGTCCCGATCGTGGCCAAGAAATTCTGGAAATATTGGCTTACGAATTGGCGGCCGTTGTCGCTGATGAGATGCACGGGCACACCGAAGCGGGAAACCACATTGCGCCAAAGGAAACGAGCACACTGCTGAGAAGTGATCGTGGCTAAGGGCTCGGCTTCTATCCACTTGGAGAAGTAATCGATGGCGACAATCACGAACTTTCTCCGACCGGAAAGCTGAGGGAAGGGGCCCAAGATGTCTATCCCCCACCTAGCGAAAGGAATGGCGGTCGTGACTGGCTGGTAGAAGGTTGCCGGTCGTCCAGGCATCCGGGCGAACAGTTGGCACGTCTCACATTCCCGAGCTAACTTTTCACAGTCTAGCTGGAGGGACGGCCAGTAGTACCCGATTAGCATGATCCGACGGGCCAGGGATCGGCCTCCTTGATGTGAGGAGCAAATTCCCGAGTGGAGTTCCTTCATGACTAAATCAGCCTCAAATGCGGTCAAGCAACGCATAAGAGGGCCGCCATACGATCGCCTGTAGAGACGACCGTCCAAAATTTGGAACCTTGGGGCTCTAAGCTTGGCCTTCCGAGCACGCTGTGGGTCGTCTGGGAGCCGACCATGCTCGAGGTACTCCTTTAAATCAGAGATCCAGTTATCTTCTACCGGTTGGATTGGATTGACCGGTAGACGATGGATACTGTGTCTTGGGATCACCAAAATCCGTGCTATCTTCGACATGTGTTCCGGGGCGTCTTGAGCCAATTTAGATAAGATATCCGCATCGGCATTATCCAATCGGGGTATGTGCCGGACGGTATACCCCCGGAACTGAGCAAGCTTCTCCATGGCAAGGTCTCGGTATAATTGCAAACGCTCTCCATTGACTTCATAATTGCCGAGAACTTGCCCGACCACGAGCGCGGAGTCTGTCTGAGCTCGGATGTATTCAGCCCCCAAGTCCCGAGCGCACTGTAAGCCATTAACAAATGCTTCGTATTCGGCTTCATTATTGGTTGGGTGGAACTGATACATGAGAGCAAAATAAACCTTGAATCCTTCCGGGCTCGTGACCACCACTCCTCCCCCTGCTCCTTTCTTGCTACTCGACCCGTCAGTAGCCAACGACCACCACTCAGCCTCGGGATCCGCAACCTCGGGAGGTCGGGTATCCCGGGCGGTGCACTCGACCAAGAAGTCAGCAAGGGCTTGACCTTTGATTGCGGGTCTTGGTCGGTATTCGACCGCGTACTGGGTCAGCATTAACGCCCATTTGACTAAACGTCCGGATGATGAAGCAGTTCGAAGGACTGGCCCGATCGGCTGATCGGTCAACACGCGAATTGCTCGACCTTGGAAATAGGGAGCCAACTTCTTCGCGGCAATGTATAAGGCGTAGACGACCTTCTCTAGCCGGGAGTACCGGAGCTCGGGACCATGTAGCGCGTGGCTTACATAGTACACCGGTCGCTGGACCCCTTTCGGATCGGTTCGGCACAACACTGCGCTTACTGCACGATCGAAAACGGCGAGGTACACGTCTAGCTCTTCTCCGAGCTCGGGCTTTGAGAGCACGATCGGCGACATGAGATATTCCTTCAGCTCATCAAAAGCCGCTCGGCATTCTTCGTCCCAGACGAATCCATTGACCTTTCGCAATACCTTGAAAAAAGGTAAAGCGCGTTCGGCTAACTTAGAGAGGAACCGGCTGAGGGCTGCCAACCGACCGGTCAATTACTGGACTTCCCGAACGGTGGAAGGTGGTTGCATGTCCAGAATCGCTTTTACTTTGGCCGGGTTGGGCTCAATTCCTCTCTTGGTCATCATATAGCCGAGGAACTTGCCGGTCTGAACCGCGAATGTGCATTTGGTCGGGTTTAGCCGCAATTGGTACTTCCTCATGATCTGGAAGCACTCCCGGAGGTCCCGAGTGTGGTCGGATCGGTCCCGACTCTTGACCAGCATGTCATCGATGTAAGCTTCCATCGTTCGGCCCAATAGATCGGCAAAGAGCATGTTGACCATCCTCTGGTAGGTCGCTCCTGCGTTCCGAAGGCTTTACGGCATCACTCGGTAGCAATACAGCCCATCCGGGGTCACGAAGGCTGTCTTGCTCTCGTCTTCATGGTGCATCATAATCTGATGGTACCCCTTGAAGGCATCCATGAAGCTCATTAACTCGGCCCCGGCCGTTTCGTCGACCATCTGGTGAATGCTCGGTAGAGGATACGGGTCGAGCAGACAGGCCTTGTTGAGGTCGGTGAAATCAATGCACATCCTCCAAGCCGGAGGTTTAGGAACAAGGACGATGTTCGCCACCCACTCGGGGTACACCACCGGACGGATGTGCTCGATCGCCGCCATCTTTTTGACTTCTTCTCACACAAACTCGCGGCGATCGGATGACAGGTGTCGTGTTTTCTGCACGACCGGCTTGGCTGCGGGGTCGACGGCCAATTTGTGACAAATGACCGATCGATCAATCCCGGGCATATCTTCAGGCCCCCACGCAAAGATATCAGCGTACTCCCGGAGTATGGCCAAAACTTCCGCTCGAAGCTCGGGGGTGAGGGCTCGGCCAATCTTGATCTTCCTATCCGGGCGGTCCTCGGATAAGGGAACTTCTTCTATTTCTTCGGAAGGCTCAGGTTGTTCCTTCCGGTCCTTAGCCTCCTCTTTGGCTATGGTGTTTACCCGGGAAGACGGACCGGAATCGCGTCTGTTGACCGCTCGGGTGTAACATTTTCGGGCGGATTGGACATCGCCACGGACCACACCGACCCCACTGGGGGTGGGGAATTTCATGCACAGGTGGGGCATAGAAATTATCCCACCGATCTTCATAATGGCGGGTCGGCCCAAGAAAATGTTGTGGACGCAATGGAGGTTGACCACAACAAATTCCAGCTCCGTTTTGATCGACTTTGGAGGTGTGCCGATCTCGACCGGGAGCGTTATTTTTCCCTCGGGGTAAATAAGAGCCCCGGTAAATCCTGACAGTGGTACACCGACCGGAGTCAGCTCCTTCCTGTCGAGGCCAAGCTTCTCAAAGACGTCCAAGTATAGGACGTTCACACTGCTGCCCGTATCAACCATAACCCTCTGGACGTCCGTCCCCTTAACGTCAATCGTGACCACGAGCGCCTCCATGCCGTGTTCACTGCTGGTAGGTTGGTCTTCGAGGGTGAAGGTTATGGGTTCCATTTTTTGCCTCTTCCCGGTCTCCCGGGAATCCACTATTGCGACCGGGCAATTTGTCCTCGGTCGGGAAGCATCCTCCAGCCCGCCGAAAATGACGTGTATGGTGGGCTTTCCGGATGGGCGGCTGCTAGACAGTGGGTCAGGGTCCCGTCGGTCATCATGACGATCGTCCCTTCGATCATCTCTTCGGTCCTGACCTGACCGATCGGAGCGGTGATGAGAGCGCCGTTGTTCTCTTCGATCGGTATTCCTCTTGGGGTCCTCTCTCCTCCCCACACACTTGTCCAACTTTCCTAGATTGAGCAAATCTTCCAACAGTTGGAGCAAGTGGGTACACTCCTCAGTGTCGTGCCCAGCACATCGATGGTAAGCGCAATGCTTACTCTTGTCCGGGCCATCTCGATCGGGATGGGGAAGCTTGATGAGGTTGCATGACTGGGCATACTGCATGGCCTCCGCTGCGGATCGGTTCAAGGCCGTAAACTCACCAGTCCTGGTGCGGGATCGGGGGTGGTCATCACCCGATCGGTGTTCCGCCCGACCGGCCGGTTTACGAGATGAAGACCCGACCTCCTGCGAGCGCTTTACGGCGTTCGCCTCGCCAGCGTTGGCATAATCTGTGACCCTTCGAAGGGCCTCCTCATACGTGGCCGGGGGGTGTAAAATGAAGTCCGGATATAAATACCCCGCTCGGAGAGAGATGTGTAACATGTGGGTGGCGGTGGCATCGTCCATGGGCTCTACCTCCTCGACCGCCGCCTTCCATTTGGTGAGGAAGTCGGTCAAGCTCTCGCCTTCAAGTTGCTTGGCCTTCTCCAGATACATATATGGCTTCCTCACCACTTTGGACGTGATGAACTTCCTCACAAACTTGACCGCCAGGGTGTCAAACCTGTCGATCGAACCCGGCTGTAGAGTTCGAAACCACTCCGCCGCTCGACCGGTAAGCGTGGAATAGAAAGCCCTGCACATTACGGCATCTGACACACCCTTCAGCGTCATATTGCTGTAGAAATCATTGACGTGAGCCTCAGGGTCCGTCCGACCATTGTAACTTTTCTCTCCAGAGACCTTTAAATCGAGCGGGTAAGGCTGAGCCATTACTGCCGCTGTGAAAGGCGTCTGGTGCAGGGTCGGTTGTCCAACCGGGGTTGCTGCAGGGTGCGCATTTCTGAATTGCGCAAATTCCGCCTGGAGGTTATAGAGTAATCCTCGGGTCTCGTTGAGCTCAGCGGCTTGAGCGGCTTGGGCTGTATCCCGAGCGCGTCGCCGTCGGTGAGATCTCGACCCGCTATACCCAGATGAAGCCTCCTGGCTAGCCTCCTGCATTTGTACGTCTTCTTGCCCGCGGTTCGGGTCTTGGGGTCCCAAACGCTGGCGCATCTCCGGTCGAAGACGATCAAAAGCTGCCGCTCGGGCAGTTTCTTCAGGGTCCTCCGCTTGGACGGGGGCCTCGACCGCTTGCCGGGCCTGCGCTGGTGCCTCCATCGCATCAGCACCCCTCGACCCCAACCGCGAATGAGCCGAGCGTCGAGCCCGGGATGCGGACTGACGCTGCGGCTCTACCTGTGCGGTCGGTTGTACTGGAGGGGCGGCGGCTGGAGCCGTGTACGCAGGCGTGAACGGTGGGTAGCCAATCGGAGGAGTATAATACATCGGTTGGCCTGGCCAATACCCATACGGTTGAGGTGGGACCGGGTACGGATACTGGCCGGGATACATCATCGGCTGCTGCTGGTATGGCTGACCGGGTGTTGGGTATCCCGGTTGTATGTAGCTCACCGGTTGTTGGGCGACCGGGTATGTGTTAGATGGGTGCGGTGGTGAGAGATTGAGATTCAGCTCTACCGTTTGACCTTGCTGTTGGGTGGCGTGGTGCCCAGATGAGCTAGCTGCATCCGCCTGGTCGTCGGCGAAGTTGTTTTGAGCCCACGGATACATGATCGGAAAGGGAGCGGTGCTCGTCAAGACGTTGCTTTCTCGCACTGGTCCCCACAGACGGCGCCAAAATGATACTGCTAATTCTACGCAAGCAATATAAAATAAACCCGAGACCAATTAAAGCAAGTAAAAGATTCTATTGATCACGGTAAAGGCCCTAAGTACAATCTACTTGGTTGCTCTGAGTACCGACTGATTGCGGTCGGGATTCTCTAGTAACAACCTATTGATCGTCCAAAAGTCCCTTACACTGTAGCTACTGTGGGTATTTATAGCCGCTATGCCGGGGACAGGATTCCAGCCGTTCGGCATGTCCTCCACGTAGCCACCACGTGTCATCCTCCCGGGCGCCCTGTCTGTCGTCGTAAAGAGCCGCCACGTGTCCTTTGTCAGCTCTCTCGCCGAAGGGCTACCTCTCGGTGGTCGACACCAACGCTCGGGCAATTCCCGGTCGCTTCCCGACCGGGGTCCTCATGAAAAGCCCGACCTGCTACCTGCAAAGACAAAAGGACATAGAAAAAGGCAAGTCGGTCGTGGTGAGGCTTATGTCGGTCGGGATATTCCCTATCATTATATATATATATATATATATATATATATATATATATATATATATATATATATATATTAAAAAGGGTTAAATAATAACTAAGTGGCTTGTGGTCCACTGGTACTCGGTTGCTCGGAGGTGATAGGTTCAAATAGAAAAAATTACACTTTTGATTCTGTGACTATTGGGGTCTTGTTAATTTCAATACTTGACTTTAAAAACTAACTTAGTCCCGTAACTATGCAATTTTAACACATTTAGATCACCGGCCAAATGTCGCCGGAAAAAAATAAATCTTTTCAAATTATTTATTTATGGGGGCAAAATGGTCATTCTTCTCATTCCTTGCACCTGTTTCAGAACTGAATGCCGCAGCACCTACAAAAATGGCGATTATGAGCGAAGAAAACGTTCCGCTCTGAACTGAAAATCGAGGCCGCCATTACAGCCATGATGACCAAATCGAGGCTTTCCCTATCTTTTGTCATGAGTTAATTCCACCGGAGGTCCCTTGTCTTTGGTGACAATTCCAAATTTAGTCTCAGACTATCGTTTTTGCCATTTTACACCCCAGACTATTGTTTTTTGGACACTTTTAGTCCTTCTAATGATTTTTTCTATTTTTAGTAAGAGAGTTTTTGTTTCTTCATATTTTTCTTTTGTTATTTTTCCGATTTCAACCAGTTTACTTTTTTTTTTTTTTTGAAAAACCAATCTGCCGATTGTATTAATTGATGAAAGCTGTAATAGCATCAGGTGGGATAGAATCCCAATACATAGAATGTTCCTGAGTAAAAGTTAACGAAGCTAAAGTATGAGCATGTAAAATAATCTGTCTAGGCACATAGCTTAACGAAATAAAATTAAATAAAGACATCATCGTTCTGCACTGGTCGATTATTAACCCAACATACGAGTGAATAGGTGTAGTTTGTTGGTGTATGGTCGTACGCAGGACCATACAATCTGTGAGAAGATACACCGAGTAGATATTCCTTTCAACTAACCAGGATATCGCCTCTTTAAATGCCAATGCCTCCGCCATGAGTGGTGAAAAACAAGAGGAAGATCTACCATTCTTTGCCGCCACAAACGAACCTCCGGGCTCTAATAACACAACACCATACGTAGCCTCCCCGGTTTGCTGTCGGTACCCCGCATCTATATAACACCGCATGTGATTGTCGGGCAACACCGGTTCGGATTGTGGCTGTAATTCTTCTCGCGTGGAGCGACTGTGCACTATGCCATACGCCTTGAGCATTGTTGCCGCCCCTTTCACAACCGATTGCGGCCGTGACATGGCCCCTTTCCACACGGCCGCATTGCGGCATCTCTATATATTGTACAGAACTCCCACCATAAGTTGTGTTTGCTCCTCCGTTAAGACCGCCATAGCCCAAGTTAGCTATGATGCAAACGAATCTGTAACAATGTTTGTGATAGGCAATTGTGTTATATTCCAAACTAATGCAGAATACTCACAATATACTAATGCATGCAACACATCTTCATTATTAATCATGCACATAGGGCATGCTGGGTCAATCTCCACCCTCTTATTAATTAAGTTTGTGGTAGTGGGCAAAATATCACATACTGCTCTCCACAAAAAAATCTTCCACTTGGGTGGTACCTTCAATTTCCACATCTTAACCCATTTATCAAAATCACCTGGGTTATACTCATAATCACCAATAATACGCCTGTAAGCATTCTTTACTGAATAAATTCCTTTTGGGTCACCTACGCAGTACCATGAGTCATCATACTCAAGGCTAACAGGGATCATAACTATTCTGCTCACATCTTCCAGGATAAATAAATCAGATAAAATATGTGATCTTCAGGGATAAATAAATCAGATAAAATATGTGGATCCCATGTTCTTGTTTGTGGGTCTATCAAACCTGCTACTCGTGCCTCTCTCAACTCTTCAGGCATAATTGTTTGTACCAAGGGGCTTGGATTATCCTGGAGCCATGGGTGTCCCCAAATAAGAGTTTTCTCACCATTTCCAATCCTGCGTCTTATCTCAGATACCACTATTGGATGTGCTGCCATTATACTTCTCCAACAAAAACTTGGGCAATTTCCAATAGTAGCATCAACAAAGCTAGAAGTGGGGTAATACATGGCTTTATATATTCTTGCCACCAGGGATTCTGGATTCGTAAGAAACCGCCATGCCTGTTTACCTAGCATAGCCAGATTAAAAGTTCTCAACTCCTTGAAACCCAAACCACCAAACTTCTTGGGGATACATATTTATCCCATGCCTTCCAATGTATCCCCTTTCTCTGCCACTTCCCCACCAGTATCTGTTCATGGTTATCTCAATGGATTGGCAAACTGTTTCAGGCAACAAAAAAACACTCATTGAAAAGGTTGGCATAGATTGAGTCACACTTTTCAATAAGACCTCCTTACCAGCCTGAGATAATAACTTTGTGCTCCACGATCCAATCCTCTGCCTGATCTTTTCCTCCACATAGGAAAAAACTGCTTTTTTATTTCTGCCCACAAACGATGGGAGGCCCAGATATTTCTCAAAATTATTTGCCTGCACAACCTCAAGACAATTCGCCACCCGCGTTCTGGCCATGTGCTGGGTATTCCGACTAAAACATATATTTGACTTATTATAATTCACCACCTGTCCAGATAGCTTCTCATATCTTACCAAACACTGTTTAATAACATTAGCCTCATGAATATTTGCCTTAAAGAAAAGCAGGCTGTCATCCGCAAAGAATAAATGGGATACCGGAGGAGCCCCCTGGCCACTCTACATCCATGTATAAATCCTGCTATTTGTTCCTTCTGCAACAACATTGAAAGTGCCTCAACACAGATAATAAATAAATAAGGGGAAAGAGGGTCTCCCTGTCTGAGCCCACGAGTCGGTTTGACCCGTCCTCCTACCTCCCCATTCACCATCACAGTATAGTTCACTGTTGTCACACACAACATTATTAGCCTGACCCATTTATCACTAAACCCCAGCACCATCAACATTTTTTTCAGAAAACTCCACTCCATTCTATCATATGCTTTCGACATGTCCAACTTCAGTGCACTCCAGCCACCTACACCACACTGCTTCCAGTTCAAGTAGTGACCCACCTCAACTGCCACCAAGATATTATCTGTAATTAACCTGCCAGGAATAAATGCACTTTGGGATTCCGAGATGATATTACCCATTAAAATTTTCATTCTGTTTGCCATCATTTTTGCCATTATTCTATAGATGACATTGCTCAACGCAATCGGTCTCAAATCTGCAACAGTCTCCGGTACCTCTTTTTAGGAATCAATACTATGTTAGTATCGTTTAGACCTTCAGGAAATACCCCAGAATTCAATGCATGCAATATAAATCCAGACACATATTCTCCCACAATAGACCAAAAATGCTGGTAGAAACCCGGATTCATTCCATCCGGGCCTGGTGCTTTATCCGGGAACATAGAAAAAAGTGTCGTTTTCACCTCTTCCACCGAAAAAGGCTGATTCAACATCTCATTATTCTCATCCGACACACGGGGGGCAAAATCATTAAAAGGGGGATCATCACAACTCAAATTATTAGAAGTAAATATACCCTTAAAATAATCCAGTATCACCGAATGCATATCCATGTCCTCCACCCAATCACCACCATCATTTTTAATACTAGCAATAAAATTCTTCTTTCTACGGGCAGAAGCATACCTGTGATAGAACTTGGTGTTGGCATCTGCACCCCGGAGCAAGTGTTGTTTCGCACGCTGCCTCCAAAATACATCTTCTTGGGCCTCCAATTGCTTGAGCTAATTCTCATTCTGTTGGAATTCAGCCAATGCGACCGGATTCGTTACATCACGGAACCTCTCTTGTTGTCTCCGCAACTGCCCTATTCGGCGGCCAAATCTATGGAATTGGTCCCCCCCCCCCCCGCCCCCCCCCCCCCAATCGCATCAACTCCATACCACAAAACTGCTGACAGTGCAACAATCCCACGGCCTCCCCTCCTGCCAGGCTGTCTCCACCACCTCCTTGCACCCCTCATCCAATAACCATGCATTTTCAAACCTGAACCTCCTCGGCCCTCTTACTCTGCGCATGGTGATAGCATCTACATTGAGAAACAAAGCCGAGTGATCCGATTCCCTAGTCTGCAGATTCTCCACCCAAGCATTCTCATTCATACCACCTCACTCTTCTGTAATAAACACCTTATCTAGCCTCTCCTATATCCAATTCGGCGTGCCTTTACTCTTATCCCATGTGAACTGGCGGCCCCGCATCGGCATCTGCATCAACCCGCACTCATCAACGGTTTCCCCAAACCCTCGTAAGAGGCTATTTGGGTATGGATTTCCCCCCCTTTTTTTCATGTTGATAGAGAAGATTATTAAAATCCCCTATCACCACCCAGGGTAACCCAGATCTATTCCTCAACATACCCATCAGTTTCCAGGTTTCCTCTCTCCTACTCCGATCCGGACATCCATATAAACATGTCATACGCCATAATTTGTCAGTCATACTAACCTCGATATCAATATGGTTCGGCGAGTAACTCAACAATCTAGCTGTGTTATTTTCCTTCCAAAGGAGTGCCATACCCCACTTAAACCTTCATTATTCACATAAAACAATCCATCGTATCCAAGCCTGACACGGACTCTCTCTGCATGACTCCGTTCCACCTTGGTTTCCATAAAAAACACAAACTCTGGCTTCTTACAAGCAGGGGCGGAGCCAGAAATTGTTGGTGCGGGGGGCCAATCATAATTTGAGTGAGAATAACGATGAACTGAGAATAATTAACTTGATAACTTTAGAAAAAATTCATTAATTTTAGAAAAGTGAATCTGGAAAATTAAAAAAAAAAAAGAATAAGAAATATGTATAATCCATATTTTTGGCATATACATATTTCAAGAAGAAAAAATTTTGAGCATGTTAGACAATATGTGATTATGTATGTTCAAGAAGAAGAAATCATATTTTTGGCCAGGGCTAGTTGTGAACTTGCGAATCAAATAAGATTTTGAAAGCTTATTTTAAAAGTTTTTGTTTGGAGAGTGCAGATACTTTGGTGAAGCAATCGTTATGCTCTGGAACCGTGTTCTATGTTCATAATTAAGAAACTATATGTTTATAATTATAAAGCTATATATTCATAATTTTTCAACTTCATTTTCATAATTATTGAACTCTATATTCACAATTACAGAACTCTATGTTCATAATTACTGAACAATATGTTCATAATTATATAGCTATATATTCATAGTTTTTGAACTTCATATTTACAATTATTAAATCTCTATATTCATAATTACAAAACTATATGTTCATAATTATGTTCACAACTCTATGTTAATAATTATAGAACTATATATTCATAATTTTTAAACTATATATTCATAATTATGAACAGTTTTTAAAAAGTGTCCACCTTGCAAGGTGGACACGATTCCACAAAACATAATTTGCCTTGGTAAAGGGGGCCAAAAAAATAATAATATACTATTAAATATTTTTTTGGGGAAGGGGGGGCCAAGGGCCCAAGACACCCAATTACAGTTTTCCTCTAAATCCTTCACTCATATTAGTATTAATTAAAAAATAATAATTTGGGGGGAGGGGGGCTAAGGCCCCCTGCACTAACAATGTCCCTCCGCCCCTGCTTACAGGACACCATGTCCACTACTTCTCGAACTGTGTGTGGATTGCCCAAGCCACGACAGTTCCAGCTTAATGTACTCATGATGACGGGCGGGACTGGACACCAGCTCCCGCCATAGGCAAGTTTGTTGAACCATCAGTCACTGTTACCTCATCATTCCCACCATCCTCCCCGTTTTCCGTACCATGCCTACGACGCTTTGCCGTAGCCACCACCACCTCATCCTCAGACATACTCGTGGGCGTCACTCCCTCACCCCTCCGACCCCCGTCTACTGCCTCAATCATCTGTGGTTTTACCGCCAATGGACGTGGTTTCCCGCCTACCAGCACGAGCCAGTTATCCCCAACCGCTCTAGGAGCGCTCCGAGATCCACCAGCCCGCATATTCGGACCGTACAGGTACCTTTCAACCAGTTTAATTGGTTTAGGACTTTACTAAAAATTGGTTGAAAAATATGGTTACTAAAAATCAGAGGTTACCTAAAGTTCTAAACCAATTAAATTGGTTGAAACCGGAAAAATAACAAAAGAAAAATATGAAGAGACAAAAATGTCCTTACTAAAAATAGAAAAAATCATAAGGACTAAAAGTGTCCAAGAAATAATAATCTGGGGTGTAAAATAGCAAAAACGATAGTCTGGGACTAAATTTGAAATTGCCACCAAAGACAAGGGACCTCCGGTGGAATTAACTCTTTTGTCATTCCCATGGTGTTTAATATTGATGTAAAGGAAGCTAAAATATGCCCACTGGTCACTGGAATACATCCAAGAAGAAAATGGAAGGTGATGGAAGGTCACAAGTCATTTCTCAATGGACTATACAGAACAACAGAATTATTAAAATTGTAGTCTAATATGCAGGTTATGATATCTAAATTCTAAAAAATCAACAGAGTCGGAGTCGGGCTTGGCTTCCAGCGAGGTAGTCTAGCGGAGGCGGAGGCGGGCTTGACAAACTCCCAGAATTTGGACTGTATTTTTCTAAATCACATAACAGTAATGGCGTCCAGAGTCTTGTAATGGCGTCAAACATAACAGTAATGGCGTCCATTTGGTTCCTTGAAATAAGATTCTACGGCCTTGTCTTGTACGTTCGAATTCAAACTTGTTTGGACACAAACTTGCGGTCAGTTATGAACCGCTCTCATTTTCGTCTTCAACCGAGAAAACTCGGAGGACTGGATATGTGCCGCTTCGTGTTGCCGGTTCGAAACAGAGTTCCGCGTCCAGCTCCTTCGATGTTGTGATAATCGGTGCCGGAATCATCGGTTTGTCCATCGCTTTAGAAAAATCCAGTCCAAATTCTGGGAGTTTGTCGACAAAGCAGTCATGGAAAAAGAGGCAGAGGTGGCGGCGACGATGGTGGGGGAAATGACGAGAACAAATCCAGGTACCTAGCTGCAATTCCGGCCAACATGTGAAGGAAGGGGAAGAAGAAAATGACCGTTTTGCCCCCATGAGTAAATAATTTAAACAGATTTATGTTTTTCCGGCGACATTTGACCGTTGATTTGGTAGGGAGGACCAAATATGTTAAAAATCGTATAGTTACAGGACTAAATTGTTAGTTTTTAAAGTCGAGTACTGAAATTAACACGCCAACTATAGTCACAGGATCAAAAGTGTAAGTTTCTCTAATTAAATATATTCAGTTATTATTTTTATGTATCAGAGTTTATTAGTTATTGATAACTAATAACTTATTTTAATTACAAATCAGTTATAAGTTTTGTTTGATAAAATTATAGAGTTTAAAATAATAGCTTATTTTCCATATTTTAAAAGTTTTAATAAGCGTTTCAAAATAAGCTATCATTATTAATATTTCTCGACAAATTATATCGTACACCAGGGCGCACAATGCATTGTGCGCCCTGACTCAAAACGACGTTGTTTTGTACCCTTTTTTAAAAAAAAAAAAAAAAATCCGTTTCCCGTGTCTATTGTCAAATTCTTTAAAAAAAAAAATCTCATGTTTCAAATGTATATAATTGTATAATAGAATGTACATAATTGTATATTAGAATACACAGTCTTTTTTGAAAGGATAATACACATAATCTAACATAATAAAATCCTTTGTTTCGAATGTACATAATTGTATAACAGAATACACATAAACTCTGTCACATCAACTCCCCACACAACTTAACAAAATAACATCGTTTTGAGTGCATGATATAACGATTGGTATTTCTCTATTTAAATATCTAATAAGCTAGCGTTTAAAATATCTATTTAAATAAGATTAAAACAAATAGATAATATGAAATAATATATTAAAACATTTCATCATAACATATTTTAAAATACTCAAATTAAATCCAAACATTGATGTTTTATTATGAGATGCTAAATCATAAATGTGAAATATATATAATTTTAGACTTTAAATTACAATATATATCAATATTTAATTTATTTTTTTTTTTTTTGAAAGCTATTGGACTTGTTGAAGCACAAAGAGTCAACACCGCCTCCACTGAAGCTCGACCTCATGACCTCCGATATGCAAGAGTCACTACATGTCATTTGAGCACAAAGTGTTTGGCATCAATATTTAAATTTAATTATAAATTTAGAAAAATTGTCATTTTATGTTTTTTTCTTATACGTATCATCTTATTCAACAAATAATTTTACGAAACACTTCAATCAGTTAGTGTATTAACTACTAGTTTTTCAACTTTTAGTTAACTTATAAGCTAGATGTGCCAAATATAGCCGGTACAGATCTCTTTGAATTTAGGTGTGAATAAATTTTAATCAAAAATTGAGTTTAAACTAATTAATCTATGTAACGAAACATTTTGATTTACTACAATTATTTTAATCTTTATTTTTCAAATTTCCTCTTTTTCCGATTAATAAATACACACTTCCTATCACCACATATCTTCCCATTTGTATTCAATATATATAATGTAAATATCATCATCATCGGTTCAATAAAAACAAAAACATAGCATTGGAATATTTAATTTATATGTAATTTCGTATTTTTAACGGCTAGATTTATACCATAATTACAGAAATCAGCATCTGATCAATACTTTACAAGTAACATTAGTATAGCAAAGTCCAAAACTTTAATCAAAATTGAACAGAAACATTGAAATAAACAAACCCGTCTGAGATATATGGAAGAAACATATGAAAGGAACAATATATAGAAAAAAAAAATCTGAGATTTTGCCATAAAAGGGCACAAAACCTGGACAACTGAGCAAGTGTATCAATAATTAATCAGTAACAAACACTATATTATAGCCTATGGTCCAATCCAAATTAAAGCAAAAAAAAAAAAATACTGTACATTGTCTCTTCTGCATAAACTCTCACCAAATGAAAATATGAGTCCCTGGCCAGCAAAGCTCTGACTTCCAGGTTCACATAAAATTGATTGTTGACTATTGTACTGTTACTCCAACACCGCAACTTCCTGATCAACTCTCCAGTAATTTGCGTCGTTGAACTCTTTCATAGATGCGGCACTTTCGTCTGTATTCTCGTTTTCTGGCAACTTGGGTAAGCTGCTCCTTTTTAATGGTGCTGCTTCTCCAACAATACCCTCCTTGAGGGCATGTTCCATTGCCTTCTCGGTACCTTCTAATTCCACGCCTACAAATTCAACATCCTCCTCAAACAAAGAAGGGACTGCAGCTTTCTGACTGGAACCAGACACACATGAAGTCGTCTTATTAGAATCAGGAGAAGTTGAGGCATCATTTGGAGGAGATTCTCCACTGGATGTGGAATTAGGAGATGGCGGTGATGTGGTGGTTGCCTCCACTGAACTGACTATTTCACCATCAGAGTTGGTTTGATCAAGAAACGGATTTAAACTGGATCCACCGGCTTGGAGATCTGTGGAATCCCCCCATGCTACCCATTCAGGTATTGGCCTGTCTCCAAAAGGGTCATCATTCTCTGATGTCTCAAAACGGAAGAAATCCATATCACCAGATGCACCTGCTTTCCCATCTTGGGCATTTAAGCCTACACCATTGACGGTGTTGATTCCAGTAAATCCATTGAAAATGTGGTTGACATTAGAACTGGTTTTGCCATCAGTAAAACCTTTGCTTTCAGGCAATTCATCCTCCGCTCCGACTACCACCTCATCATCACTATTACTGCTACCACCATTGGGTGCTCCATTCAGGTTGATCTCCTCCATCAAATCAGAAGCTGAGGTGCTCATAGGAGCACCACCAATTCTATCATCTTGGAAAGCAAACCAGTTTGAATTTGTGAACAAACTGCTGCAGAAAGGATTAACATGTCATACACAACTTCTGTAGAAAGAAGCTACCCAGAACAACTTCTGGTATGAAAAAATATGCTACTGCATTCAACCAAAAACTCACCTCCCCTGGTCATCTCCCAGCCTTAAGGATGATACAACAACTTCAGCAGATTCATCATCAAAGTAAACATCCTGCATATTCATGAATGAATGGAACAATTAACATTACAGAACCAGTAAGAAAAGTAGGACAATGAGAACAGATAACAAATAAAATCACATGAATGTGAAGGTGTCTCCAAATATTTTCTCAGTGTAGGGGAAAACAAAAATGAGTGATCTAATACACTGAAAACTTTACCTCATCATCCCGGTCAAGAGCTCCATGACCCTGTAAATGAGTAATAAATATATCACGCAATTCAAGTCTTTGTTGGAACCTAACCAGTGCTATTATATAGCACTGTAGCAGGGTTTTCCGAAGCTGAAGGGGAAGAAAGATTGGGCTTAAAATGGCCCACTTTCCATTTTGGAAAATTCTACAAAAGGAAAAACTATAGAATAAAAATAGGAAAAATAGCTCCGTACTAAACAGGCTCAAATTTCTTTTTTGCTGCATGAACAGGGTGTTTTAAAAAATTATACGTTAGGACTTAGGATATGGGGTTGGCCCCTAACAACCACTGGTCCAAAAAAAAAAAATCCAAATAGGATGGGTCAAAAGTAAATAAATAATTTTTTGGGGGGATACTGGATACTGGATAGTGTCTAATGACAAAACATTTCAGGTTAAACCCATTACCTCCTCAGCATCATCATTATCATATATGGTGTATCTGAATGCCTGGCTCAAATTATTAGCTAAAGCAGCTACATCATAATCTCTGTCGTGAACATCTTCCTCATCACTGTCTCTTGTCCGGTCCTGCAAGGCAGTAGGACGGCTGCAAAGAGCGAAATGATAAGGAACAAATTTTACCAGAATGCGAAGTACAACACAATTCTTTGAAAAGAAAACATAATTCCTTAATCAGCAAAAAACTAGTCACTTGGATCTCTAATAAAATAGCTTTTATTCAAACCCAATCTTTTTCTTCTGTAAGTATAATAAATTTCAACAATTTAACATCATTAAAAAGCTTTCTACTCATAAAACATAATTTGGAAAAAGAGAAACATACCCACATGCCCATCGATAGACATTCTCAGTCTTATTACGATCTTGTAATACTGTAGCATGCCACTCACTCCATTCACTAACCTTCTGGAGAAACCAAAAGGCATTGCACAAGTGAGCTAGTGAGCAGTTATAAACTTATACAGTATGAAACAAAATGTCATTCAACAGAACACTATTAGAATTGTGTCATAGATTCAGCCACAAGCAGTAAATATATAAATAAGCCAAAAGCAGGTAATGGCATTGCATGAAAACAAAATTTAACCAAACATAGATAAAATTTGCTTCTAAAAAGATCACATAGTAGGCATCCAAAGATGACCAGAAAACTAAAAAAAGCCAAGCATTCACATAGAAAGGCAAAAGTAATAAGTTTGGATCTCCATCATTAGAGTGTAGTAGTAAATAGTCACATGTAAAATAAATGTAACCTACAACCCCACTTTAAATTCAATTTCTTTCTTAAGTCAGAATTTACAAGCTAAGAAACACATAAGACTTCACTAAAGGTTTAGCAACTCCAAAAACTAAATCCAAGGTATTCCAAACACAGCTATTTGCATAAATGCATAGAAATACAAGAAAAAAGCATTTTATGAAACATCACACCTCAAGATGTGCCCGGACCCGACTATCATTGTTTCCCAGCTGAACAAGTTTATTACATATGCGTGTTATGTGCCCTATGTTTCCCATCCGAGGTGCTTTTTTTCCAGCAGCAGGAGTAGTTGCCTGGATAAAATAAAATATAACTGTCAGAGGAAAGTAATCTCATACAACTAGACAACATGACTTCACACATTGAAAGAGTTTGCAAATTCATGTTCTTTACTGAGAACTGTACCAGAAGAGGATAAAAGCACAAAGGGGCAAGCACTTCAGGTGTATTTACCTGATTAACATCACTGGAAAGAGTTGGTTGTTTATCTGTCTGAAGCATTTTTCCAACCAAATTACACTCTTGGAAAAGATGGTCAATAATGACAGAATTTTTGCTTTCCAGGCATGTGTAGATTATACTCTCAACATAATGATGCAAAGCATTATTATATGGGTACCTGTATCAGTTAAATTAACATATCAATAATATATAAAATCTATAGCAACCGACTTTCTAAGTACGAAATTATATTACTTTATCCCATGTTTTCAGATTCAGGACCATATAAGCATAAACTTCTTACTCAAAAAAGAGATCCAGGATTCTCAGAATTGTCCCTGAACTGATCAGTTCTGTCTCTGCTACTTCGTTGGCAGTTTTCAGTAGAACCGAAATGAATTCCACGGTCTAAAAGAAGCAGAAGACCAGGATTAGGATTAAAAAATGAATAGATAACAGAATAACTAATTACAATAGCATTCGAAGTAAAACAAATGGTAAATGTTACATATTATTTGCCTAAGATATTCACATTTTTAAATTGTCTTTACAAGGAAAGAAATTCACCCTAACACAGAAAGAAAACAAACCCACAACACAAATATTTAAAAGGCATAACTCATACCCATTTTATTTATTTTAAAAAACTTTAGACATGATTCAAGCTATAAGCAGAAATAATAATAATAATAATAATAATAATAATAATAATAATAATAATAATAATAATAATAATAATAATAATAATAAAATAAATACTCCAGCTCAAATTAGTTTGAGATGTTGAACAAGACATAGAGAGCAAGTGGCAAGCTTTGTTTATAACTTTCAATAAACACTAACCTTTAAGCGATGCTTCCCAAGAGGAGGTCTCAATTCACCATATGTTGTAGGCAGAATCTTCTCATCAGATGACACATTTAACAGCATCAGCAAGTCACCTTTGTCATAATATTTGTAATCATAGTGATTGTGTTACAGTCAGGAACAGAAAGGATGGGGCTTTCACAAGAAAGCGCAAATAATACATAGTATGATACAGAATGTTAATATTCATTATCTTCTATTCTTCCATTATACTTGGATATGCAAAGGTTCCTGCTGAAGTACTTGGCATATTCATGCCCAAAAGCAATTTAAAGCAACTAAGAAAACCACAAAAAACTCCTAACCGACCAGAATATCCTTACATAGCATCAAAATAATCTGAAACTGCAAGAATGCATCCTGGTGATTACTTGTATTAGAATGATGTAAAACTCAAATATAATAAATGTTATAGTAAAAAATATCTAATTTAAGATTATATAACAAATATTGCATAAGCAACACATGTATGTCTATACCCCGATAAAGCTTTAACTTTTCATATACATACATTTTTTTTATAAGTACTCCATATATACATATATACATACATTTTTTAAATTTTTTTTATAAGTACTCCATATATACATAGATAGATGTATATAGGGAGCGTGGGAGAGGCAAGTTTCAATTTTACATTTGTGACTTGAGGATGGAAATTCACAACTATGACACTCAAATTTTTGCATAAAAAGAACTTTGTATATTGTAATTTCATACTTACCAAGCTTAGGCAGCATTGCACCAATAGTGTCAGAATCCACATGCATAGGAGCCTCATACATGTGCTGGCTACGGAAGGCATACATCATGGATGATGGAATTGATCTTTTTGGGTCCAACAATGAAATACAGACAGACAATGAATGGACAAGGGAAGATTTTGAATGCGCATCTTCAAGTGCATGACCAAATATTCTTGCAACAAAACTGAAAAGGAGATTTTCAGACTATGAATTTTACTTTCAGTAGAAAATACACAAAGGGGAAATCTTGAGAAAGTCTGAAAACCTTGAGCTAGATAACTTAGTAGCAAGAGGAGATGGTGAATTTCTGGTGATTGTGCACAGTGTTTCTGCAGCATTAGCGTGTACTTCAGGAGAACACTGAAAAATATCAAAAAGAAAATGCAGTATTAGATTTGTCTGAGATAATATGTCAATCATCATCAAGAAAGTAAGCACTTCATGTGAATTGCATCAAGAATCTTCCAATAGAAGAGAACTTAGCATTAAGCTGATGGTCTAAGATGACCAAAAAGGTGTACCACTATCTAAAAGACACCATGTAATTTCAACTTAGAACGCAGGTTAAAAGGAACATCTTGACAATAACCAGTAACTACAAAACATGCATTAACAACAAAAGTATTGTGAATGAGTACAAAGATTATGAGGGACCATTCCAGATGACAGATTCAACTGCACCATGCACCAGCACAAAGTAACTACAGGTCAACCAACTCTTGGAATTTGACACTTTTCCATCCAACCTCAATTATTCACAATACTTCTTGACAGTTATTGACGAAACAATATATGCTACTCCAGAGCAATAGGGCACTACTTTGCTTTAAAGCAAATGTGCATATCAAAGCATTACTTTTTTCACACAAAGTGGCAAAAATTCAAATGCATAAATTAAATCACTCAACAAGCAATAAATCAATTACTCCATCTCTCCCATATGACTTGCCTTATTTATTATTCATTGGTCAAACCAACTCTTTCTTTGCTTATTTTCTTTGGTATTTTTAATTTCTTAGCTTTTGGTGTTTAATAGTATTTTTAATGTAGTTTCTAAATATATAAATTTTATATATTAATACTAAACTTAACATTATGAAAAATTAAATTGTAAATAAATTTAGTCAAGCCTCGTTAACCGAACCAAACACATAAGATGGGACAGAGGAAGTAATATACTTACTAAGAATCATTCTTAATCATCCATAATCCTTAACTCGTTTATTAAGAATTTATCTTAATTATCTGTAATCTGAACTCTGTATTTGCAATCTATAATTTACAAACATTGATCAATGAATTGAGACAAGTTACCACTTAATAAAGATATATATTATATATTAATTAAATATATATAATTGGATCAAGAAAATTTGTGTATTGTTGGAGATTTCTAGATTAACTGAATGATTATATATAACTATTAAGCATATAAGTCCCTTGAGAATTGAGATATGAGAAGGTTTGGATTGTTTTATTGTTGGAGAGTTCTAGAAGTTTATTACTTCCCAAAGATTAATTCTCTCTGGTGACTTATAGAGTTCTTCTCAAAACTCTCTGGGACTCTGCCAAGTGATATTCAACACTCCCCTTCCCCCTGGGACCCAGTGAAAAATAGAAACAAATGATGAAACAACATGACATACCTGATAAACAGAAGAAAAGATGGTCTATGGGTTATGGGTCTTTGATGAGGAGGCAGAAATCAGTAAGTCTTTGAATCATAAGATATTTTTAAACCCAAATTTTATGTTCACTGTGCTTCGGAGAGAAGCAAGAGAATCCCCTCACTTTGTGCATCACTCAAGGGAGAGAAAACCACTCTCTTTCTGCAGTTTCCTAAAATCATCGCTTTGACATACTAGATTGATGAGGCATCATTCTGGTTGCTTTTAGTGACGAAGCACTCTCTTTTAACAAGTCTGATTGTGATTAAAAGAATATATGTCTCTGTATTAGATGGATTAGATTACAAATTTTCAAATTCAACCTGCTATTAGAAAGTGACCCACCAAACCATGTCTAAAAATGTGTGATTCAGGCAAGTTACCAAAAAGGGTCTAAAAATTTCTGGCTTTATACATTATCTACCAATCAACCAGGCAAAAGAACCGCATAGAGTTCAGAACAACAATATGTGCACTTACAGAAGGGCTTAGTTTATCCACAATCATTTCTAATAAATTGCTATCAGCCAACCATTGCAAGACATCTGTAGAGTTGGGATAGCTATGATCATCAGCACCTACAAGACGCACCAAAACCTGTAAAGAAGATCTTATTAGCACAAAGGACCATGCTTTCAAACAGGGCACTTAAATTCAACTAATATTCAATATCTATCTTAAAATAGAATCATCACACTCAGCTGCTAAATATCAAGCCCATACCAACCTCCATGATGGAAGTAATACCAATCAAATCAACCATGTGCGCAAAAACATCATGATGGGCCTGCAACACAGTGAAAAGAGTAGGAATCAGTTATCAGAGAGGTCAAGGCATGTACAAAGCACTAATGGACCTAATGATCAAACACCTATAGCACAACTTAAATCAATTTTCAGAAATGAGGAATTTAAAGTGTAATCAAATTGTGGCTTCATTAAAATTACTAGTGATTCTATCAAAGTCAACAATAACCAATTCAAAGAAAATTAAAAACTAGTAAATAAAACACAAAAACATGAAAGTACCGGATAAATGAATCATTAATATTGGAACAGCTCCATATTTGAAATGCAGAGTACACAAGACACACAAGAAATTCAGTTTACCGTCAAGAAAATTGCAATGCTTTAGGCGTGCCCAGCATTAGTACCCACCTTTACATAATTCATAAGCGGAATAGTCTTCCGCAGCATTAGACATATCACAACCTGAAAGGCAGCAGAGACTACTTAAAGCAACTTGCTTTAACCAATAACAGATTTACAAACAAATACTGGCATAAATAAATCAATTTATACCTTGCTAAAATATCCAGCCAGCAATGCACTATGAGGATGGCTTGATTCCAGAAAGGAAAAGAGTAAATTCATTAACTGCAAAAATTCCATTAATTAATGGTTGAGATATCAGATTAATATAATTCCAAGTACAACATTCAAGTGCTACAATAGAACCATGTTGGTAGTGCACCTCTTCCTCCTCAACCAGAGTTTTAAGGATAACATCAATTTCACACGTGAATATCTCACAGGCAATGAATGGAAACCTAAAATGTAAAACAAAAAACCCTCATTAGAAATGAAATTCAGGATGTACAAACAAAATTTCCTTATCCTTCTTTAAATATAATAAAAACACAGCATTAAGTTTTTTTCTTGAAACATACTTGAATGTCCGTTTGCTATCCGCATGGTCAAGAGGTTCATCAACAATATAGTGCAGCAGCTGTTCGACCTGGGTACTCTCTCTCAAACTGGAAAACACAAAAGTAAATAAGTAAATAAATAGTGTCTCTAGAAAGTCCAAGATTAGGCAAAATAAATAAATCAATCAACTTCTCATGGAACATATCTTAAAACTTGCTTACAAATTTATGAGGCGACCATTCAAAGCTTTGCATTCTTGGATTATCTCCTCTTCATCAAGAAGCTCTTCCAATGTGAAATTTTCCTTGTCCAATATGGCTTCGATCTAGGGATCCAGAAACCAAAATATATATAACAATGGAACAAATTTAGGAACAAAAGCAATGGCAGAAGAAGACTACAATTCTTATGCTAGCAAACATGGGGCTATTATTAAACTCTATAACTTAAAAGCAAAGACTAGCTAATACAAAATGAATATAGTAAACAAAGGAAAGTGGAGAAAAGCAAATCAAATTTCAATAAGGCTCCATTGGTTCTGGGACTTAAAAGTCAACATTTCAACATGCTTTAGTAATGCCCGGGATAGGGTAAATTTAAATAATAGAAATGAAAGTGGATATGCATAAGTTGTAACTGCAGCTCAAAATCATCAAAAACTGTCTGGTGCAGCAAATGCGACGCTATGAAGTGCTTAGGCTAACCGCTAACTCCAGTCTCAATGTAACATAACTACAAGTATACTCTGCCAGCTCAAATACCTCCAATTCAATTCAATAAGATACATTCTTAGCTATAAAAGGGATTCCTAACATCAATTGCTCCGAATATAACACCCTCACATACAAACAAAGAAATACAACTTCAAATACAGAAATTCTCTCCTTGACTCCTCCCAATTGCATTGAATTACGAGGATTGCAGCATTGCAGACGCAGAGACGGATCCACTCACTTACCGGCGAAGAAGCCGAGAGAGGTGGGAGCTTCCAAAACATATCTCCTGCCTAGGGATACAAGGCAACGTGACACGTATATCCCGCGAGAGGGCAAGCAGAAACCAAAATCCTAATATAAGAACAGATCTGTAAACCCTAAAACTGAATCTCGGGTATGAGAGCTCAAGATTCGAGATGGAGATGCGTATGCATATAGGAGACAGCAAAAAACCCTAAAGTATGGATAAGAAGAAGATCAACAGAAAGGAAAGCCGTAAAGATCGAAGCTTTAGAGAGAGAGAATCCGGGGAGGGAGAGAGTTTTCATAAAATGGCAGCGGAGGAACAGAGGGCCTTGTTTGTTGATGGGGAAAATGAAGTGAAGGGCGCAAAAGTACAAAATTGGTGTTCGTAATTTACAAACCCAAAATTCAAATCTAAATCTAATCTAATGTCTAATATCTAATATTATTATTATTATTTATTATTATTATAAATTATTATTATAATAATAATAATCCTTTATATAATAAAGCTATATGGTTTGGGAAATAATTAATGCTACAATTAATGTCCCAACATCTTTTATTATAAAAA
Source organism: Ipomoea nil (assembly GCF_001879475.1). Classification (NCBI taxonomy): domain Eukaryota; kingdom Viridiplantae; phylum Streptophyta; class Magnoliopsida; order Solanales; family Convolvulaceae; genus Ipomoea; species Ipomoea nil. Next base: position 3,672,535 of record NW_017616574.1, on the reverse strand, counting down.
AAAAAAAGCACAACATTTAAAAAATAAAATAGCTATATATTATATAATCATATAAAAAATATACTTTTGAAAAATAAAATAGCTATATATTATATAATCATATAAAAAATGTGTTCAATTAGAGTTTAAATTTACACATACAAAATTTGAAATTTGCTTTCCAAATGTAATTATCTTAGTTATTATTCGTATTGTGAAAATTATAATATAGATGAAATACAATTAAGAATAAATCAATGTAATTATGTAAATTCTCTCTATAAGTTTATTTGAATATGCACATAATTAGAGATTATATTAACCATACAAAATTATAATTTTAATTTTAATTGTAATTTTGTATTCTATAAAAATAATAAATACTTGACCAATGGAAGCTCAAAAATATTATTATATTAAATAATTTAAAATATTTTAATTTTTCTATTTTTTATTTATATTTATAATAACATAATTTTTTCCCGTGCATCGCGCGGGTGAATTACTAGTAATAATAATAATAATAATAATAATAATAATAATAATAATAATAATAATAATAATAATAATCTACAATCTATAAATATACAAATACAAATACAAATATACAAATATACAATACAAATACAAATACAATACAATATACAAATCCAAACCTAATAAGAGCGAATAATGTTAGGCCCTTAACTGGAACAAAAAAAATGTCGGTACTAATTGTTTCTTAAAATGAATGGTTTATATTATTTTGATTTTAGTATCTTTTAATGATTTTCCTTATTTACCCTCTATTATATTATTTTCTTCCCTTAAATAACCCTAAATTCTGTTAGTTTAAACTTTAGTAACGGAATATTCCGTTAACTATTTATTATTCTTAACATACTCTTAATTTATATAAGGTCTTAGGTTCGAACCTCATCCCAAGTATAATTGACATAATTGTTAAACATATATTCCGTTTATTATTCTTAACATACTCTTAATTTATATAAGGTCTTAGGTTCGAACCTCATCCAAAGTATAATTGACATAATTGTTAAACATATATTATGAATATGTTAAAATGTATTAAAAAAATATATAATATAAAATTTAACATAAACTTTGGTCAAATAATTAGCTCGACTAAATACATAGCATTCAAAGTTGAGCATCAAATATTATAAATCAGGAACTACTTTAAAATTATTTGATTTTCTTGAATTTTTTTATTAAAAAAAACAAATTTATGTTAAGTTTTTTTTTTTTAATTAATCTTCTTCTGATTATTTAGAACAAAACTTAATATTTCAATTATGCTTTTGCATTATTGGAATGATTTAGGTCATTATGGTATTAATATTTTTTTGTATTTTTTTATAATGGTACAATTGTACATTACATTACTAATATTATACTATTATTTTTTTATCGGACAATGTTCTTACATCATTGTCAGACCTGCGCGGCCTAACTACAAAGTTGTTGATCATAAATACAATTACACATGGACTCTAAAACGGTAGGATCATTTTTCAAATAATTGACAATGTTAACATCCTACTAGCTCCAATTGAACAAGTTTACACATCAAAATTTTATCAATGCATGAAAACTTCTAAAAAAATTTGTAAGTTAATTTTTACTATATCATTATATTAATATCTATTGTAACCATATATTTTGAATTATTTATTATCATCCTCTATTAACAGCAATTGTAGCAATTGTTATGGACAAACTCACAAAACAATTTGTCTCAACAAGGAATTGAAATTAAAAAAAATCATTGATTTCATTATTGTTGAAGAAAAGTATGTACGACACTTTATTACTCTTATTAATTAAATAAATTAGTAGCTACAACAAAAAAGAATACATATGCATTTAATTAATTTAGAATTAGATGTCTATAATGCTTTATTTAAAAAAAAATTATTCATTATAAAAAAATTTAAAAGAAATATAATTTCATTAGTTATATTATCTTTATTTTCTACAATTCAAAGATTCATTACCTTCAAATGTATTAATTTATTATATTCACTACATTGTTCATTGTCTTCTTTTTTACATTATCTTGTAATTAAATATCAAAGTTATAATTTTTTTTTGAATGTTACTGGCCCTATTACATTGTAGTATCTGTTCATATACTTTCTCAACCTACTGAAACACAAAGAACCAATAACGCCTCCAAAGTTATAATACAAAACATGTTTTATATATATATATATATATATATATATATATATATATATATATATACCAACTATTTTATACCAATATAATAAATATTAATATTTCGTTCAATACTTTCACATGATAACCTGCGACACACATCTCACAACACATGAAACATGTAGGAAAAAAACTACCACTACTAAATATCATAGGTGTTTGTACGCTAAAGAGTTCATATTACAACTAAAATCTCAATCATATACACAGCAAGGTAAATCTAAAACTTCCTACATCATAATCTCATTGCATGATGAATCCCTCTATGTTGCTACCAGTAACCTAATTGCACATGAAACACTACCAATAAAAAAACAAAAAAAAAAAAAAACAAAAAAAAGAGGACATGTACTGAAGATGAAAACAATAACAATGCTACCCAAAAAAAGAATTAAGAAGAATTAAAGAAATTTAAATCAAAAGTAATATTTATTTAGACTATTGCTTTAAAACTAAATATTTAGACTAGCGTTATTACAAAGTTGCAAACATTTATTTTAGTGACAATTATAATCAATCTCTCATATATTATCTTGCATTTATATACTTTAAATTACCGATTTAAATAAACAAATTCAACATTTATTTACATATGCATGAAAATCTCCTATATAATATTGCATTGATATACTTTGGAATACTTATTTAAAAATAATTATTGGGGATTATTTCATTCGCACAAAGTGCGTAAAAAAACTAGTCTATAAATACGCATAAAGGCACAATGATTTTTGCCCATAACATTTTCAGGCGGTTTTTCTTGCACTCTGTGCTTTCCCTGTGGTACTCGAGAAAATCTATCGCGGTTTTGCCCTTACCGATGTATTTGCTTTGACTCATTTACCCTTATCGATGCATCGGCGGTTAATAGGGCCGACACATTTGGTTCGTTTTCAGGGGGACGCTGGCCCGTAAATGACATCCGCTTTCGTCACCCACGTTGTGCCCATTTCTTTTCCACCATACCGATTAGATGATTTCGGCCAACAATAATATTTATTTATGTTTTGCGTCCTTTTACCGCTGTTGGTCAGTTTGCATCATACTGACCTTATCTGCCTCTGTACTTTTTGCAAACAATTATTGTTTTTTTTTTTTTTTAATTTTGCTTATTACATTTGATTTGGGCTTTTTTGAGTCCTTCTATCGGCGTTACTCAGCTTCCACCATACTCATCTTCTGATTTCCGTACTTACTTCCCGTGAAATCCCGTGAATTCGGGGGATGGCCGTATCTGTACGTGAACATTCCCAGTTCTTTACGTTTGTTTATCCATCGTTTGCTTATCGTGGGGAGTGGTTGATGACTTTTTTTTTTTATATATATTTCTTTATGGTAAATATATATATATATAGTAACACCCCCCAAACAAGACCTATATAAAAGCCTTAACACATGCAGATTAAACAACAAAACTAGCACAGCGAAAGATAAAACGAAACTGGATAAAAGAAATCCGAACGGGTGTCACGCCACGTCTACCAAACACGGTAAACGCTACGGCAAACAATCTGCAAGTGTATACATCTATCCCAAAAACATCAGTCTAAAACTACTTGGGCACACAGGCCACAAAACAAGGATGAGGGTACTAAGCTACCAGGCACTAGACATCGCGCTCGTCTAAACATCACCTGAAAGATACAAAGATAAACATTGGGACGACGCCCGGTCAGTGATAAATGCTGGTAACCCACCAATACATGTGAAATATCATACATAAATAGATATAAGGTGTAAAACCATTTTCGAAACGGAATACATATATATAAGTCAAAAGCCAAGATCAACATTCAACACAGGACTCATCACTCTCAAAGATAACACGGGAACACATCCCAAACCACAAAGGTTAACCACACGCAAAGGATAAAGACTCACCCAACGGCAACACATGCCAAAGCAACACATGCCTCCGTGACTACACACGTCACGAGAGAAGAACACACAACGCCGGCTTTACAAGCCCTCGCAACATCACCCATCACGAGTTGGTATGCCTTCCTTATGCCCTGTTCCAACCTTATGGCTACCCCCAACCTTATATCTTCTTCCAACCATTACCTCCAGGACCCCTGTACTTCTTAGTCCAACCTTATTCCCCGGGACCGTCGTCCCCCACCAACGACCACCAACGAGACCACCAATTCATAGTACACAAGGTACCGTACACGGCGAAACACATGCCTGGATAACACATGTTATCCCCCAATCACGTGAACCTTACACAAAGGCCACAACTCCATAATCACGTCACGGCCACCACGAGGACCCCTGCAATACCTTGGTAACTAGCGTCCCATACCACTAATCGTGCAATCCAGGTAAAGCCACACACGCACCACAACTCAACAAGAGTCAAACAACGGATCACAACGAAGGTATGAAACATACTCAATCAAGGAACGGGTCACAACCCAACAACAACAACGATGAATAACACAAGTTATCATCAACCAAACGGAAGGTACAAACCACACACACGCTAGCATTAAGACAATAAACTAGCATGCTTAACAATGGAGAAACTCAAGATAGTTCCGAGGAACACACAAGACACCTCTTGGTCCAACGAAACACAATGTTGAACACTTAGCACGATTCAAGACACCAAAGTCCTACATGGATACCTACCATATAGTTCTAGACGTACGAAACATCAAGAAGACACTCAAATAGTTCCACAAAAGAACAACGGGAAGTCAAACGGATCACGGGGAACAAATCCCGAACAAACACCACAGTGTTCCCCGCGGGTGGACCCACGGGTAGGCCCCTACCCGTGGTTCCGCTCGCGGGTACGCTACCCACAAGCCTATGTACCTGCGGGTGGGCGCGGGGTAGGGCTCTCCCCGCCATTCCGCCCGCGGGTACATACTCCTGTGCAAAATAATCCCTTCGGGGATTTTCTTCTCCAAACACAAATTCAAGTCCAAAACATGCCAAATCTCACCGAACACAACAAAATGACTTGAACCATGGAAAATGCCAAGCAATGGCACAAAGGAACCCTAAACACAAGCTCTAGATATGCAATAACACAAGACAAATGCATAAACCCTCACATTTCACAGCCAAACACATGTAGAATCCAAGAAATCACATATAGGTAAGCAAAATAGGTTTTGTAGAGCATGTGTTACCTCTTGTAGACCAAAAGACTTCACTTTACACCACAACAAGCTCCCCACAAAGCTTACTTTCGAAACCCACTTCAAGATCAAACCAAAAGATCATAAAGATCCTACCTTTAAGAAAAAGACAACTAAGATGGAACCAAAAACACAAGATGAACTTAGATCTTACCCTCCTAGATGCCCAAATAGGTGAAAGGTTGAATCTTGGAAGCAAATCTTGGAATCTTGACAAGGGTCTCAACTTGGCTTGGAGAATAAGCTACACTTCTTTTCTAGAGAGAAGGTAGAATTAATTTCTGGAAATGTACGGAATGAAATGAAGAAGTCTTCTAGGTTAGGTTATAATACTAACTCTTGGTGAAAAGTCAAGAATACCCTTACTAACCCTTAGAAAGTGTAAGGAACAAGGGAACAACCCTCAAAGCTCAAGGTACAACACAACTTTAAGGTTGCTAGTCAAATTCTAGTCCTTGAGTATTAAAAATCAGGATTTTAGGAATTAACTCCTCAAATAGAATAGGATTAATTACTCAATTAATCCATGAATTGAATGTGGATTTTTGGGGTGTCACACACACACACACACACACACACACATATATATATACATATATATATATATATATATATATATATATATATATATATATATATATATATATATATATATATTGTTAAGATCATATGAGAACATGTGCTTAGGTGAGAACGTGAGAACACATCATGTGCATCCATCTAATATTTTTTAATGGTCTAGATTAGATTAAGTGTGTGCGAACACGCATTAAATGTGTGCAAACACACTAAATCGCTTCTAAGCATAAACACATCAAAAGTTATACCATGGAATTAGTAAGGAAGCCGTAAGGGAATACACCGAACCAAATTGAAAGAGAGTTGCTACATTTTGGTCTACAATAAAGAGAACTAAGAGTGAGTTGGATCACATTACGTGGTCAGGAGGGTTGATATATCCTTAAGATGAGTTTCCATGTATGGTATGAAAGAAGGGCTACGACATTATGTCTAGTATGATAATAGAAATCGAATGATGAACTTGAGAAGTGAAAGCGGTAATGAAGGTTGATTTTGTTTGCTATCAATAGTTAAAGGATTAAGTAAACGATGAGGAAGTGATGACGTCAAATGAAAGGATCGAGGTAGTTGAAGTTTATCAACTACGATCAGAGTGAACGTAGTAGTGTTATGAGAATTAGATCTCATTACGTGTAACCTATCCTTGAGGGGTGAGAACAGTAAACAGTATGTAAGGAAATATATAGTAGTTCAAGCAAGAGAGGTTGGGATCGGTTTTAGTTTGAACTTTGTGGGTATCTAACCCTAGTAAAGACGAGCAAGATGCTACTGAATAAGAAAGAAAAGTGTTTGTGAAACACTCTCAGTTTTCATGAGAGAAAACTTAGAAGTTCAAGTGTGGAGACCAAAGAAGTGGTAAGAACTGTAACACCCCGTGTTACGGCCTTCAATCCCGGATTAATTATTAAATTAATCCCGTTAATAATAATTAAATATGATTTAATTCGGTTAGGTTTCCTTTAATTAATTAATAAAGGTCCACCATGAACCGTGGACCCTTGCCTAAATTAGAGTCCTAAGCCTATTAGGAATAAAGAAAGTAAACCCTTTACTATTCAGATTCTAATTAGGAATCCTAGACCTAGTTATCTATTAGGAATAAAGGAAGTAGGCCTTTTACTATTCAGACTACGATTAGGATTCCCTTTAATTAATTAATATGGTCCACTATGGACCATGGACCCTTATCCCTAAACCCAATCCTTAGTTCCAAAAGGAATAGAATTAGCAAGCCTATAATATTAGTTCCTAACCAGGACTCCTAAATATATAAATAGGGGACTTAAGAGGCACCTAGAACCCCCCACCACAATAAACGTTCCACCACCCCAAAGTGCTCCAAGAATCCCCTTAGAAGAAGTCAAGAAAGCAAGAAAGCTTAAGGAAAGACCCTTCATAGCCAAGGAATTAATTAAGGCTAAGAGGTAACCCATGTCTCAACAAAACCTATTTTCATAGCTATGATTTCCCCTTAGGGTTTCCCCCATATGATTGTAAATGGCGAATTACTATGATTATTATTGATGTTGATTTAATGATTCCATGGGGAAATCTTGATAATCTTGATAATTGGGAGTTTCTTGATAATGATGATATTCTTGATGATTAATTCGGGATCCTTGATGATTACGTGTTGTTCTTGATGATTATGATGTTCTTGATGATTAATTGGCATCCTTGATGTTTATGTGTTATTCTTACCGAATCTTGCAATTAGAAGATGAATCGTATTCTTGTGATATAAAAGTGATTAGAACCCTAGGTTGTATCGTATGTTATTATTCTTGGATTATCGGGTGGGGAAATCGCATGTTTGGGTGTTGATTATGTTTAGAAAAGCATGATAGGATAAGTGTCGCTCGTTTCTCGTATTTGATCCGTTAATTGTCTACGTGTTGCCGTGAATTACGTTGTAAAGTGTCTAAGCATGGTTTCGGGTTCCACAACGGTTCCCGGGGCGAAAAGTTGATGAAAAGAGTCAGTGGGGGGTAGGGGACCCGCCACCTACCCACGGCCGAGAACACTGTTCCGGCAGCGGGCAGCCGGCGGGCGGGCAGCTACCTGTCGGCGACCTGCTGCCCGGAACAGTATTGTCCGGCGGGCAGCCGGCGGGTGACCCCCACCCACCGGCTACCCGCTGGAATCTTCCCCCCCTCGGGACCCCGGCTTCCCCGTTTGATGTTTCCCCGATCCCTGTGGTGTCCCAACGGACCCCGTTTGTCGTGCCTATGTCTAGTTTGATGTTTCGGGTACCGTTCGTAGGTTTATGAGTCTATTGTATTGCATGCTAGTTGAATTAGTATCCCGTTGACCTAGGTGGAAGAAGTATGATCCCCTTAGGACTATTCTTAGTACGTGATGGATCACGCTTAAGGTTGTTATACGCTTTACTCCCCTTCCCAATGTGTAATGTGGGTTGCATGTGCTTGCTACGTGTTATGTGTGCGTGTTGCCCCAATTCGGTTGCGATCGGATTGGTTATCCTGAGCTGCGGTTCAGAAGCCGGCTACAGTCAGATGGGAATTCCTGGCTGCAGTCGGATGACGGTATCCTGGGCTGCGGTCTAGAAGCTGGTTGTAGTCAGATGGGAATTCCTGGCTGCAATCAGGTGACATCTTTCCTGAGCTGCGGTTCAGAGGCTGGCTGTAGTCAGATGGGAATTCCTGGCTACAGTCAGATGACACACTCTCTTGGGCTGCGGTTGTAACACCCCGTGTTACGGACCCTAAAACCAACTGATTAATTAATTAATTAATTAATAACCCAGGAGAAAGAATAAATTATAATGGTTAATTAGGGGAAAAGGCCACCATAGCCCATGGACCCAATTATATAAACCCAACCCCTAAACCCAATAGGAATAAACTCTAAATAAACCCTTGGATCTATAAATAGGGAACTTAGGGAGCACCTAAAACCCCCTCCCACACGCCTAGACGCCCCATCACCCCAAGAGAGCTCCAAGAATTCCCTTAGAAGAAATCAAGAAAGCAAGAAAGCTTAAAGAAAGATCCTTCATAGCCAAGGAATTAATTAAGGCTAAGAGGTAACCCATGTCTCAACAAAACCTATTTTCATAGTTATGATTCCCCCTTAGGGTTTCCCCATATTATTGTGTATTAATGATTGGTGATGATTATTATTAATGATTGATATAATGATTCCATGAGGAATCTTGATAACCTTGATATTGAGAGATTCTTGATAATTATGATGTTCTTGATGATTAATTGGGATTTTGATGATTATGTGTTGTTCTTGATGATTATGATGTTCTTGATGATTAATTGACATCCTTGATGTTTGTGTGTTATTCTTACCGAATCTTGCAATTAGAAGATGAATCGTATTCTTGTTGATATAAAAGTGATTAGAACCCTAGGTTGTATCGTATGATCTTATTCTTGGATTATCGGGAGGGAATTCGCATGTTTGGGTGTTGATTATGTTTAGAAAAGCATGATAGGTTATGTGCCGTTCGTTTCTCGTATTTGATCCGTTAATGGTCTATGTGTTGTCGTAATTGCGTTGTAAAGTGTCTAAGCATGGTTTCGGGTTCCACAAAGGTTCCCGGGACGTTATTGTGTGAAAAGAGTCAGTGGGGGGTATGGGACCCGCCACCTACCCATAGCCGTAAACCACCGCCTGGCAGCGGGTGGCCGGCGGGCGGGCAGCTGCCCGCCGGCGACCCGCTGCCCGGAACAGTAGAAACTGGCGGGTGGCCGGCGGGTGGCCCACCACCCACCGGCTACCCGCTGGAATTTGTCCCCCCTCGGGACCCCGGCTTCCCCGTTTGATGTTTCCCCGATCCCCGTGGTGTCCCAACGGACCCCGTTTGTCGTGCCTATGTCTAGTTTGATATTTCGGGTACCGTTCGTAGGTTTATGAGTCTATTATATTGCATGCTAGTTGAATTGGTATCCCGTTGACCTAGGAGGAAGAAGTATGATCCCCTTAGGACTATTCTTAGTACGTGATGAATCACGCATAAGGTTGTTATACGCTTTATCCCCCTTCCCAATGTGTAATGTGGGTTGCATGTGCTTGCTATGTGTTATGTGTGCGTGTTGCCCCAATTCGGTTGCGATCGGATTGGTTATCCTGAGCTGCGGTTCAGAAGCCGGCTACAGTCAGATGGGAATTCCTGGCTGCAGTCGGATGACGGTATCCTGGGCTGCGGTCCAGAAGCTGGTTGTAGTCAGATGGGAATTCCTGGCTGCAATCAGATGACATTTTCCTGAGCTGCGGTTCAGAGGCTGGCTGTAGTCAGATGGGAATTCCTGGCTACAGTCAGATGACACACTCTCTTGGGCTGCGGTCCACTGTTTGGTTGCGATCAAACATTATGATGAGTTGCGGTTCATCGGTCGGTTGCGATCGACCTCCCCGTGTTGCGATACGGGGCATGGTGCTGCGGGGCTGTGTCAGAGCTATATGCGCTGACCCTCATGTATGGGCATGCGATCGGTCCTGTGGCGCCAACAATGTGCGTTATGTGTGTGATATGGGCGAGATTGTGATTATGTGTGTCTTGGGATGTGACTATGGGATTTATATTGGGGATTGTTTATGATGGGTGGTGATTATTGTTTATGCCTTGCCTTATCTGCCTTATCTATTGTGAACTGCATATGACTGTTATAACTATTGCTTGCATCTGACCTTATCTGTCGAGTCATTCCCGGTTTTAAAAGCTAGAGTTCGTAGGATATATCTTCATGCTCACAATGGTTTTCGTATATCTATATATATATATATCTCTATATGTATTGTATTTCAACGCGTTGGAGTGGGTTACCAGCATCTCTCGCTGAACAGATATATTTGGCTTTCAGGCACAGAGGATTAGAGCACTGGAGCGCGCTAGAACTGGAGCATAGAAGTAGTATAGTTTCCCTTTCGGCCTGCGTGCCATGTTATGCATTTATATTCCGGAGGATAGTAGTTAGACAGCCTGTGCACCTGGGTTCTCTAGCCCAGGTGTGGCATAGCACCCCGTACACTTATGTTACGCTTTGGGATTTAATGAGATGTTACCTTTATTATTAAGTTTTAAATGTCTCGAAAATCAGGGGTGTTACAGTTGGTATCAGAGCCTAAGTTTGACCCTAGGAAAGACTCTTAAGACCGGACTTTAGGACATTAAGCTTGAACTCTAGATATTTAGGAACATAGGACTCATGAATCTTAGGACGCGCGGTGAGATTGTGAAACCTACACATAACCTCCTCTCACTTTATCCCTCTCTAATATTAGGAATCCCTTCCCCACTTATTATATCAAGATTGAAACACAAAATAATATCGACCTTTAATCGCCAGGAATGGCACCCAAGAAGAAACAGTCAGGAGCACCGGGACACCCCTCTCAAGAAATCTTGACTCAAGCCCTACAACGCCTGACCCAAATTGCCCAGGCACTAAGTACTATCGTACCCCAACCTCTGCCAACAGACGAGAACTTGGAAATCCACCACCAAGTCTCGGCACATCAACCACCCACCCTCTCGGGAGACGAAGACCCCACAACCCTCGAGGAATGGATTGAGACATTCGACAAGGTGTTCAGGGCGACCCAATGCCCCGAACGCCACCGGGTCAGGATAGCCTCCTTCTATTTCAAGCACGAGGCCGACAACTGGTGGGCCCGCGAGGGGCCTACGTACGAGCAAGACCCCGGATTCAACTGGGAGAACTTAAAGACGCAGTTACGAGAACAGTTCTACCCCAACCACCTGAAGGCCGCCATGTGCGAGGAATTCCTCAATCTAAGACAGGGGACGGCCCCGGTCTCAGAATACTACCGACGATTCTGCCAACTGGCTCGCCTCGCCCCCGAGCTAGTACCCACCGAAGGGATCAAAGTCAGGAAATTCCTAACGGGCCTTAAGCCCGAACACCAGAGGTCCTTGGCCGCCCAACAACCAAAGACCCTCGGAGAGGCCTATGCCAAGGCATGTCAGCTACAACAGGTAGCGGACCCGCCTCCAAGGATGCAACTGGGGTATAAAAGGAAACCCGAAGGAAGTCGTCCAATTCTCACCAAGGAAGCTAAGAACCCCAAAACCGCCCCACTTGACCAAACCATCGCGCCGACTACTCGGGGGAGAATCCTCACCCTAAGCAAGGCCAGGATCGGAGATAGCAACATAGTCTCCGGAACCTTCCTAGTGCACGCCACCCCAACTGTCATATTATTCGACTCAGGGGCTACCAACTCGTTTATAGCAACCGAGTTCGCCGCCCAGCTCGGTCTTAACGCCACCACCAAGGTCCGACTCCAAGTCAAGGTGACCTCAGGCGAGGTCATAAAATGTGATCGCATGTACGAGCATGTAATGATCACCATTCAGGGAGTGGAATTTCCCAGTAACCTGATCCAGTTTCAATTGGATGGGATGCAAGTAATCTTGGGCATGGATTGGCTAGGGAAGTTCCAAGCGCAAATCCTGTGCGGAGAGCAGAAAGTGGTCCTACGAGGGCCAAACGGTAAGAGGGTGTCGTACCGCAGTGCCCGCCAGGATCCAGGGATCAAGCTGATAAACATGATGAAAATTAAGAAGTATCTGGGCCAAGGAAACGAGGCCTTCTTATGCTCAGTCGAAGACCTCAACGCCAAAACACCCGAACCACAAGCCATCCCAGTGGTGAACGAGTTCACCGACGTCTTCCCAGACGAGATTCCCGGGGCACCCCCGACCAGAGAGGTCGAGTTCACCATAGACCTCATGCCGGGCGCCGCCCCAATCTCTAAACCACCCTACCGGCTAGCACCAAAGGAAATGAAGGAACTGAAAACACAACTCCAAGAACTGCTAGATAAGGGTTACATTCGGCCCAGCACCTCCCCATGGGGAGCACCGGTACTATTCGTTAAGAAGAAGGATGGGAGCATGCGCCTGTGCATCGACTACCGAGAACTCAACCAAGTTACTATAAAGAATAAGTACCCCCTTCCCCGAATAGATGACTTATTCGACCAACTCAAAGGGGCAGGGGTGTTCTCGAAGATCGACCTAAGATCCGGATATCACCAGATCCAAGTGGCCAAACCGGACATCCAGAAAACGGCCTTCCGGACACGTTACGGCCACTACGAGTTTACCGTAATGCCTTTCGGCCTCACTAACGCGCCTGCCATATTCATGGACCTCATGAATCGAGTATTCCGACCTCACCTGGATGACTTCGTCATCGTGTTCATCGACGACATCCTAGTCTACTCCCGAAATAAAGAAGAACATGAGAAGCACCTACGCATATCTCTGCAAACCCTCAGGGAGAATCAACTCTACGCTAAATTCTCCAAGTGCGAATTCTGGCAAGACAGCGTAGCCTTCTTGGGCCACGTGATAACCAAGGAAGGGATTAGAGTGGACCCCGCTAAGGTTCGCGCCGTTAAAGAATGGACCACGCCGAACTCACTCTCGGAAGTCCGAAGCTTCCTAGGTCTAGCAGGCTACTACAGGAGATTCGTATCCGACTTCACCAAGATAGCCCAACCCCTCATTAAGCTCATGAAAAAGGAAACCCCCTTCCGTTGGGACAACGGCTGCATCTCGGCCTTCCAAGCATTAAAGGATAAACTAACCACTGCACCCGTGCTAGCCATACCCAACGGATCGGAAGGGTTTGAAGTCTACAGCAACGCATCCAAGAAGGGGTTGGGATGCGTACTAATGCAAAATGGCAAGGTAATAGCTTACGCATCCAGGCAACTCAAAACCCACGAAGAAAATTACCCCACCCATGACCTCGAGCTATCCGCTATCGTATTCGCACTGAAAATTTGGAGGCACTACCTGTATGGAGTACAATGCAAGATCTACACCGACCATAAGAGCCTGAAGTACATTTTTACTCAGAAGGACCTAAACATGAGACAACGAAGATGGCTGGAACTCATAAAGGACTACGACCTAGACATTCAATACCACGAGGGAAAAGCCAACGTGGTGGCAGATGCCCTAAGCCGGAAGACAAATCACTCCCTTAACACCACGTGGGTCCTACCGGACCATCTGTACAGGGACTTCCAAAGGCTACACTTGGAAATAATAGAGCAGGGACAAACTCGCCCCAATGCCTATCTACTCAACACACAGGCCGTGCCCACCCTCTTCGAGGAAATCAAATCAGGACAACAACAGGACCCGGAACTAGATAAAATCCGCCGCGACCTGACTCGAGGGAAAGAGGGCCCCTTCGAAGCACACCCAGACGGCAGCCTCCGCTACAAAGGGAGGTGGTGTGTACCCTCAACGCACCCCCACTTGAAACAGCAGATCTTGGAGGAAGGACACAACTCCCCTTACTCCGTCCACCCAGGCGGTGACAAGTTATACCAAGACGTAAAGAAATCATTTTGGTAGCCGAATATGAAAAAGGAAGTCGCAGACTTTGTGGCCAAGTGCCTGAATTGCCAAAGGGTAAAAGCCGAACGATGCAAACCCAAGGGACTCGTACAACCCCTTGAAATACCACAAGGAAAATGGGATTCCATATCCATGGACTTCGTCGGAGGGCTACCCCCAACAAAAACCGGTAAGGATAAAATCTGGGTCATAGTGGATCGACTCACCAAGACAGCGCGGTTCATTGCCATGAAAGAAACATGGAAGATGACGCAACTAGCCCAAGCTTACGTAAACCGGGTAGTGAAATACCACGGAGTTCCCCGGAACATTGTGTCCGACCGAGATTCCAGGTTCCTCTCGCAATTCTGGAAATCACTACAAGCGGCGTTGGGGACGCGACTAAAGCTAAGCACGGCCTTTCACCCCACCACAGACGGCCAAACCGAAAGAACCATCCAAACCCTCGAAGACATGCTAAGAGCCTGCGCGCTCGACTTCCGAGGAACGTGGGAAGAACACCTAGACCTCATCGAGTTCTCGTACAACAACAGCTACCACGCGAGCATTCGCATGGCACCATATGAAGCACTGTATGGTCAGAGATGTAGAACCCCATTATGCTGGGAAGATATGGTCAACCCGGTAACACTAGGCCCCCAATACCTACAAGACACCATAGCTAAGGTCAAACGCATCCAGGAAAGGATGAAGGCCGCCCAAGACCGCCAGAAGTCGTACGCCGACCTAAAAAGGAAGCGAGCCGAATTCAGCCTCGGGGACAAGATCTGGCTAAGGATCTCGCCCACTCGAGGGTAATGAGGTTCGGGAGGAAAGGAAAACTCAGCCCCCGGTTCATCGGCCCGTACGAAATCGTGGAGAGAATCGGAGACTTGGCCTACCGTCTCGCCTTACCCGCCGAGCTAGAACGAGTACACAACGTGTTCCACGTATCTCAGCTAAAGAAATACATACACGATCCAAGCCACGTACTCCAACACGAGACCGTGGACCTCGACGAGTCCCTAGTATACGAAGAGAAACCCGTAAGAATCCTGGACACCAAAACAAGAAATACCCGGAACCGAGTCGTGGAAATGGTAAAGGTTCTCTGGACCAACCATGGGACCGAGGAAGCCACATGGGAACTTAAAGACACAATGAAGGAGCGGTACCCCGAGCTGTTCACTCCAGGTAACTAAGGGAAAACTTTCCTTTCTTTTTGTCACCCAGGGCCAAGCTTCGGGGACGAAGCTTCCTATTAAGGGGGGGAGAGTGTAACACCCCGTGTTACGGACCCTAAAACCAACTGATTAATTAATTAATTAATTAATAACCCAGGAGAAAGAATAAATTATAATGGTTAATTAGGGAAAAAGGCCACCATAGCCCATGTGCCCAATTATATAAACCCAACCCCTAAACCCAATAGGAATAAACTCTAAATAAACCCTTGGATCTATAAATAGGGAACTTAGGGAGCACCTAAAACCCCCTCCCACACGCCTAGACGCCCCATCACCCCAAGAGAGCTCCAAGAATTCCCTTAGAAGAAATCAAGAAAGCAAGAAAGCTTAAAGAAAGATCCTTCATAGCCAAGGAATTAATTAAGGCTAAGAGGTAACCCATGTCTCAACAAAACCTATTTTCATAGTTATGATTCCCCCTTAGGGTTTCCCCATATTATTGTGTATTAATGATTGGTGATGATTATTATTAATGATTGATATAATGATTCCATGAGGAATCTTGATAACCTTGATATTGAGAGATTCTTGATAATTATGATGTTCTTGATGATTAATTGGGATTTTGATGATTATGTGTTGTTCTTGATGATTATGATGTTCTTGATGATTAATTGACATCCTTGATGTTTGTGTGTTATTCTTACCGAATCTTGCAATTAGAAGATGAATCGTATTCTTGTTGATATAAAAGTGATTAGAACCCTAGGTTGTATCGTATGATCTTATTCTTGGATTATCGGGAGGGAATTCGCATGTTTGGGTGTTGATTATGTTTAGAAAAGCATGATAGGTTATGTGCCGTTCGTTTCTCGTATTTGATCCGTTAATGGTCTATGTGTTGTCGTAATTGCGTTGTAAAGTGTCTAAGCATGGTTTCGGGTTCCACAAAGGTTCCCGGGACGTTATTGTGTGAAAAGAGTCAGTGGGGGGTAGGTGGGGGGTAGGGGACCCGCCACCTACCCATAGCCGTAAACCACCGCCTGGCAGCGGGTGGCCGGCGGGCGGGCAGCTGCCCGCCGGCGACCCGCTGCCCGGAACAGTAGAAACTGGCGGGTGGCCCACCACCCACCGGCTACCCGCTGGAATTTGTCCCCCCTCGGGACCCCGGCTTCCCCGTTTGATGTTTCCCCGATCCCCGTGGTGTCCCAACGGACCCCGTTTGTCGTGCCTATGTCTAGTTTGATATTTCGGGTACCGTTCGTAGGTTTATGAGTCTATTATATTGCATGCTAGTTGAATTGGTATCCCGTTGACCTAGGAGGAAGAAGTATGATCCCCTTAGGACTATTCTTAGTACGTGATGAATCACGCATAAGGTTGTTATACGCTTTATCCCCCTTCCCAATGTGTACTGTGGGTTGCATGTGCTTGCTATGTGTTATGTGTGCGTGTTGCCCCAATTCGGTTGCGATCGGATTGGTTATCCTGAGCTGCGGTTCAGAAGCCGGCTACAGTCAGATGGGAATTCCTGGCTGCAGTCGGATGACGGTATCCTGGGCTGCGGTCCAGAAGCTGGTTGTAGTCAGATGGGAATTCCTGGCTGCAATCAGATGACATTTTCCTGAGCTGCGGTTCAGAGGCTGGCTGTAGTCAGATGGGAATTCCTGGCTACAGTCAGATGACACACTCTCTTGGGCTGCGGTCCACTGTTTGGTTGCGATCAAACATTATGATGAGCTGCGGTTCATCGGTCGGTTGCGATCGACCTCCCCGTGTTGCGATACGGGGCATGGTGCTGCGGGGCTGTGTCAGAGCTATATGCGCTGACCCTCATGTATGGGCATGCGATCGGTCCTGTGGCGCCAACAATGTGCGTTATGTGTGTGATATGGGCGAGATTGTGATTATGTGTGTCTTGGGATGTGACTATGGGATTTATATTGGGGATTGTTTATGATGGGTGGTGATTATTGTTTATGCCTTGCCTTATCTGCCTTATCTATTGTGAACTGCATATGACTGTTATAACTATTGCTTGCATATGACCTTATCTGTCGAGTCATTCCCGGTTTTAAAAGCTAGAGTTCGTAGGATATATCTTCATGCTCACAATGGTTTTCGTATATCTATATATATATATCTCTATATGTATTGTATTTCAACGCGTTGGAGTGGGTTACCAGCATCTCTCGCTGAACAGATATATTTGGCTTTCAGGCACAGAGGATTAGAGCACTGGAGCGCGCTAGAACTGGAGCGTAGAAGTAGTATAGTTTCCCTTTCGGCCTGCGTGCCATGTTATGCCTTTACATTTCAGAGGATAGTAGTTAGACAGCCTGTGCACCTGGGTTCTCTAGCCCAGGTGTGGCATAGCACCCCGTACTCTTATGTTACGCTTTGGGATTTAATGAGATGCTACCTTTATTATTAAGTTTTAAATGTCTTGAAAATCAGGGGTGTTACAGCGGTCCAATGTTTGGTTGCGATCAAACATTATGATGAGCTGCGGTTCATCGGTCGGTTGCGATCGACCTCCCCGTGTTGCGATACGGGGCATGGTGCTGTGGGGCCGTGTCAGAGCTATATGCGCTGACCCGCATGTATGGGCATGCGAGTGGTCCTGTGGCGCCAACAATGTGTGTTATGTGCTGTGATATGGACGAATCGTGATTATGAGTGCTTTGAGATGTGACTATGGGTTTCATATTGGGGATTGTTCATGTTGGGTTATGATCATTGATTATGCTTTGCCTTATCTGCCTTATCTGTTGTGAACTGCATATGCTCGTTATAATTATTGCTTGTGTCTGACCTTATCTGTCGAGTCATTCCCGGTTTTAAAAGCTAGAGTTCGTAGGATATATCTTCATGCTCACAATGGTTTTCGTATATCTATATATATCTCTATATGTATTGTATTTCAACGCGTTGGAGTGGGTTACCAGCATCTCTCGCTGAACAGATATATTTGGCTTTCAGGCACAGAGGATTAGAGCACTGGAGCGCGCTAGAACTGGAGCATAGAAGTAGTATAGTTTCCCTTTCGGCCTGCGTGCCATGTTATGCATTTATATTTCAGAGGACAGTAGTTAGACAGCCTGTGCACCTGGGTTCTCTAGCCGAGGTGTGGCATAGCACCCCGTACACTTATGTTACGCTTTGGGATTTAATGAGATGTTACCTTTATTATTAAGTTTTAAATGTCTCGAAAATCAGGGGTGTTACAGTTGGTATCAGAGCTTAAGTTTGACCCTAGGATAAGACTCTTAAGACCGGACTTTAGGACACTAGGCTTGAACTCTAGGTACTTAGGAACATAGGATCCAGGAATCTTAGGACGCGCAGTGAGATTGTGAAACCTACACATAACCTCCCCTCACCTCATCCCTCTCTAACTTAAAGGAACCTCCCCCTACGCTTACCACACCAGGTAAGGGTGCGAATAGATAAATTTACTTCCACAACTGGGTAACGTACACTTACCCGATAAATCGCCTCGTCCTAACTCCCGTCAAAAGACTTGACAAAGACCTTGACCAAAGAAAAGGAAGATTTGGATGACTACTAAGAAGAGGCGTTACAGTCAGGACTGCTAAAAGGGACGGACTGCAAAACGCACCAACCCAGGATAACCACGATAACCCCCGAGTCAGACAAATGACATGCACCTTCCGACAAGTTGCCTTATCTCGGCAAACCCGGGTTGCGGCTACAACAAACAGGAAGGAGAACTAGGACACCTATTAAAGTAGCAAAGGAACGACACCATTTGTCGAATCCTTGGGTGCAAGGTAAGTACATCGCGACACCTTGCGACCCCACCACCCCAATTTAAAATATCATCCGCCCTGAAACCCCAGCATCCTGATACCCCTATTTGTTGAAAACTCCCACCCCGAATCCTTAATTACCTTAAGAGAAAATTCGCAACCGTCATGACCTTGCTCACCCTTTGTTGCGCTTAACCCAAACCCTCGGAAACCCTAAATTGTTATTGCCCTTACTCTAAGTTCATATCCCCACTCCGTTTGGAAACCCTGTTAAAAACGTAGAGCAGCATAAGGCCCTTACCCTGCCCAGGGGCGTGAAGAACCGACATTCATTGATTCCATATTAAAATAAGTTGTTAGATAGGAATCGGCGAAGTAGGTGGAGGTTACGAATACGTATCACCCCACCCTTGCACGAAAACCGTGAAGGCTTCACGAGAAACCATAGCCTGTACGTACGCCACCGAAGAACGCCATGCGTTGACAAGAGCGGGCAAACAAATACGTTCAATGTGTCAGTGGCCCTCGCTACAGAAAACATCGTCAAATAAGTGCAACAGGCCGAACCTCGAGGAGGACATAAATCCTTGCTAAGAATTTCATCCACCAAGGAAGGGATGAAACCCAATAGAACAAGAAAGACTAACCCGAAACCCCCCTTACCCTTAAGTACCCTCGGCAAGGATTAGGAGTCAAGACCTAGGGGTTTGACCCACTAAACCGACTGGGTCCAGACTCCTGGACATCCGAGGGGAACGTGCACGGAAACCATCATGAGAATTCCCCTGGAAGCCATAGAAACGAAGGGGACTTCGACACGGGAAGAGAAGATCAAACGAAAATCTTAGAATCAAACAAAGCCAAGGAAAAGGGATCACCAGTTCGACTGCACGCCACAACCAAGCCCCAAACAGGCATAATCACTCAAAGCCAAGAGTCCTTAGCCCCTTTCCCTCCCCTTGCCAATCAAGTACCATTTCGTTAAAGAACCCGTCCTATCACTCCAAACCTCGCTCTTGATCCCTCATTACAGACGAACCCGTACAAGGTGGCAACCTTCCTTCCTGTATTACGACCTTGAGACATCGACCCTACCCGCCCCTCGACTTTGAAACCTAGCCCTTGCACTCCTTACACCCCTTTAAACCCAGACCAAGAAAACATAGATATATATATGTATGTATATCTACCTCTAGAACTCGTGCTTAAGGATCAATGAACATTGTACGATGGGTCGTCCTATGTATCCAAGTCCCTTTTATTGTGCACAAGGGCATGGGACTTGTCAGGACATGAATCTGTGCATTTTTGGGGTCTTTTCCGAAGGAATTGACTATTCCTAGTCACTTTCCCGCGGGTCCCCAACGGGTCCTTGACGGGACCTTGGCGGGTCCTTGGCAGGAGCTTGGCAGGCGGACGACCGCCCACCCCGCGCCCACTGGTACAATGTGCTGATTTCTTAACCCCTCATTTTATTGATTTGTGGCGCACTTGTGTGCCTCGATTGAGGAATGTGAGTCTTGGGTAAGGAACCATGGACCACCTAAACATAGTGTCCTACGTAAAAGACCTTGACGCACGAGACACCATCGGGAAATCACAATCAATTACATTGCACGAGTAATTGAAATCGGATCCTACGATACAACCGACTAGGGATGTTTGGCGTAAGGGATTGCGCAAACCAAGGAGGCGAGTTGGGAACTCGTACTAAGAACCCACGAAAACCTTAAAAGTCAAAATGCTAAGGAGGGACCGGGACTCCTCCAAACCATGGACATCGTTCGAGCAAATCAGAGGACTCCTTACAAGTTGTATGGAATCAAGAACTACGTAGCCCATGGTGCTAAGCAAAAGGGTGAAGAACACATTCGCGCCAAAACTTCAAGGGTCATTAAGGACCTACAAGGAGATGAGGTGACTCGTAAATTCGCCGAGTCATCCCACAACGAGATTTGGTAATCGACTGCGCTTTAAAAGAAAAAGGGGACGCAAGGACACCTTCATCATTAAAAATAACACAAACAGGGCACAACAATGCCGAACCTCGGGTAAGACATGAAGTCTTACTAAGAATTTCATCCACTAAAGAGGAGATGAAATTCAATAAGAAGAGAAATTCAACCCAAAATCCATCGACTCCCAAAGACTTTGGGAAGAATTTGGGAAATGCGCCCTAAGAGATTGGCTTGGTTGACCCAACTCGGTCAAGACCTTGGGCGCATTAAAGAAGTAAGTGTTGAATCACCACGGGAAATTCCCTCAAGAAAGAAGAGAAGGATGAAACCTTAGCCTGGGAGGCAAGGTCTAACAAGGATCTTAAAGTCAAGCAAGCACCAACACCAAGGAAGGAGGATCATCAGCTCGTCGGCGCATCGTGATCAAAGCATCTAACCAGATTATTCACTTGGGATCGAGAAACCTTAATCCATCCTAGCCGAATTCCTTTCCCTCCCTCGGAAAATCGGCCCCTTCCTTATTTCAAAACCCTTTCTACCCTTCAGACCCCATTCTCAATCCCATGTTTTAACGATTCCATACAAGTGGCAACCTCACAACCTAAGTTGCAACCTCGAAAACTTGATCCTAATTCCTGAATTCACCGTGTCCTCAAGTTTGAAACCCACTCTCTTAACCCTGTAAAACCTAATCGCTCCCAAAAACCCAACACACATAGGCGTGCACGTATACAATTTCCCCGTGGAATACCTTCTCTATAGAACCACGGTTCTTCTCTTGACTTGTTAACCCTGCAATGATTTCCAAGCTTCGGGGACGAAGCTTCTCATAAGGGGGGGGGGGGGGGGGGAGAGTGTAACACCCCGTGTTACGGCCTTCAATCCCGGATTAATTATTAAATTAATCCCGTTAATAATAATTAAATATGATTTAATTCGGTTAGGTTTCCTTTAATTAATTAATAAAGGTCCACCATGAACCGTGGACCCTTGCCTAAATTAGAGTCCTAAGCCTATTAGGAATAAAGAAAGTAAACCCTTTACTATTCAGATTCTAATTAGGAATCCTAGACCTAGTTATCTATTAGGAATAAAGGAAGTAGGCCTTTTACTATTCAGACTACGATTAGGATTCCCTTTAATTAATTAATATGGTCCACTATGGACCATGGACCCTTATCCCTAAACCCAATCCTTAGTTCCAAAAGGAATAGAATTAGCAAGCCTATAATATTAGTTCCTAACCAGGACTCCTAAATATATAAATAGGGGACTTAAGAGGCACCTAGAACCCCCCACCACAATAAACGTTCCACCACCCCAAAGTGCTCCAAGAATCCCTTAGAAGAAGTCAAGAAAGCAAGAAAGCTTAAGGAAAGACCCTTCATAGCCAAGGAATTAATTAAGGCTAAGAGGTAACCCATGTCTCAACAAAACCTATTTTCATAGCTATGATTTCCCCTTAGGGTTTCCCCCATATGATTGTAAATGGCGAATTACTATGATTATTATTGATGTTGATTTAATGATTCCATGGGGAAATCTTGATAATCTTGATAATTGGGAGTTTCTTGATAATGATGATATTCTTGATGATTAATTCGGGATCCTTGATGATTACGTGTTGTTCTTGATGATTATGATGTTCTTGATGATTAATTGGCATCCTTGATGTTTATGTGTTATTCTTACCGAATCTTGCAATTAGAAGATGAATCGTATTCTTGTGATATAAAAGTGATTAGAACCCTAGGTTGTATCGTATGTTATTATTCTTGGATTATCGGGTGGGGAAATCGCATGTTTGGGTGTTGATTATGTTTAGAAAAGCATGATAGGATAAGTGTCGCTCGTTTCTCGTATTTGATCCGTTAATTGTCTACGTGTTGCCGTGAATTACGTTGTAAAGTGTCTAAGTATGGTTTCGGGTTCCACAACGGTTCCCGGGGCGAAAAGTTGATGAAAAGAGTCAGTGGGGGGTAGGTGGGGGGTAGGGGACCCGCCACCTACCCACGGCCGAGAACACTGTTCCGGCAGCGGGCAGCCGGCGGGCGGGCAGCTACCCGTCGGCGACCTGCTGCCCGGAACAGTATTGTCCGGCGGGCAGCCGGCGGGTGACCCCCACCCACCGGCTACCCGCTGGAATCTTCCCCCCCTCGGGACCCCGGCTTCCCCGTTTGATGTTTCCCCGATCCCCGTGGTGTCCCAACGGACCCCGTTTGTCGTGCCTATGTCTAGTTTGATGTTTCGGGTACCGTTCGTAGGTTTATGAGTCTATTGTATTGCATGCTAGTTGAATTGGTATCCCGTTGACCTAGGTGGAAGAAGTATGATCCCCTTAGAACTATTCTTAGTACGTGATGGATCACGCTTAAGGTTGTTATACGCTTTACTCCCCTTCCCAATATGTAATGTGGGTTGCATGTGCTTGCTACGTGTTATGTGTGCGTGTTGCCCCAATTCGGTTGCGATCGGATTGGTTATCCTGAGCTGCGGTTCAGAAGCCGGCTACAGTCAGATGGGAATTCCTGGCTGCAGTCGGATGACGGTATCCTGGGCTGCGGTCCAGAAGCTGGTTGTAGTCAGATGGGAATTCCTGGCTGCAATCAGGTGACATCTTTCCTGAGCTGCGGTTCAGAGGCTGGCTGTAGTCAGATGGGAATTCCTGGCTACAGTCAGATGACACACTCTCTTGGGCTGCGGTCCACTGTTTGGTTGCGATCAAACATTATGATGAGCTGCGGTTCATCGGTCGGTTGCGATCGACCTCCCCGTGTTGCGATACGGGGCATGGTGCTGTGGGGCCGTGTCAGAGCTATATGCGCTGACCCGCATGTATGGGCATGCGAGTGGTCCTGTGGCGCCAACAATGTGTGTTATGTGCTGTGATATGGACGAATCGTGATTATGAGTGCTTTGAGATGTGACTATGGGTTTCATATTGGGGATTGTTCATGTTGGGTTATGATCATTGATTATGCTTTGCCTTATCTGCCTTATCTGTTGTGAACTGCATATGCTCGTTATAATTATTGCTTGTGTCTGACCTTATCTGTCGAGTCATTCCCGGTTTTAAAAGCTAGAGTTCGTAGGATATATCTTCATGCTCACAATGGTTTTCGTATATCTATATATATCTCTATATGTATTGTATTTCAACGCGTTGGAGTGGGTTACCAGCATCTCTCGCTGAACAAATATATTTGGCTTTCAGGCACAGAGGATTAGAGCACTGGAGCGCGCTAGAACTGGAGCATAGAAGTAGTATAGTTTCCCTTTCGGCCTGCGTGCCATGTTATGCATTTATATTTCAGAGGACAGTAGTTAGACAGCCTGTGCACCTGGGTTCTCTAGCCCAGGTGTGGCATAGCACCCCGTACACTTATGTTACGCTTTGGGATTTAATGAGATTTTACCTTTATTATTAAGTTTTAAATGTCTCGAAAATCAGGGGTGTTACAAGAACGATAAGAATAAGAGAAGTAACAAAGAAACTTTGAGTTAGTGAATTCTAGCAGTTAGATTAAGTTTAGCGCCTTAGTTGCTTCGGTGCTTGTTTGGAACTCAGAGATTCCATTTCTTCTTTGTATTCCAAGAGAAACTTCTAAGCCAATTCTTGAGATTCTTACCATCTTTTCAAAAGCTTCCGTTTTGAGAAAATCGATCCGTTCGTTCTAATTTTTGGGACGAAACTTCTTTTAAGGGGGATAGAGTGTAACAACTCAAAATTTTATTTTATAAATCCAATTTTAAGAAATCCCAAAATAGCCTTTTTCACTCCATTAAATTTTTTTTCGATCAATTGGTGTTTGAATAAAATATTTTCGGCACATTTTAAATTAATTCGACACCAAAATTTGATTCTATTCGAAAATTCCTAAGTTTTCGGGTACTTCGCGTACCAAGATTTAAATCGAGAAATTTATCAGAGTGAGACCGGGAGAATT
Organism: Ipomoea nil; assembly: GCF_001879475.1. Lineage (NCBI taxonomy): Eukaryota > Viridiplantae > Streptophyta > Magnoliopsida > Solanales > Convolvulaceae > Ipomoea > Ipomoea nil. The sequence goes on along the minus strand of NW_017616574.1, from coordinate 3,647,384 downwards.
CAAAAAGATTTTAAACAAGTGTTCATCCAAATAGCTTTTTGAGAAAATTCATTTTCAACCCCAAAGTATTTAAAGTTAGCATTTCTAGCCTTGGTCCATGATACAAGGTGAACCATTTCATTCCAAAAGACTTTGCTGAGAAACACTTTGTATGCAAGCTTTTACCATTTTGCTCTCAACCAATCATTGGCCTTCTACCTAGGTTTTGGACCCTATATAAACTCCACTATTCCATCTTGATCCCCTGATCTCTTTCTTTGCCTCTCCACACACTTTGTCTGCCAAGAGAAAGGGATAAAACAACATCACAGTAAGCTCATTTCCTTCTTCAATCCTAGCCTTCATTTCTCTTCTAGTTTCTTTTAATCTTTGAGGTTCTAGGCTAAGGTTGTATGGTGTGTTTGGGAAGTATAGGTGGTGAATGAGGCACTAGCTAGATAGAGAGGAAGAAGAGATCCAAGCTAGAAGAAGAACAACAAGAGGTATAATCCCATGGATTCCTCTTTAAAATTGGGCTCTGTGAAGCCTTAGTATTGAGTAGAAATGAGTAGAAAATATGAGATTTGGTTTTGTTCATGCTTAGAAGTGATCTAGTATTTGTTTGTGAGTTGTTTGAGATTGTTTTGGACTTGTTTGGTTGAGTTTTGCAGATGAGAAAACCTTCTGGTGCACACATAGTGTACACCAGGTCAGACTCACGGCCCTAGCCGCGGCCCATCAAGAGGGCCGCTGGCTAGAGCCGTAGTGGCACGGGACTAGGGCACGGCCCTAGAGGAGGGCCGCCGCCTAGTCCCGGTGGAGTAGCGGGGTACATGGGGCGGACCATGAGGAGTCCCGCCCTAGGTCCCTGACTTTGATTCAAGAAGAATCTGTGCAGTGGCCGGGCCGTTGTGGCTCAGCTATGTGTCGTTTCGAGCCGAGTGTTATGGGCCCTTGTGGCTCGGCTTTTCGGAACCGTCTCGACGCACGTTTTGGCTTTGATTTCGTTGAATTTGGATTAAAAACGAGTATGTTATGAAGGTTTTATTGAAGATTTGCTACATAGAGTATATATTTGCTAGTTTACTGTGTATGAAGAATTATTTGACTATGTGATCTGATGATGTTTTTGTTGATAGAATGTATAGAATTTGCTATGTTGCAAACCGAGCATGACGTTACATTCTTAAGTATTTCATGTTATTTTATACATGGTTTAGAAGCATGTTATAGAGCATTTTGACATTTCACATGTATCATATTTCAAAAATGCATAAGGGGCCAACGTGAGCCCAAGAATACTTTCAAAAACCATAAGCATGTGGCATATCATCCTTTGATGCATTGAGAAGTAGTAGAGTTGTTGCATGCAAGAGATTGATGCATGAGAGATATTGTAACACCCCGTGTTACGGCCTCTAACCCAAACTAATTATTTAATTACTTACCCTTAAAAGAGAATAAAATTCCCTTAATTAATTAAGAAGGGTCCACCATGGATCATGGACCCTTACCCCTAAACCAAACCCTTAGTCCTATAAGGAATATGATAAGTAAATCATTACCATTCAGACCTTAGTTAGGACTCTTAAAGTATATATAAGGACCTAGGAGGCACCTAGAAATCACACCACAATAGATTCCACCACACAAGAATTCCCAAGAGTTCCCCTATCACCAAACGTAGGAGAAATCACAAAGAGAAGATCTTAGAGAAAGAACCTTAGTAGCCAAGGATTCTAATTAAGGCTAAGAGGTAACCCATGCCTCAACAAAATCTATTTTCCTTGCTATAATCTCCTCCATTGGCTCCTTCGATATATGATTCTGTGTTTGCATCTTGATAAGGCTTTTCTTGAGATAGATATGATGATTATGAGATAATCTTGATGTTTATGAGATGATCTTGATGTTTATATGCTAATCTTGATACTTAGGTGATAATCTTGATGTTCTTGATTCTAAGATAAATTATATCAATGATCTTGTGTTTTAATTATGACTAGAGCCCTAGGGTTAAAACGTGGATTTCGTATTGTGTTATTCTTGGTATGTTTGGGTGAGATTTTGCATGTTCGGGTATTGAGTCTTGATACGATTAGAAGTCAGGTTAGGATGTATTTAATGTGATTCTTGGTTTTAATCCATTACTTGATTACGTGGTGTCGTCGTTTGGGTTTAATGTGTTTGGACATGGTTTCGGGTTCCACGAGGGATCCCGTGACCGAATTATTACATAAGAGTCAGTGGGGGGTAGGTGCGGGCAGGGGTAACCGCCACCTACCCGCTGCCCCATGAGGCCACCCCGGCAGCGGGCAGCCGGCGGGCAGAGGGCACCCGCTGTCCCATGTTGTGCCGCCGGCGGGTGGCCTCCACCCGCCGGCCACCCGCTGGAATTCCAGTGTGGAACGTGGTGGTTTTCCCCGTTTGATGTTTCCCCGTGTCCCGTGGTGTCCCATTGGACCCCGTTTATCGTGCCTGAGTCTAGTTTGATGTTTCGGGTACCATTCGTAGGATAAGAGAGTCTTGTGTATTGCATGCTAGTCGAATTGGTATCCCATTGACCTAGGAGAAAGGAGCATGAACCCCTTAGGCGTATCTCTAGTAATGTGGTTGACCACGCATAGGTTATATAAGTATGATTTCCCCTTCTTATGTGTTAATGTGGGTTGCATGTGCTTGACTATGTGTTATTTGTGCATGATACCCCAATTGGTTGCGATTAATTGGCTATACAGGCAGTTGGATGGGTTGAGAACCATCGGCTGTTAACCCGGCCGGTTGCGATCGGACGGGTATATAAATATATATAGGGCTGCAGTCCATAATCTGGGTGCGATCAGATATACATACTATTCGGGCTGCGGTCCACCGTTTGGTTGCGATCAAACGTTATAAATGAGCTGCGGTTCATTGATTGGTTGTGATCAATCCCCTTGTGCTGCGGTACAAGGCAGGGTGCTTCGGGGCCGTGTCAGAGCTATATGCACTGACCCTCATGTATGGGCATGCGATTGGTCCTGCGGCACCACCAAATGTGTTTACATGTTGAGATAATGATTATATATTGATATGAATGATGTGAAATAGTCTTGTGACCTTAGGGTGTATGATAATATCTTCATATGCGTGATTATATCTGATGAATGTGCCTACCCTTACCTGTTGAGTCTATTCTCGGTTTTAAATTAGAGTTTCATAAGTATATATCTATTTCGGCTGAACAGATATATTTGGCTTTCAGGCACGGATGAGTAACTTCGGAGCGCGCTAGAGGACCCGAGGCTTAGCTAGTTAGTTCCTTATCTGACTGCGTGCCATGATGATGTACTTAACATTGATTTGAGGATTTATGATGTTTAGTTAGATTAGCCTGTGCGTCAGAGTTCTCCAGCTCAAACGTGGCATAGCACCCCAACAATTATGTTTAGTTAGCTCTGTTTTGGGATTTAATGATAGTATTACCTTTATTTCATAAGTATTCAAAGTTTTAAATTTTAGGGGTGTTACAGGTATATTTATGTATTATTTATATCGGTGAGGTTTTGGAGGATACCGTTTGGACTATGTCCTCTCGGGAGATATTTATGGACATTGCGGTCCCAGTATATGTAACGCGGCGTATTCCCACATTACGAGGTTGGAAACTGCCCGCCAAGCTTGGAATCCTGGTTAGGGGGTGTGCACACTAATAGTTCGATACCTGATTCCACAGAGATAGAACCACGAGATTGGTTCCTTCGACGGTAGGAGATATTGGGTCGGATTTATGCCGTTCCCGATGGGGTAATTCACGCGTCGGTGAAACCCTAAGCCGTCTACGAGTAAATGAAAGAATAGAGTCAAAAGAGACTCAAGAGAAAGAAAGCGAGGCAAAAAAGACTCAAGAGAAAGAAAGCAAGGCAAAAGAGACTCAAGAGAAAGAAAGCGAGTCAAAAGACACTCAAGAGAAAGAAAGTGAGTCAAGAGAAACTCAAGAGAAAGAAAGCGAGTCAAGAGAGACTCAAAAGTAATAAAGAGACCTCCACAGAAAGTACTCTATTTTTATAATGAGTGATTGAGTATATATATATATATATATATATATATATATATATATATATATATATATATATATATATATATATATATATATATATAGTATTGCACGAGATTGCATATGGGTTTGATGTATAAGTATTGCACGAGATTGCATATGGGTTTGATGTATAAGTATTGCACGAGATTGCATATGAGTATGTTATAGTATACTACGAGATTGCATATGAGTATGAGTATATTGTTGCACGAGATTGTATATGAGTATGTTTATAGTATTGCACGAGATTGCATATGAGTATGAGTATATTGTTGCACGAGATTGCATATGAGTATGTTTATAGTATTGCACGAGATTGCATATGAGTATGATGTATAAGTATTGCACGAGATTGCATATGAGTATGTTTATAGTATTGCACGAGATTGCATATGAGTATGAGTATATTGTTGCACGAGATTGCATATGAGTATGTTTATAGTATTGCACGAGATTGAATATGAGTGTGAGTATATTGTTGCACGAGATTGCATATGAGTATGTTTATAGTATTGCACGAGATTGCATATGAGTATGATGTGTAAGTATTACACGAGATTGCATATGAGTATGTTTATAGTATTGCACGAGATTGCATATGAGTATGTTTATAGTATTGCACGAGATTGCATATGAGTATGATGTATAAATATTGCACAAGATAGCATATGAGTATGATGTATAAGTGTTGCGCGAGATTGCATATGAGTATGACTATAGTATTGCACGAGATTGCATATGATTACAACTTTGCACAAGGTTGCACATGAATATGATTATAGCATTGCACAATATTGCATTTGAGTAAAGTATCGCATGGGAGTACATAATGAGAATGTTGATTTATAATCGTTATGTTGTATTAGAAGTCTTGTTTATCGAATTATGAGATGAGAATATGAAAGCATGAGAATACCTGTTATATGGTTTATTAGCATGATCCTACCTGTAAGCATGAATTGCTTGTTAAGTTATTTGATAAGTTTATATGCTGATGAATTTAAGTGAACAGTTTTATATAAATATGAGCATGCCAGATGATATAATAGGGTGCAAACATCTAGAAAGTATGTGTTAGATCTAAAGATGATTCGAGATGAGTTTATTGTTTATAAAGAAATCAAATGTTTTTCAAAGTAAATGCTAGAATGCTTTACAGGGTTGAGTGTGGTTATACTTAGCTTCGTGCTAACGAGTGTTTTCCTATTTGTCTATGTGTTGCTTGCAAAACCCCTTTCAGGTGGGCCCAGCAATGAGAAGAGATCGAGTTAGATTAGTTTCTAAGTTTGAGATGTCTAAACTCTAGTTTTATTGATGATCATGTTATGGATTTTAGACTTATTGACTCTATGTTTTTTGAGGATGATGTAGACTTTTGGGGTGACGTTTTTCCCCCTTTTGTTTCCAGTATTTTATTTTATTTATTTATTTTTTTTAAAGAAAAGGAAACTTTATTAAAAACCAACTTGCCAAGGCCCAAAAGTGACCAAAGCTACAAGATACAAATGAATAAAGTAAGGCCTAAGGCTAACTAGCAAAGGAGATTAACTGTAAACCGCAAAGTGAGCCCAACACCCATACTGCATACCATCTGTACCATATGCAAAGCTGGACAATTCCTGGGCGTCATGCCCTACACAAAGGGTAGGAACGGTGCTCCAAAGCCAACAAAGACTAGTTTCACCCTCAAGCGTCAGGTCGGTCCCCTGCGGTACAGAGCTCTGCATTTTTATCCGAGGGAACCTATATGACCATCCACAGAAGCAATGAAACCAGCCTCCAGAAACCCCACCACCCTCATGCGTTGGACAGATCCCCTCCGGTACAGATCTCTGCATTTTATCCGGAAATAGTCCGCCACATGAGCAATGGTTCTCGCCTCCACCCACCCTTGGAACCCAGGCCACCCCCGTACGTACAGAGCTCTGCATTTTATCGCAGAGGGCTTCAACGGCCCAAAGTCCCAAGCGATGGCTCCCTAACCACTGATGCCAACATATATACCACCCTTAAGCGTTAGACTAGCTCCCTCGGTACATCGTACTGTATTTTAACCCGGGGAACTTGTACGGCCATCCACAAAAGCAATAGTATATATGCTAAGCACCAGAAGCCCACCTCACACCCAGCCAGTATTTTATTTGGATGCTAGATTTTTATCTTATTTCTAGTTTTACCCCTTAGCCTGTGCAATAACCACGGAGTGGTGGTTGTGGCTGTGACACTCCCACTAATTACCTTTTTAGTTATTATTTCCGCTGCTTAGTTATGTAAATGGCTGTTTAGAATTACAATTAAGAGTTAGAAAAGTGGGGTGTTATATATATATATATATATATATATATATATATATATATATATATATATATATATATATATATATATATATATATATATATATATATATATATATATGGATGCACTCAGGTGCGAATAAGTGTCCAGGAAGGAATATGCGAACGAATCAGCGCGCGACACGTGTCCAGATCTAATAACTCAAAAAAAATACGGTGGTATTTTCGTAAATAATTGAACATCGAAGTGCAAGTAAAATCACTTACAAGTGCACCTACTTTCACCTATAAGTGCATGTAATTTTGTCTTGTTAGCATTCACTTCCCGCAAACATTCATGCACCTGGGTGTGCTTATAACTATAGATGCAACTATTTATAACTATAGGTGCAACTACTTATAACTATAGGTGCACCTACTTTCACCTATAAGTGCATGTAATTTTGCCTTGTTAACATTTATTGATCTGAGTTCAGCGGGTAATAATACCCCTGAAAACTACCCGCAAACATTCATGCATATAGGTGCAACTACTTATAACTATGTGTGCAACTACTTAGAACTATAGGTACAACTACTTATAACTACAGGTGCACTTCGTATTGATGCTCAGTGTAAATTTTTACTTGCACCTATAATACATTTTACATGCACTTGTAATACATTTTACTTGCACTTGTAATACATTTTACTTGCACTTCGATGTTCAATTATTTACGAAAATGCCACCGCGCTTTTTTAAAAAAATCAGTGTTTCTCATCCATTAGATCTGGACACGTGGACGGACAGAATCCATTCCTATTTCGCGCCGGGGCGAAGCATTCGCACCTGAGTGCGATTATATATATATATATATATATATATATATATATATATGCGCTGTGAGTTAAAGTCTCAATGCTTGGATGCTTCTCTCATTGTACCGGTCTGTAATTAACAGAGCAAGGTATGTTTACCCTCCTTCTCTTTTAGTGCTTCTTATTGATGCGGCCCAATATAATGAGGATCCATTAAGATTACAAATTGGGCCAATCACAAGATCCGAGGCTCAAATTAGCTTTATTATTTGTGGTCATCATTATTTTAAATTGTTTAGAATTAAAGAGAAAGCACTAGTTTATATTTAGAAAGGATTCCTTAAATCGCTTTCTAAATGAAACTCTATTTACTTGTTTTCTAGATTAGGTTTAGGACTCTTTTTCCCATTGTATTTAGCATTATAAATAGGGCACATCCATATCAGTTTCGATCAGGCTTTAATTCAATAAAACTCTTTAAGTTTTTCTTTACACTTGTGTAAGAAACCTTATGGCTAATTGTGGACTCAATTAGTGGCTAGTCGTGGACTCGACTAGCAAATTGATTCGTGGACTCGAATCAATCTTACTTTCTTCAACCTTAGATTTAGGTTCGTGGACTCGTTCTTGAATCGAAGGAAACTAGATCCGACTCTAGTTGATAGAAGATTGCAACATCGAGGTACTTGAAGCTACATGGGATTCTTCCAAGTCTTTGAGGATTCGAGACAAAGGGTTTCTCGTGAGGTTTAAGGTATTTTGATCCATCTCTATCTTTAGTTTTGAGAGCATTCTTGGGACAATATTTCATTTTATTTGAACCTTGGACTAGGTTCATATCAATTTGGTATTCAGAGCCTAGGTTTATCTCATTCTTATCTTACATACTACATTTTTTTTTTCGTGTCTTATTCATAAAAAACCATAAAAAAAAATTTCCTTTGCATTCTTGATTGTGTTGTTGAATCTTGATACATGTTCTTTAGTTTCTTGAAAACAATCCCGAAATAGTTTTCCATTTTTCCCGTCCAATATCAACGAGACCTCACACCTCCTAAGCACCATATTACCACATATTCTGTCAAGAAAACAACCTCATCTCACCCATACCTATATCCAACGCGCATTTACGCGCAATCACGTCGCAATCACACCCTGTCCAGATTTCCGCATTCTGTGACCAGTTTCAAAGAATGACCTATATCTCGAGATCAACTAGTTAGTTTTATCTAAATTTTGGATATGTTTTAGAACTCTTCTGGAGCGTTCTATTGATATATTATACACTTGCTAATTCCTTACTGTTATTGAGATATTGATCTTCGAAGTAAGGGCAGCGTTTCTGTTTTTCTGGGTGATTCTTGAAATTCTTTATTCTGTTTTGAAGTGCTTGTGTGGAATCACTTGGTCCGAAATTTTTGGTGATATTTACAGTAATTATTTGGAGGTTATTTATCAAAAAATCAAAAAAAAAAATAAATAAAGAAAGTTGAAAAAAGAAAAAGAAAAAAAAGGAGAAAGCAATAAAGAAGAAGAATAAGGTTGGGGAAAGAATTTGGCTGGTAGGAGAATTTTGGAGGGACAAGGAAGGGGAAAAGTATAAGGTTGGAAGGAGTTCTTAATATATTTTTATTTGGTTGTGGTACACTTGCACCCCTATTGCATTCTATTTGTGTCTATCTTCTGATATTGGTCTTGCATATCTTTCTGCCATACTTCTTTCTTTGTTTCCATTTTTTCTTTCAAATCTTGTTTAGTTTCTTTGCTTGTATTGTCCTTTTTCTTTGCTTCTTGCTCTCAATTTCATTACCGACCTCACGATGCACCTTACTCTCAAAGGCTTGTGAAGTTTTCCAAGGTACGTTTTCTTGAACTTAGAGGTTGAATCCAAATCAACTTGAGTTCCGGACTAGAATTTTCCTTTTTGTAAAAAGGCTTGTGAGAGTATTTGCCACCTTGAGCGATACACGAGTGGAGTGTGTGTTTGTAAGAGTGTGTAGTGCACCCCAGAGCCATATAATCCACCTATTACCTGCGAGCTGAGAATAGAGAGGGAGCGAGCCAACTTTTTGGTTTCACTAACATGAATACTCACATATCTTCTTGTTTTTAGTTTTTGTTTCTCATCTACAGATGGCTGAAGAGGCTCCAAACACACGTAAGAGATTAGAGCAGAAAATAGATGCTCTAGCCTTTGCCATGGAAGGTTTAAGCACTCGAATGACTAATCTGGAGCAACACCCTAAGCGAGTGCAACTTCCACTCTATACTAGGGGAAACATTCATGGAAAGGGATGCATTATCGTTATCAATTCGGATCATTGTATGAATTTAGCTAGTGCAGCCATGGTGGACTACCTTAATGATATGAACCTAGTCCAAGGTTCAAATAAGATGGAATATTGTCCCAAGAATGCTCTCAAAGTAAAGATAGAGATGGATCAAAATACCTTAAACCTCACGAGAAACCCTTTGTCTCGAATCCTCAAAGACTTGGAAGAATCCCATGTAGCTTCAAGTACCTCGATGTTGCAATCTTCAATCAACTAGAGTCGGATCTAGTTTCCTTCGATTCAAGAACGAGTCCACGAACCTAAATCTAAGGTTGAAGAAAGTAAGATTGATTCGAGTCCACGAATCAATTTGCTAGTCGAGTCCACGACTAGCCACTAATTGAGTCCACAATTAGCCATAATGTTTCTTACACAAGTGTAAAGAAAAACTTAAGAATTTTATTGAATTAAAGCCTGCCTGAAACTGATATGGATGCACCCTATTTATAGGTATAGGGGCAGCATTATAATTCTAAATACAATGGAAAAAAGAGTCCTAAACCTAATCTAGAAAACAAGTAAATAGAGTTTTATTTAGAAAAGGATTTAAGGAATCCTTTCTAAATACAACTAGTGTTTTCTCTTTAATACCAAACAATTTAAATTAATGATGACCAAAAATAATAGGGCTGATTTGGGCCTAATTTAATCACCAAAATCAGCACTTAAACAATTATAAAAAAGCCTTGAGTTCTTCTTCATATTTTGCAAATAGGCTTGACTTGGATTTCCACCATCTTTGAACATCACCAATGAAGAGTTGCCTTAATTGTTTGGACTTGGGCCTTGTGATTGACCCAATTAGTACTCTTAATGGATCTTCATATGTTGGGCCGCATCATCCTCCCCTTCTTGAAAATGATTCGACCTCGAATCTTGTAAGCATTGTCTTCGATCCATGATATCACTTGAAATTGACCACTATAATATTTTCCTCTATCGAATGGACTTATTAATGGTCTTTGTTGTTTCTTCCACCAATGATGTTTTAAGGTCGTAGTTATGGGCCTTGTGATGAGCCCACTATTTACCCTTACTGGATTCCATGAGTACTGGTTCCTATTATTCTCCCATTCTTGAAAAGGATTCGTCCTCGAATCCAAATCTTCAGTGAAAGACAAAGTAGCAAGCTCACTTTCTGTTTTATCACGCTCATGGAACTTTTTCTTGGGATGCATGACACGAGTCGTTCCAATCATCATCCTACAATCAACAAGTAAGGCAATTAAGTCTAATGACACATCATGAAATTTAAACATTCTGAACGGTAATAATTCATCAAAATGAGACATATTAAATTTAGGCATCTTGTTTGAATTGTCAACAAGCACAAAATCTTTCCTCCTAGAGCTTAAGGGTAAACCAAACACAAAATCCATGGAAATATCAAGTAATGATTTAGATGCATTGTGGTGGTAAGCAGCACAATTATGAACATAAGATTCAACATCTTTTTTCTTCTTTGGCCAATGAAAATATCCATGCAAAACATCATCACTCTTTGGAAAACCATTGCTCAAATCCAAGCAAAAAAAGCCAATCCCATTGACTTTGAACGAAAACCCCTTGAGCAAGTAGTATTTCACATAAGAAGTTTTCAAATGTGCCTTATAACTTCCTAGTGGTTCCTTATCTCTATCAAATAAAGTTTTAGTAAAATCAAAATTAAGGAATCTTGGATGTATGGAGGCAAACAAATTTCTAACACATCTAGCAAGTAGCTCATTAATAGAAACATGACAAACAAATCTAGAGAATTTTAATGCATGCTTTTGAAATAAAAATGAGTAAATAGTTACTCCCCTTTTCTCTCGCTTACTATCCTTTTTTGTTACCAAGCGAGGCTGCACTTTGATAGGTATGGCTGGTTCTTTGCACTGTACCACTGATAGCGGTTCCTTTGTTTGGCTACAAACTAAGTTAGAGGACTGGAGTGGTGACTCCAATTCTAAACGTGGAGGTTCCAGTTTGCTCTCTTTGATTTCTTCTTTCTTCAAGGCTGGTTTGAGAGCTTGCTTCGATCTCTGTTGAATTTCTTCTACTTGTTTTGGAAGTAGAGGCTTAAGCACATGTATAAATCTATTATAGGTGACATTGCATGTGTTGTTGAGTGCATTATAATAAAAATGTCTATCATGTTGCCATGACCTTCCAAGTGAAACATGTGCAGTACGCATTGGCACAATATCACATAGAACCTCATCATAATACTTGCCAATACAAAAAGGAATAAAAGCTTGTTTAGTCACTCTCACATCCCCTGAATCAATAAGATTATACGGTTGGGGGTGATTGATAAGAGGTAACTTAAGGTAGTCCACCATGGCTGTACTAGCTAAATTCATACATCGATCCGAATTGATAACGATAATGCATCCCTTTCCATGAATGTTTCCCCTAGTATAGAGTGGCGGTTGCACTTGCTTAGGGTGTTGCTCTAGATTAGTCATTCGAGTGCTTAAACCTTTCATGGCAAAGGCTAGAGCATCTATTTTCTGCTCTAACCTCCTACGTGTGTTTGGAACCTCTTCAGTCATCTGTAGATGAGAAACAAAATCTAAAAACAAGAAGATATGTGAGTATTCATGTTAGTGAAACAAAAAAGTTGGCTCGCTCCCTCACTATTCTCAGCTCGCAGGTAAGAGGTGGATTATATAGCTATGGGGGTGCACTACACACTCTTACAAACACACACTCCACTCGTGTATCGCTCAAGGTGGCAGATACTCTCACAAGCCTTTTTCCAAAAAGGAAAATTCTAGTCCGGTACTCAAGTTGATATGGATTCAACCTCAAAGTTTAAGAAAACGTACCTTGGAAGACTTCACAAGCCTGTGAGAGTAAGGGTGTATCGCGAGATAGGTAATAAAATTGAGAGCAAGAAGCAAAGAAAAAGGACAATACGAGCAAAGAAACTAAATAAGATTTGAAAGAAAAAGGAAACCAAAGAAGGAAGTATGGCAGAAAGATGTGCAAGACCAATATCAAAAGATAGAGACCAATTAGGAATCTATCCAGAACTCCTTCCAACCTTATACTTTTCCCCTTCCTTGTCCCTCCAAAATTCTCCTACCAGCCAAATTCTTTCCCCAACCTTATTCTTCTTCTTTATTGCTTTTTTTTTTTTTTCAACTTTCTTGATTTTTTTTTGATTTTTTTGATAAATATCCTCCAAATAATTACTGTAAATATCACCAAAAATTTCAGACCTAGTGGTTCCACACAAGCACTTCAAAACAGAATCAAGAATTTCAAGAATCACCCAGAAAAACAGAAACGTTGTCCTTACTTCGAAAATCAATATCTCAATGACCATAAGGAATTAGCAAGTGTATAATATATCAATAGAACGCCCTAGAAGAGATCTAAAACATATCCAAATTTCAGATAAAACTAACCAGTGGATCTCGAGATATAGGTCATTCTTTGAAACTGGTCACAGAATGTGGAAATCTGGACAGGGTGTGATTGCGACGTGATTGCGCGTAAATGCGCTTTGGATATAGGTAAGAGTGAGATGGGGTTGTTTTCTTGACAGAATATATGGTAATATGGTGCTTAGGAGGTGTGAGGTCTCGTTGATATTGGACGGGAAAAAGGGAAAACTCTTTCGGGATTGTTTTTCAAGAAACTGGAGAACATGTATAAAGATTCAAGAACACAATCAAGAATGCAAAGGAAATTTTTTTAGGGTTTTTTATGAATAAGACACGAAAAAAAAGTAGTTGTAAGATAAAAACGAGATAAACCTAGAAAAACAAAGAAACCAAATTTCTAATGATAATGAGATAAACCTAGGCTCTGAATACCAAATTGATATGAACCTAATCCAAGGTTCAAATAAGATGGAATATTGTCCCAAGATTACTCTCAATGTAAAGATAGAGATGGATCAAAATACCTTAAACCTCACGAGAAACCCTTTGTCTCGAATCCTCAAAGACTTGGAAGAATCCCATGTAGCTTCAAGTACCTCGATGTTGCAATCTTCAATCAACTAGAGTCGGATCTAGTTTCCTTCGATTCAAGAACGAGTCCACGAACCTAAATCTAAGGTTGAAGAAAGTAAGATTGATTCGAGTCCACGAATCAATTTGCTAGTCGAGTCCACGACTAGCCACTAATTGAGTCCACAATTAGCCATAAGGTTTCTTACACAAGTGTAAAGAAAAACTTAAGAATTTTATTGAATTAAAGCCTGCCTGAAACTGATATGGATGCACCCTATTTATAGGTATAGGGGCAGCATTATAATTCTAAATACAATGGAAAAAAGAGTCCTAAACCTAATCTAGAAAACAAGTAAATAGAGTTTTATTTAGAAAAGGATTTAAGGAATCCTTTCTAAATACAACTAGTGTTTTCTCTTTAATTCCAAACAATTTAAATTAATGATGACCAAAAATAATAGGGCTGATTTGGGCCTAATTTAATCACCAAAATCAGCACTTAAACAATTATAAAAAAGCCTTGAGTTCTTCTTCATATTTTGCAAATAGGCTTGACTTGGATTTCCACCATCTTTGAACATCACCAATGAATAGTTGCCTTAATTGTTTGGACTTGGGCCTTGTGATTGGCCCAATTAGTACTCTTAATGGATCTTCATATGTTGGGCCGCATCACTTAAGTTACCTCTTATCAATCACCCCCAATCATATAATCTTATTGATTCTGGGGATTTGAGAGTGACTAAACAAGTTTTTATTCCTTTTTGTATTGGCAAGTATTATGATGAGGTTCTATGCGATATTGTGCCAATGCGTACTGCACATGTTTCACTTGGAAGGTCATGGCAAAATAATAGACATTTTTATTATAATGCACTCAACAACACATGCAATGTCACCTATAATAGATTTATACATGTGCTTAAGCCTCTACTTCCAAAACAAGTAGAAGAAATTCAATTGAGATCGAAGCAAGTTCTCAAACCAGCCTTGAAGAAAGAAGAAATCAAAGAGAGCAAACTGGAACCTCCACGTTTAGAATTGGAGTCACCACTCCAGTCCTCTAACTTAGTTTGTAGCCAAACAAAGGAACCGCTATCAGTGGTACAGTGCAAAGAACCAGCCATACCTATCAAAGTGCAGCCTCGCTTGCTAACAAAAAAGGATAATAAGCAAGAGAAAAGAAGGGGAGTAACTATTTACTCACTTTTATTTCAAAAGCATGCATTAAAATTCTCTAGATTTGTTTGCCATGTTTCTATTAATGACCTACTTGCCAGATGTGTTAGAAATTTGTTTGCCTCCATACATCCAAGATTCCTTAATTTTGATTTTACTAAAACTTTATTTGATAGAGATAAGGAATCACTTGGAAGTTATAAGGCACATTTGAAAACTTCTTATGGCAAATACTACTTGCACAAGGGGTTTTGGTTCAAAGTCAACGGGATTGGCACTTTTTGCTTTGATTTGAGCAATGGTTTAACTGTTGATTCACATGAGGGACAATTTGGTTTTCCAAAGAGTGATGATGTTTTGCATGGATATTTTCATTGGCCAAAGAAGAAAAAAGATGTAGAATCTTATGTTCATAATTGTGCTACTTACCACCACAATGCATCTAAATCATTACTTGATATTTCCATGGATTTTGTGTTTGGTTTAGCCTTAAGCTCTAGAAGGAAAGATGTTGTGCTTGTTGAAAATTCAAACAAGATGGCTAAATTTAATATGTCTCGTTTTGCTGATCTATTACTATCCAGAATGTTTAAATTCCATGATGTGTCATTAGACTTAATTGCCTTACTTGTTGATTGTAGGATGATGATTGGAGCGACTCGTGTCAAGCATCCCAAGAAAAAGTTCCATGAGCGTGCTAAAACAGAAAGTGAGCTTGCTACTTTGTCTTTCATTGAAGATTTGGATTCAAGGACGAATCCTTTTCAAGAATGGGAGAATAATAGGAACCAGCACACATGGAATCCAAGGAAATCCTCAAGTGGGCTCATCACAAGGCCAAAAAGTAAATCCTTAAAGCATCATTGGTGGAAAAATCAAGGAATTCCAATAATAATTCCATTCGATAGAGGAAAGTATTATAGTGGCCCGTTTCAAGTGATGTCACGGATCGAAGACAATGTTTATAAGATTCGAGGTCGAATCATTTTTCAAGAAGGGGAGGATGATGCGGCCCAACATAATGAGGATCCATTAAGATTACAAATTGGGCCAATCACAAGATCCGAGGCTCAAATTAGCTTTATTATTTGTGGTCATCATGATTTTAAATTGTTTAGAATTAAAGAGAAAGCACTAGTTTATATTTAGAAAGGATTCCTTAAATCCCTTTCTAAATGAAACTCTATTTACTTGTTTTCTAGATTAGGTTTAGGACTCTTTTCCCCATTGTATTTAGAATTATAATGCTGCCCCTATACCTATAAATAGGGCACATCCATATCAGTTTCGATCAGGCTTTAATTCAATAAAACTCTTTAAGTTTTTCTTTACACTTGTGTAAGAAACCTTATGGCTAATTGTGGACTCAATTAGTGGCTAGTCGTGGACTCGACTAGCAAATTGATTCGTGGACTCGAATCAATCTTACTTTCTTCAACCTTAGATTTAGGTTCGTGGACTCGTTCTTGAATCGAAGGAAACTAGATCCGACTCTAGTTGATAGAAGATTGCAACATCGAGGTACTTGAAGCTACATGGGATTCTTCCAAGTCTTTGAGGATTCGAGACAAAGGGTTTCTCGTGAGGTTTAAGGTATTTTGATCCATCTCTATCTTTAGTTTTGAGAGCATTCTTGGGACAATATTCCATTTTATTTGAACCTTGGACTAGGTTCATATCAATTACGCTGCTGGATCCTTCGACATATAAGATCCACTCTTCCTACTGGTGGCAGGTGTCGCTCATCATTGTGTGGTGGTTGCACTTGCTGTGAGCGTTGCTCCAAATTATTCATTCGTTTGAGTAACCTGTCTATCTTTT
This sequence comes from Ipomoea nil, assembly GCF_001879475.1. Lineage (NCBI taxonomy): Eukaryota > Viridiplantae > Streptophyta > Magnoliopsida > Solanales > Convolvulaceae > Ipomoea > Ipomoea nil. The sequence continues at coordinate 3,630,952 of NW_017616574.1, read as the reverse complement.
GTTCTAATGTCTGGGGAAAGTTTGGAACTTGATCAGCCATCTGTATAGGAAAAAAAATATCTAAAAAAAACAAGAAGATGTGTGAGTAATCACGTTAGTGAAACCAAAAAGTTGGCTCGCTCCCTCACTATTCTCAGCTCACAGGTAAGAGGTGGATTATATGGCTCTGGGGGTGCACTACACACTCTTACAAATACACACTCCACTCGTGTATCGCTCAAGGTGGCAGATACTCTCACAAGCCTTTTTCCAAAAAGGAAAATTCATGTCCGGAACTCAAGTTGGTATGGATTAAACCTCAAAGTTCAAGAAAACGTACCTTGGAAAACTTCACAAGCCTTTGAGAGTAAGGTGTATCGCGAGGTAGGTAATAAAATTGAGAGCAAGAAGCAAAGAAAAAGGACAATACAAGCAAAAAAAACTAAGCAAGATTTGAAAGAAAAAAAAGGGAAGCAAAGAAAGAAGTATGGCAGAAAGATATGCAAGACCAATATCAGAAGATAGACACAAATAGAATGTAATAGGGGTACAAGTGTACCACAACCAAATAAGAATATATCAAGAACTCCTTCCAACCTTATACTTTTCCCCTTCCTTATCCCTCCAAATTTCTCCTACCAACCAGATTCTTTCCCCAACCTTATTCTTCTTCTTTATTGCTTTCTCATTTTTTTTGGTTTTTTTTTTCAACTTTCTTGATTTTTTTTATAAGTAACCTCCAAATAACTACTGTAAATATCAACAAAAATTTCGGACCAAGAGGATCCTCACAACCCCTTCAAAACAAAACCAAGAATTTCAAGAATCACCCAGAAAAACAGAAACGCTGCCCTTACTTCGAAGATCAATATCTCAATGACCGTAAGGAATTAGCAAGTTTATAATATATCAATAGAACGCCCCAGAAGAGATCTAAAACATATCAAAATTTCAGATAAAACTAATTAGTGGATCTCGAGATATAGGTCATTCTTTGAAACTGGTCACAGAACGCGGAAATCTGGACAGGGTGTGATTGCTACGCGATTGCGCGTAAATGCGCTTTGGATATAGGTAAGGGTGAGATGGGGTTGTTTTCCTGATAGAAGTTTTGGTAATATGGTTCTTAGGAGGTGTGAGGTCTCGTTGATATTGGATGGGAAAAAGGGAAAACACTTTCGGGATTGTTTTTCAAGAAACTGGAGAACATGTATCAAGATTCAAGAACACAATCAAGAATGCGAAGGAATTTTTTTAAGGGTTTTTTTTATGAATAAGACACGAAAAAAAAGGTTCACATAAAGATAAGAACGAGATAAACCTAGGGAACCAAAGAAACCAAATTTCTAATGATAATAAGATAAACCTAGGCTCTGAATACCAAATTGATATGAACCTAGTCCAAGATTCAAATAAGATGAGTATTGTCCCAAGAATTGCTCTCAATGTAAAAATAGAGATGGATCGAAATACCTTAAACCTCACGAGAAGCCCTTTGTCTCGAATCCTCAAAGACTTGGAAGAATCCCATTGTAGCTTCAAGTACCTCGATGATGCAATCTTCAATCAACTAGAGTCGGATCTAGTTTCCTTCGATTCAAGAACGAGTCCACGAACCTAAATCTAAGGTTGAAGAAAGTAAGATTGATTCGAGTCCACGAATCAATTTGCTCCTGCTTTCATCATTTATGGTACACTTTCGCCCTTTCTTTTCTTGTTTTTTTTTCTTCTATGTACTGTATTCGACTTCATTTATTGCTGTATTCAGGCTTCGTCTTTCTGTGGTTCAGTGATGATGTATATTAAATGCCGACGGCTTTCGCTTCGTGTCGTTAGCCTCTGTTGACATGTGTTATGCGCGTTTTCTAGGTTTGGTCGGTGGTGCATGCTGTTCGTGCTATCTCAGCATATGCCCTTACTTTGGTCGATCTCGTAAACTCTGCCGCTTGTGTTTTTTGCTCAAACATATTTGATTATCTTTTTTTACGTGCACCGCACGTTTACGTTAATCTTTCCAAACTGACCGTCACTTGTTCTGTCAGTCGGCGCCTGCTCGCTTGTTATACGGTCCGTGCTTTTCATTTCTCCTTCACGTGGCTTCTGCACGGTCGTCTATGCCATTCACGGCGTGCGTTTTTTTCCCATGTATTGTGCCTGGTACTTCGACTGTCCTTGTCTTCTCATGGACACCGTCGTTCTATTCGCATGTTGTGTTCTTTGTTCGTGATGATTCCCTTTACTCCCTTTACTTTTCGTCTTACTTTTAGTGAGTGGTTATTGTTCGGTGTTGGAGGCTGTCTGCGCGTTCTGACCCCGGTGGATGGTCGTTGCACTGTCGCTGTGAGACAAGCATGATTCGTTTATGTATACCCAGTATTTTGCATGTCGCTTGTGTACTTGTGTTTCGGTATGGTTATAGCATGCCTCATCCGGTGTGTTGTAAATGGTTTTTCGTTACTAATACATGGCTGTTTTGGGCAGCAGTTTTGTACTTATGCCGGTGCGGTTTCTACAAATGGTTCGAACTACTACGTTCCCATACTTGCGGCGAACTTTTGCTGTGCCGTTTTGGACCGGCGGGATTTCGGCCCGGCATACAGTTTGTTGTTGTCTGTTGGTTTGATCGTGTGTGCCGTCAGAATGCTTACTTTGCATGCGTTTGCGTCTTTATTTTCCGTTATTGGTTATGTTCAAATTAAATCGTTGACCAAAACGAACCCGTTGTTCTGTTTGTGCTTTTTCCAATAAATAATTGATTGGGTCTGTTTCGTGCTTGGTTGTGTAAAAATTTTGGGTGCTGTTTAATAACGTAGTTATTGCTGCCAATTGTTACTTATACGTTCAACACTGTGCAATTACGGTTTACAACATTTGTTTTTTTTTTGTTTGTTTTTTGTTTTGTTTTTTGTTTTTTTTGTTTTTTTTTTTGTTTTTTTACCTTAAATGACGACTGATTCTTGAGTGTACCGTATGTTTCTGTCATTTGTGCGGGAAATTCTACTGTTAGCCGAATCGATGTGGGTCGCTTCTGCCGTAGCATTTTTTTTATTCCGCCTTCGGTTGCTTGTTTACCTTGCCCGAATTTTTCTTTACTGCGACAAATTTATTTTGGAGCTCTTTGCTGATTGTCCGATTTCGTTTTTCGTTGGCCGCCACTTTTCGCAAGGTGTCCGCTTTACGATCGCGTTTATTTTCTACTGTTATTGATTTTCTTTTTGTCGGTTTCTTTTGACGAAGCCGGTTTTTTCTACTGAGGTCCGCTTTTTCCCATCTGCGTACGTCTCTCTTGGTGACGTCGCAGTTGACTCATTGTCGTCGTGGACTGCTAATCGATTGCTGAAAACGCCGCGAGTCTGATAACGCGTCAATTCGATTGCTCGAGCTAATGTCTTCGTTCGAAATATGGTTGCGCTGCATACATCAGTCAGTGTAATTGACCTGCACACTTGTTTCCTACGGAATATTATACGTTAAGCCATGAAAAAAAATGTCACTTTTAAATATACGTCGCTTACATGACATCAATGGACATGTGCATGACATTTATTACAAGTAAGTTTGTCTGCAACTTCAGCAACTCAGTTACTCATTTTTTTTGTTCCTTTATAATTGTGTTTCTGCTTTTGTAGGCAATGGATGGTTTGGTGTTGATACCGGATGTTACTCCTCAGCTGATGAATTGGAGATGCAAAGTTTTAGTCATGAAAAAATAACACTCGTGAATCAAAGTCAACGCCGGGAAAAAAGTACATGCCCATTATTCTTCGGGATAGTACAGTAAGCCACAATTATATTATCAAGAAAACAGTGTCCCGTTCAACAGTTCGGTTTGGCTCTTGCTTACTCAGTGAAAATATTTGATAATTATCTTGTCTTTCTGTTTGTAGGGGAATAAAGTGCAGGCAATGTCGTACGATAACGAGATTGATGTGCTTGATGAAAGGCTTAAACTGTTTGGCACCTACGTTATTTCAAACGCGTCTGTGAGGCCATCCAAAGACCTGTCGAATTTTCCTGACCTTAAATATAGCTACCTTTGGAGCATAACAAGATGTACAATGATACAAGATGTTGATCCTGCTTAAGAACTTGAAATGGACCAGGTTGTTGCGCCAAAGTTGACTCCGTTTTCGCGGTTTTTTGAGTGTTTGCTGTCTCGTGAAATGATAAGTATGGTGCAACCCTTGTTCATTTTTTCTTTGCTTTATTAGCCGTGCTTAGTTTATAGTTTCTTATTCATACTTGCTTTCTAACACGGTTATTTTAATGTCATTATTGTAACACCCCACTTTTCTAACTCTTAATTTCAATTCTAAACAGTCATTTATATCACTAAGCAGCGGAAATAAAATAACTAATTTGATAACTAGTGGGAGTGTCACCGCCACAACCACCACTCCGTGGTGATTACACAGGCTAAGGGGTAGAACTATAAATAAGATAAAAATCTAGCATCCAAATAAAATACTGGAAACATAAGGGGGAAAAACGTCACTCCAATAGTCTACATCATCCTCAAAAACATAGAGTCAAAAAGTCTAAAATCCATAACATGATCATCAATAAAACTAGAGTTTATACATCTCAAACTAAGAGACTAATCTAGCTCAATCTCTTCTCACTGCTGGGCCCACCTGAAAGGGGTTTTGCAAGCAACACATAGACAAATAGGAAAACACTCGTTAGCACGAAGCTAAGTATAACCACACTCAACCCTGTAAAGCATTCTAGCGTTTACTTTGAAAACATTTGATTTCTTTATAAACAATAAACTCATCTCAAATCATCTTTAGATCTAACACATACTTTCTAGATGCTTGCACCCTATTATATCAGCTGGCATGCTCATATATATACATATATATATATATATATATAAGACTGTTCACTTTAATGCATCAGCATATAAACTTCTCAAATAATTAACAAGCAATTCATGCTTACAGATAGGATCATGCTAATAAACCATATAACAGGTATTCTCATGGTTTCATATTCTCATATCATAATTCGATAAACAAGACTTCTAATACAACAAAATGATTATAAATCAACATTCTCATTATGTACTCTCATGCAATACTTTACTCAAATGCAATCTTGTGCAATGCTATAATCATACTCATGTGCAACCTTGTGCAAAGCTGTAATCATATGCAATCTCGTGCAATACTATAGTCATAATCATATGCAATCTCGTGCAACACTTATACATCATGCTCATATGCAATCTCGTGCAATACTATGAACATACTCATATGCAATCTCATGCAACAATATACTCTTATTCTTATGCAATCTAGTGCAATACTATAAACATACTCATATGCAATCTCGTGCAACAATATAATCTTATTCTTATGCAATCTCGGGCAATAATATACTCATACTCATATGCAATCTCATGCAATAATATACTCATACTCTTATGCAATCTCGTGCAACAATATATACTCATACTCTTATGCAATCTCATGCAATAATATACTCATACTCTTATGCAATCTCATGCAATAATATACTCATACTCTTATGCAATCTCATGCAACAATATACTCATACTCTTATGCAATCTCATGCAATAATATACTCATACTCTTATGCAATCTCGTGCAATACTATAAATACTCATACAATCTTTATAAAAATAGAGTACCTTCTGTGGAGGTCTCTTTCTTACTCTCTTGATTCTCTCTTGACTCTCTTTCTTTCTCTTGAGTCTCTTTTGACTCTCTTTCTTTCTCTTGAGTCTATTTTGACTCTCTTTCTTTTTCTTTACTCGTAGACGGCTTAGGGTTTCACCGAAGCGTGAATTACCCCATCGGGAATGGCATAAATCCGACCCAATATCTCCTACCGTCTACAGAACCAATCTCGTGGTTCAAACTCTGTGGAATCAGGTATCGAACTACTAGTGTGCACACCCCCTAACCAGGATTCCAAGCCTGGCGGGAAGTTTCCAACCTCGTAACGTGGGAATACGCCTCATTACATATACTGGGACCGCAATGTCCATACATATCTCCTGAGAGGACATAGTCCAAACGGTATCCTCCAGAACCTCACCGATATAGATAATACATAAATATATATCTCATGCATCAAACTCATACATGCAACAACTCTACTACTTCTCAATGCATCAAAGAATGATATACCACATGCTTATGATTTTTGAAAGTATTTTTGGACTCACGTTGGCCCCTTATGCATTTTTGAAATATGACACATGTAAAATGTCAAAATGCCTTATAACATGCTTCTAAACCATGTATAAAATAACATGAAATACTTAAGAATATAACGTCATGATCGGGTTGCAAAATAGCAAATCTACACATTCTATCAACAAAATATGCTTCATTTCTCATTGATCAAATATCACCTTCTAGTCATGCTTTCATAATAAATCATATTCTCAAATGATCATGCTTCTTTACTCAATAAAACATCATAAGATCACATAGTCAAATAATTCTTCATACACAGTAAACTTAGCAAATATATACTCTGTGTAGCAAATCTTCAATAAACCCTTCATAACATACTCGTTTTTAATTCAAATTTAACGAAATCAAAGCCAAAACGTGCGTCGAGACGGTCCCGAAGAGCCGAGCCATAAGGGCCCGTAACACTCGGCTCGAAACGACACGTAGCTGAGCCACAAGGGCCGGGCCATTGCACAGATTCTTCTCAGAATCAAAGTCAGGGACCTGGGGCGGGACTTCTCATGGTCCGCCCCATGTACCCCACTACTCCACCGGGACTAGGCGGCGGCCCTCCTCTAGGACCGTGCCCTAGTCCCGTGCTACTACGGCTCTAGCCGGCGTGTAACACCCCAGATTTTTGAAACTTTTAAAACTTATATAATAAAGGTAATTTCTCATTAAATCCCAAAACAGAGTATTACTAAACGTAAGTGTTCGGGGTGTTATGCCACATCTGAGCTGGAGAACTCAGATGCACAGGCTACTTAACTAAATATCCTCAAAGCAATGTCAATACATCATCATGGCACGCAGGCCGAAAGGAAAACTAACTACCTACGCTTTGGATCTCTAGCGCGCTCTTGAGTCTACTCATTTGTGCCTTAAAGCCAAATATATCTGTTCAGCGAATAATGCCGGAAACCCACTCTAACGCGTTAAAATACAATATAGGTATATATATATATATATATATATATATATATATATATATATATATATATATATATATATATATATATATATATATATATATACACATAGATATAGGAAAAATCGTTTTGAAGCAGGAAGATATATTCTTAGGAGACTCTAGCTTTAAAACCAGGAATAGACTCGACAGATAGGGATAAACACATTCAACAATGATAATCAACTATATAGAGACAACATCATATATATATATATATATATATATATATATATATATATATATATATATATATATATATATATATATGCATCTAAGGTCACAGTTTACTTTTATGTCATTCACATCATCATTCAATCCATATCTTTGTCACACAAGCATGCTTTGGTGGCACCATGGGACCAATCGCATGCCCCAAACATGAGGGTTAGCGCATATAGCGCTAACACGGCCCCGCAGCACCCTGCCTCATACCGCAGCATGAAGGAATTGGCCGCAGCCAATTGTATAGACCGTCGATGAATTCAACGGCGGACCCCAATCCTACACACCGCTGACGCGTTCAGTCGGTGGACTGTGATCTTCTTTTGGGGACTATGATCCTATACACCGCTGGCGAGCTCAGTCGGTGAATCGTAGCTGATCATAGCCCTACACACCGCTGAGGGATTTAGTCGGTGGATAATGCAACCCAAACTACTGAAGATCCACTAAGAGTACAAGTTGGGCCAATCACAAGGTCTAAGTCCAAACAATTAAGACAACTCTTTATTGGTTATGTTCAAAAATGGTGGAAATCCAATTCAAGCCCAATTGCAAATGATGGCGAAGAACTCAAGGCTTTTTATAATTGTTTAAGTGCTGATTTTGGTGATTAAATTAGGTCCAAATCAGCCCAATTATTTTTGGTCATCATTAATTTAAATTGTTTGGCATAAAAGAGAAAACACTAGTTGTATTTAGAAAGGATTCCTTAAATCCTGTTCTAAATAAAACTCTATTTACTTGTTTTCTAGATTAGGTTTAGCACTCTTTTTCCCATTGTATTTAGATTACAATGCTGCCCTATACCTATAAATAGGGCACATCCATATCAGTTTTGAGAGGCTTTAATTCAATAAAATTCTTAAGTTTTTCTTTACACTTGTGTAAGAAACCTTATGGCTAATTGTGGACTCAATTAGTGGCTAGTCGTGGACTCGACTAGAAAATTGATTCGTGGACTCGAATCAATCTTCCTTTCTTCAACCTTAGATTTAGGTTCGTGGACTCGTTCTTGAATCGAAGGAAACTAGATCCGACTCTAGTTGATTGAAGATTGCATCATCGAGGTACTTGAAGCTACATGGGATTCTTCTAAGTCTTTGAGGATTCGAGACAAAGGGTTTCTCGTGAGGTCTAAGGTATTTTGATCCATCTCTATCCTTGCATTGATAGTAATCTTGGGACAATATTCCATCTTTATTTGAACCTTGGACTAGGTTCATATCAATTTGGTATTCAGAGCCTAGGTTTGTCTCATTATCATTTGAAATTTGGTTTCTTTGGTTCCCTAGGTTTATCTCGTTATTATCTTACATACTACTTTTTTTTAAAAAAAAAAAAAACCCCAAAAAATTTTCTTTTGCATTCTTGATTGTGTTCTTGAATCTTGATACATGTTCTCCAGTTTCTTGAAAAACAATCCCGAAAGTGTTTTCCCTTTTTCCCGTCCAATATCAACGAGACCTCACACCTCCTAAGCACCATATTACCACATATTCTGTCAAGAAAACAACCCCATCTCACCCTTACCTATATCCAAAGCTCATTTACGCGCAATCACATCTCAATCACACCCTGTCTAGATTTCCGCAAACTGTGACCATTTTCAAAGAATTACCTATATCTCGAGATCCACTGGTTAGTTTTATCTGAAATTTGGATATGTTGTAGATCTCTTCTGGTGCGTTCGTTTTATATATTATACATTGTCTAATTCCTTATGGTTAGTGAGATATTGATCTTCAAAGTCAGGGCATTGTTTATATTTTTCTAGGCGATTCTTGAAATTCTTGATTCTGTTTTGAAGGGGTTGTGTGGATCCTCTTGGTCCGAAATTTTTGTTGATATTTACCGTAGTTATTTGGAGGTTACTTATCAAAAAATAAAAAGCAAAAAAAAAAAAAAAAAAAAGAGAAAGCAAAAGAAGAAGAAGAAGAAGAAGAAGGTTGGGGAAAGAATAAGGTTGGTAGGAGAATCTTGGTGGGAAAAGGAAGGGGAAAAGTATAAGGTTGGAAGGAGTTCTTGATAGATTCCTATTTAGTTGTGGTATACTTGAACCCCTCTTACATTCTATTTGTCTCTATTTGTTGATATTGGTCTTGCATATCTTTCTGCCATACTTCCTTCTTTGGTTTCCTTTTTCTTTCAAATCTTATTTAGTTTCTTTGCTCGTATTGTCCTTTTTCTTTGCTTCTTGCTCTCAATTTTATTACCTATCTCGCGATACACCCTTACTCTCAAAGGCTTGTGAAGTCTTCCAAGGTACGTTTTCTTGAACTTTGAGGTTGAATCCATATCAACCTGAGTATCGGACTAGAATTTTCCTTTTTGAAAAAAGGCTGGTGAGAGTATCTGCCACCTTGAGCGATACACGAGTGGAGTGTGTGTTTGTAAGAGTGTGTAGTGCACCCCCAGAGCTATATAATCCACCTCTTACCTGCGAGCTGAGAATAGTGAGGGAGCGAGCCAACTTTTTGGTTTCACTAACGTGTCTACTCACACATCTTTTTGTTTAGAATTTTTTTTTCCTGTACAGATGGATGAACAAGTTCCAAACCCACCCCAGACATTGGAAGAAAAAATAGATGCTCTAACCATCGCCATGGACAGGTTACTCACACGAATGACTAATCTGGAGCAACGCTCACAGCAAGTGCAACCACCACACAATGATGAGCGACACCTGCCACCAGCAGGGAGAGTGGATCCTAGATGTCAAAGGATCCAACATCCTAATGAGGAGTTAGGAAACATTAAACTTGAAATTCCTAACTTCTCTGGTGAGAAGGGACCAACAGAGTATATAGAATGGGAGAATGCTGTTGAAATACTTTTTGATTTAAAGCACTATTCTGATGTTACAAAAATTAGGCTAGTTGCTACATCTTTTAAGGGGTATGCAGTATCTTGGTGGAGAAAAAGAAATAGGGAGAGAGTTGCTGATTTTATTCCCTATGAATCTTGGGTTCAAGTAAGGGAAGATATGCGCCTAACCTTTCGCCCTAAATCTTTTTTCTATGATCTTGAAAGAAAATTGCAGGGAACTATTCAAGGATCAATGTCGGTTGATGACTATCACCGAACAATCAATATTTTGCTTGATCAAGGGGACATACATGAAGAAGAGGCAAGAACTATTGCTCGTTTCTTACATGGATTGAACAATGAAATCCGGTGGGGAATGAGTACACAAAGATATGACACCCTTGATGATGCCTTGTATGCCGCATGCGAATCTGAAGTAAAAATCAAAGAGATGAAGATGTACAAGCCCAACAATGGTGCATCAAGATGGAACAACACTCGTTCTACCCCTCAAAGGCGTGATGAACGCCCTCTTCCAAGAGATGATTCACGAGACAAAGGTAAGGAAAAGGTAAGTGAGGCAGTGAGGCCTCAACGTGATAGAGAATTGATTTGTTATAGATGTAATGGAAGAGGCCATATGGCTCGTGATTGTCTTTACAAGAGGGTAGTTAAGATAACATAACAATGTGAAAAGTTTGCCTCTTGTCTTGAATATGAGTCTGAGGATGAGGTTAGTGACCATTTGGAAACCCCCAATGAGCATGTTGAGGAGGAACCACCTTTACCTTTAGATTTTGATTATGAATATGCTGATAGTGAGTCTGTTCATACTCTTGTTGTTAAGAAGGTTTTGAATGTTCATCCTTTAAAAGAAGATGAGTCTCAAAGAGAAAATATATTTTATGCTAAAGGGTCAATTAGAGGGAATGCTTGTACTGTGATAATAGATTCTGGAAGTTGCACAAATGTGGCTAGTGCAGCTATGGTTAAATTTCTTCAATTACCTTTGCTTGATCACCCTAATCCATATCGTTTGCAATGGTTAACCGATGCAGGAGAAGTTAGAGTAACAAAGCAGGCTCTTATTCCTTTATCTATTAACAGTTACTCTGATGAAATTTTGTGTGATATTGTCCCAATGCAGGCTGCTCATGTGCTGTTAGGTAGACCGTGGCAATTTGATATAAAAATCACTTTTGATGGAATGATGAACACTTATGTGTTTCACATGGATGGAATTAGATATGTCTTGTCTCCTTTGACTCCTAAACAGGTGGAAGAAATACTATTGAAATCAAGGAAGGCATCAAAATAGGCGAAATCAGTGCCATATACCCCCTTATCCAAAATCAAAGCCTCCACCTCCTCCAATATCCCTTTCCACGCCATTTTCATCTCAAAACCCAGCAAAGGAATCACCACATCAGCCCTCTCTTCTTGCAACAAAAAATGACATTAAGAAGGCAATAAGAAGGGGAGACACGTTTAACTTACTTTTCATTCATAAGCTTACCACTTATCTTGATTCTTCTCTTGTGTTACACTCTGAATCTTGTTTTCGTAATGCCTCTATTGATGAATTGCTTGCTGATTTTTCAGATTTATTCCCTAAAGAGATGCCAAAAGGATTGCCACCACTTAGAGGGATTGAGCATCAAATCGACTTTGTCCCTGGATCTACCTTGCCAAACCGACCAGCCTACAAAACCAATCCCGTGGAAGCAAAGGAAATCCAGAAACAGGTTGAAGAGCTTCTTGAAATTGGACATATTCGAGAAAGCTTGAGTCCGTGTGCCGTTCCATTGCTCATTGTCCCAAAAAGAGACGGTACATGGAGAATGTGTGTTGATTGTCGTGCAATCAACAATATAACTATTAAGTATAGATTTTCTATTCCTCGACTTGATGATATGCATGATGAACTTTATGGAGCTAAGTACTTTAGCAAGGTGCATTTGAAACGAAGATATCATCAAATCAGGATGAAAGAAGGTGATGAGTGGAAAACAGCCTTTAAAACAAAGCATGGTTTATATGAGTGGTTAGTCATGCCTTTTGGCTTAACTAATGCCCCTAGCACACTCATGAGGCTTATGAACCATGTTTTGAGGAAATTTATTGGTAATTTTGTTGTTGTTTACTTTGATGATATTCTGATTTATAGCAAGTCACAAGAAAAACACTTGAAACACCTTCGATTAGTTTTTCTTGAACTTAGGGCTGCACAGTTGTATGTCAATCTTGAGAAGTGTTCTTTTATGTCTGAGAGTGTTGAGTTTTTAGGATTTCATGTTAGTTTAGAAGGTGTGACCATGGATTCAAAAAAGGTTGAAGCTATCACAAGTTGGCCAACGCCAACTAATGTATCTAACTTGCGTAGTTTTCTTGGACTGGCAGGTTTCTACAGAAAGTTTGTTCGTGATTTCAGCTCCATAGCAGCCCTTATGCATGAGTTGATTAAGAAAGACACCATCTTCAAATGGGGGCCTAAACAGGAACAAGCTTTTGCTACATTGAAAGAGAAACTCACCACCGCTCCTGTTCTAGTTTTGCCTTGTTTTGATAAAACTTTTGAACTAGAATGTGATGCTTCTGGCATTGGAATTGGTGCTGTACTGATGCAGGATAAACGCCCCATTGCCTATTTTAGTGAGAATTTGGGTGGCGCAACACTCAACTATCCCACATATGATAAAGAACTTTATGCCATTATAAGAGCCTTGGAAACTTGGCAACATTATTTATGGTTTAAAGACTTTATTTTACACACTGATCATGAAGCCTTAAAACATTTGAAAGGCCAAGGTAAGTTGAATAAGAGACATGCTAAATGGCTCGAGTTCATTGAAGCTTTTCCTTATAAAATTGCCTACAAGAAAGGTACGGAAAACAAAGTGGTTGATGCTTTATCTAGGAGATATACTTTACTTGCTACTTTACATGCTAAGTTTCTTGGTTTTGATTTCATTAAGTCTCTCTATGCTAGTGATTCAGTGTTTGGCGAGATCTACACCTCTTGTGTACGATCTCCTTTGGGAAAGTTTTACTTGTCAGATGGGTTTTTGGTTAAGGAAAATAAAGTGTGCATTCCTAATTGTTCCTTGCGTGTGAGTTTGATCACTGAATCACATGGAGGTGGTCTTATGGGACACTTCGGTATTTCTAAAACCTATGATGCGTTGCATGAACACTTCTATTGGCCTAGAATGAAAAAAGACGTTGAGACTTTTGTGAATTGTACTACATGTCACCATGCTAAGTCCAAATCACTTCCCCAAGGGCTTTACACACCACTTTCTGTTCCTAGCGGCCCGTGGCTTGATATTTCTATGGATTTTGTTCTAGGGTTACCTATGAGTTCTAAGAGAAAAGATTCTATTTTTGTTGTAGTTGATCGTTTTAGTAAGATGGCTAGATTTATTGCTTGCACCAAAACTGATGATGCAACTCATATTGCTAATCTTTTCTTTGCTGAGATTGTTAAATTGCATGGCATCCCTAAGACTATTGTTTCTGATAGAGATTCTAAATTTCTTAGCCACTTTTGGCGTGTTCTGTGGGCAAAAATTGGGACTAAGTTGCTATTTTCTACTACTTGTCATCCTCAAACTGATGGACAAACAGAAGTAGTTAATAGAACCTTATCCCAATTACTTGGAAGTGTGATCTCTAAAAATCTAAAATCATGGGAAGAATGTTTGCCTCATGTTGAATTCGCTTATAATCGTGTAATACATTCAACCACTAACATGTCTCCTTTTGAAGTTGTGTATGTTTTCAATCCGTTATCTCCCATAGACTTACTTGCTTTGCCTTACAATCCGCAGGATAGCTTAGATGGAGAAGAACGTGCCAAGAAGATCAAGGAGATGCATGTTAAAGTCAAAGAACAAATTGAGAAAAAGAACGAACAAATAGCTGCTCGAGTGAACAAGACAAGGAAAAAGATCACATTCGAGCCTGGAGATTGGGTGTGGATTCACTTGCGCAAAGACCGTTTTCCCTGCGAAAGAAAGTCAAAGCTGAACCAACGTGGAGATGGCCCATTTCAAGTTATATCACGGATTGGAGATAACGCATATAAGGTTGATCTTAGAGGAGAATACAATGTCTCTTCTACTTTCAATGTTTCAGACTTGTCTCCATATGATTGCACAGATTCGAGGACGAATCATTTTCAAGAAGGGGAGGATAATGCAACCCAAACTACTGAAGATCCATTAAGAGTACAAGTTAGGCCAATCACAAGGTCTAAGTCCAAACAATTAAGACAACTCTTTATTGGTTATGTTCAAAAATGGTGGAAATCCAATTCAAGCCCAATTGCAAATGATGGCGAAGAACTCAAGGCTTTTTATAATTGTTTAAGTGCTGATTTTGGTGATTAAATTAGGTCCAAATCAGCCCTATTATTTTTGGTCATCATTAATTTAAATTGTTTGGCATAAAAGAGAAAACACTAGTTGTATTTAGAAAGGATTCCTTAAATCCTTTTCTAAATAAAACTCTATTTACTTGTTTTCTAGATTAGGTTTAGGACTCTTTTTCCCATTGTATTTAGATTACAATGCTGCCCTATACCTATAAATAGGGCACATCCATATCAGTTTTGAGAGGCTTTAATTCAATAAAATTCTTAAGTTTTTCTTTACACTTGTGTAAGAAACCTTATGGCTAATTGTGGACTCAATTAGTTGCTAGTCGTGGACTCGACTAGCAAATTGATTCGTGGACTCGAATCAATCTTCCTTTCTTCAACCTTAGATTTAGGTTCGTGGACTCGTTCTTGAATCGAAGGAAACTAGATCCGACTCTAGTTGATTGAAGATTGCATCATCGAGGTACTTGAAGCTACATGGGATTCTTCTAAGTCTTTGAGGATTCGAGACAAAGGGTTTCTCGTGAGGTCTAAGGTATTTTGATCCATCTCTATCCTTGCATTGAGAGTAATCTTGGGACAATATTCCATCTTTATTTGAAACTTGGACTAGGTTCATATCAGTGGACTATGATTTTCCTTTGGGGACTACGACCCTACACACCGCTGTCAAGCTCAGTCGGTGGATCGCAGCCGACCATAGCCCTACACACCGCTGACGAGCTCAGTCGGTGGACTATGGCCTTCCTCGTGGCCTGTAGCCCTACGCACCGCTGACGCGTTTAGTCGGTGGACTACAACACACGAGGCCCACTTGGTGAACTGCAGCCCTACACACCGCTGACGAGCTCAGTCGGTGGACTGCAGCCTATGAGAACCGACTTGACCGCAGCCAAGAGTCATGCACACATATCACGTAGCAAGCACATGCAATTCACATTAACACATTGGGAAAGGGGAGAAAACGTATAAAGAAACCTATGTGGGTTCATCCACGTACTAGGAAATATCTTAAGGGTTCATGCATCTTTCGCCTAGGTCAACGGGGTACCAATTCAACTAGCATGCAATACACAAGACTCTTTTATCCTATGAACGGCACCCGAAACATCAAACTAGACTTAGGCACGATAAACGGAGTCCGTCGGGACACCACGAGGGTCGGGGAACATCAAACGGGGAAGCCAAAATCCCAAGGTGGGAAAAATCCAACGGGTGGAGGACCACCCGCCGGCGGCGAATCTCCGGGCAGCGGGTGCCCGGCGGGCAGACGTCTGCCCGCTGCCGGCGAGGCCAAATCGGGCAGCGGGTAGGTGGCGGGTCCCCCTACCCCCCCACTGACTCTTTTTCAATATTTTGGTCTTGGGATTTTCCGTGGAACCCGAAATCATATTTAGACACTTTTAAACATAAACGACAACACCACGTAGTCAAATAACGGATCAAAACCAAGAATCACAATGAACACATCCTAACATGACTTCTAAACATAATTAACACCCGAACATGCAAAATCCCACCCAATTATATTAAGAATATCACAATACGAAATCCCCAATTTAACCTAGGGCTCTAATCATATTCAAATCATCAAAGTCATAGTTTATCTTTTAAAATCAAGAACATCACACAATTATCAAGATCTTCTTGTAATTATCAAGACCAACACATAAGATCATCTCATCAATTATCAAGGACATATCATAATCATCATAAAAGATTTATCAAGACACAAGCATAGAGAGGAAGCCAAAGAAGAAGATTATAGCAAAGAAAATAGGTTTTGTTGAGACATGGGTTACCTCTTAGCCTTAATTAGATTCCTTGGCTATTAAGGTTCTTTCTCTAAGATCTCTTCTTCTTGATTTCTCCTACGTTGGTGATAAGAGAATTCTTGGAAATTCTTGTGTGGTGATATCTATTGTGGTGTGACTTCTAGGTGACTCTTATGTCCCTATTTATATATCTAAGAGTCCTAATTAGGGTTTGAATGGTATGGGTTTGCTAGTTCTATTTCTTATAGGACTAGGGGGTTGGTTTTAGGGATAAGGGTCCATGGACTATGGTGGACCATCCCCAGTTAATTAATGGATTTTAATTCTCTTTTTAGTGTAAGTAATTAAATATTTAGTTTGGGTTAGAGGCCGTAACACGGGGTGTTACACCCTCCCCCCCCCCCCCCCTTACGAGAGGCTTCGTCCCCGAAGCCGGTGCGTGGACCCGTTCTTTCACCCCTGGACGTCACGTATTTTGGCCTCCTGGTTAGGAAATGCGGCTCCACGTGTCGTTTTTGCTGGGGTAAATTGGATCTTTGGTGAGGTGGTGTTTGGAAAGTTTGGGGTCTACCTTGGTTTCCTGCTCCCGAGCTGGATGCCCCGAGTGTGCCCAACATGGCCTCGATTGCTGCCACCCTTTGATCTAACGCGTGTGTCGCGTGGATTAGGGATGAGAACCCTTCATCCATGATTTGGTTTTGCTGGGTAAGTTGCGCGAGGATGCGCTCATTCACAGATTCTTCATTTCGGCCCTCTGGGTTTCCCCTTTCTCGTGCGGGCGCAGGTGGGTTAGGTTCGCTATCCTCTTCTTGCTCCTCATGTCCTTCCAGTCCCCCACATTCTTGCATTGCCCGTTTTAGCTTTTTGTTGGAGATATCCAGTTGGTCAACCAACTCCCTTCGTTCCTCTTCGAGCTTAAGACAAACCTCCTCGAGGGTGATGTATTGTCTCTCCCCCCCCCCCCCCCCCCCGCGCGTGGGTGTAGTAGATGTCATTGCGGCGGAGGTTTTGGGCATTGAAAACCATACTGCTCACGGGCTTGATCTCCGTGTGGCTCAGGTCCACTCCCTTTTTCTCCATGATCCAACTTAGGATCATCCCGTAAGGTAGACTAAGCCGGTTGCTAGTCTTGTAAAACTCCATGTGTTTCAACATAAGGGCCGGTAGGTTGAACTTGATTTTGTGTTTTAGGAAGTAGGCAAATGTGCACTCTAGGCTTCCCACATCTTTGCTTTTGTTGTTCGTGGGCAACAGGCTATCAGTCACAATCATAACTAGTATCTTTTGTTTAGTGGTTAGCCATTTCCTGTTTGGCCAGGTGGCCGAGGTGAAGCCTTCTTCCTTCCCGAGTAGGTACCCGAGGTAATTCTTATACCCCGTGTCTTGGGTACCGATCCACCCTTTTCGGTCGTAATCTGACACACCCGTGGTGGTCAGTTTCAAGAGTTTGGCCAAGCGGCCTTCGGAGAGTATGATCTCCTTGCCTCGGACCTTGGCGGTGATTTCCAATTTATCACCCCGCTTGACCGTTACCAAATGGTGATAGAATTCTTTCACCAATTCGGGGTATGTATCCCCCTTGATTGCGAGATAGGCATCCAGGAGCCCTTGAAATTTAAGCATATCGACCAACTCCGGAGAGACTTGGTCGGGTTCGAGGGCTTTACCTCCGATTACCGTGTAATCGGCGTTGTTCCATTCCGGGATTCGAGTACCAACGGGCTTTTTAAGCATTTTGAGGTCTCCCTAGGTGGTGGTGTTTCTTTTCTCGGTGATGATTTTCCGGCGAAGCTCCGGCGAAGGGTTCCGGTGACGAGGCTTCTCCGGCGGTGAAGGGGGCGGCGTGGCTCGTCGTTCCGGAGTCGATGACAGGGTGTGTTGGCCTGGGCAGAGCAGGTGGTGCTGGCAGCGGGTGGAGGCCGGGCGCGGCAGTGGGCGAATGACGGGCGGCAACCGGGTTGTGGCGGCAGTGTGCGGTTTGTTGGCCGACTGTGGTGGCGGTCCGTCGGCGGGGAGCGGACGGCGAGCGTGGGCGGTGAATGGTGGTGCGGCGGCAGTTTTCTTTTGTGGAGGTGAGGGGGTGATGGCGGTTTGAGGGGGAAGGGAGAGAGAGAGTGTGTGTGAGGGGGGAGGAAGAAGAAAGAGGGTTTTTGATTTGGGGATTTTGTGGATTTTGGGGATTTGCAGTGTTTTAAGAAAGGAGTGTTCCCTTAAGGTTTCAAGAAACACTCATAGTCTAGTGGTTAAGACTTTGATCTTATATGTGAGAGGTCCAAGGTTCCATTCCTGGCAAATTATGCCATGGAAACGTGTTCACCATTAGCCCTGTTTTTACGTAAAAACAAAAATTCGCGAATTTGGTATTAACGGCGCACATTTGGTCAGATTATGAATTTTCTGTTATGAGATTATGAATGTACTGTAAATTCATAATCGCATAAAAGAAAAACATTTATTAAATTATGAATTTTCTGTTATTAGATTATGAATTTACTGTAAATTCATAATCTCATAACAAAAAATTCATAATTTCATTACAGAAAATTCATAATTTCATAACAGAAAATTCATAATTTATGAATGTTGAAGAAGCTTGCTCTACAGAGGAGCAGCCATGGTTTCGGACGAGAATGTGTAGGCATGGTTCCAAAGTGAATGTGCATGCATGGATTCATAATTTATGAATGTCCGAAATCATTGCTCACCTCAAATTAAAGTAAAACCGCGAAATGTGAAAATGAAGAAGAAAAGTCACGTGATTAATTAAGGAAAAAAAAAGATAACGGTGCACTAACACCGTTGGGACCGTGTTCACCATGGATGCTCTCAAAGTAAAGATAGAGATGGATCAAAATACCTTAAACCTCACGAGAAACCCATTGTCTCGAATCCTCAAAGACTTGGAAGAATCCCATGTAGCTTCAAGTACCTTGATATTGCAATCTTCAATCAACTAGAGTCGGATCTAGTTTCCTTCGATTCAAGAACGAGTCCACGAACCTAAATCTAAGGTTGAAGAAAGTAAGATTGATTCGAGTCCACGAATCAATTTGCTAGTCGAGTCCACGACTAGCCACTAATTGAGTCCACAATTAGCCATAAGGTTTCTTACACAAGTGTAAAGAAAAACTTAAGAATTTTATTGAATTGAAGCCTCCCTCAAAACTGATATGGATGTGCCCTATTTATAGGTATAGGGGCAGCATTATAATTCTAAATACAATGGGAAAAAGAGTCCTAACCTAATCTAGAAAACAAGTAAATAGAGTTTCATTTAGAAAGGGATTTAAGGAATCCTTTCTAAATACAAACTAGTGTTTTCTCTTTTATGTCAAACAATTTAAATTAATGATGACAAAAAATAATAGGGCTGATTTGGGCCTAATTTAATCACCAAAATCAACACTTAAAAAATTATAAAAAGCCTTGAACTCTTCTTCATCTTTTGCAAATGGGCTTGACTTGGATTTCCACCATCTTTAAATATCACCAATGAAGAGTTGTCTTAATCGTTTGGACTTGGGCCTTGTGATTGGCCCAATTGGTACTCTTGGTGGATCTTCATTATGTTGGGCCGCATCATCCTCACCTTCTTGAAAATGATTCGACCTCGAATCTTGTAAGCATTGTCTTCGATCCATGATATCACTTGAAATGGGCCACTGTAATACTTTCCTCTATCGAATGGAATTATTATTGGGCCTTCTTGTTTCTTCCACCAATGATTCTTTAAGGATGTAGTTATGGGCCTTGTGATGAGCCCACTATAGACCCTTATTGGATTCCATGTGTACTGGTTCTTATTATTCTCCCCTTCTTGAAAAGGATTCGTCCTCGAATCCAAATAAGCATTGTCTTCGATCCATGATATCACTTGAAATGGGCCACTATAATACTTTCCTCTATCGAATGGAATTATTATTGGGACTTCTTGTTTCTTCCACCAATGATTTCTTAAGGATGTAGTTATGGGCCTTGTGATGAGCCCACTATAGACCCTTATTGGATTCCATGTGTACTGGTTCTTATTACTAGTACACATGGAATCCAATAAGGGTCTATAGGGAGCATTATGCCATGGAACCGTGTTCACCATTCATGGTGAACACGGTTCCAACGGTGTTAGTACACCGTTATTTTTTTTCTTAATTAATTGCGTGACTTTTCTTCTTCATTTTCACATTTTGCGGTTTCACTTTAATTTGAGGTGAACAATGATTTCGGACATTCATAAATTATGAATTCATGCCTGCACATTCACTTTGGAACCATGCCTACACATTCCCGTCCGAAATCACGGACATTCATAAATTATGAATCCATGCCTGCACATTCACTTTGGAACCATGAGATTATTAATTTTTTGTTATAAGATTATGAAGTTTTCAGTTATGAGATTATGAATTTTCTGTTATGAAATTACGAATTTTCTGTTATGAGATTATAAATTTTCTGTTATGCGATTATGAATTTTCTGTTATGAGATTATGAATTTTCTGTTATGCGATTATGAATTTTCTGTTATGAGATTATGAATTTTATGAAAATTCATAATCTCATAACAGAAAATTCATAATTTGATCAACGCGCGCCGTTAACTCCACATCCGCGATTTTTTTTTTTTGCCTAAAAACGACGTCGTTTGGCCTTGTGTTCACCATTCTCGGTGAACACGTTTCCAGGGCATAATTTGCCGGTCTATAGTGGGTTCACCACAAGGCCCATAACTACATCCTTAAAGAATCATTGGTGGAAGAAACAAGAAGGCCCAATAATAATTCCATTCGATAGAGGAAAGTATTATAGTGGCCCATTTCAAGTGATATCATGGATCGAAGACAATGCTTACAAAATTCGAGGTCGAATCATTTTCAAGAAGGTGAGGATGATGCGGCCCAACATAATGAAGATCCATCAAGAGTACCAATTGGGCCAATCACAAGGCCCAAGTCCAAACGATTAAGACAACTCTTCATTGGTGATATTCAAAGATGGTGGAAATCCAAGTCAAGTCCATTTGCAAAAGATGAAGAATATTTCAAGGCTTTTTATAATTGTTTAAGTGATGATTTTGGTGATTAAATTAGGCCCAAATCAGCCCTATTATTTTTGGTCATCATTAATTTAAATTGTTTGGCATAAAATAGAAAACACTAGTTGTATTTAGAAAGGATTCCTTAAATCCTTTTCTAAATAAAACTCTATTTACTTGTTTTCTAGATTAGGTTTAGGACTCTTTTTCCCATTGTATTTAGATTACAATGCTGCCCTATACCTATAAATAGGGCACATCCATATCAGTTTGAGAAAGGCTTTAATTCAATAAAACTCTTAGGTTTTTCTTTACACTTGTGTAAGAAACCTTATGGCTAATTGTGGACTCAATTAGTGGCTAGTCGTGGACTCGACTAGCAAATTGATTCGTGGACTCGGATCAATCTTACTTTCTTCAACCTTAGATTTAGGTTCGTGGACTCGTTCTTGAATCGAAGGAAACTAGATCCGACTCTAGTTGATTGAAGATTGCAACATCGAGGTACTTGAAGCTACAATGGGATTCTTCCATGTCTTTGAGGATTCGGGACTAAGGGTTTCTCGTGAGGTTTAAGGTATTTTGATCCATCTCTATCTTTACTTTTGAGAGCATTCTTGAGACAATATTCCATCTTTATTTGAACCTTGGACTAGGTTCATATCAGGAGGTTCCTATACCTTGATTCTGACGTGTTCTAACGCTAAGATCTTTATCGGACCCTCTTCATGAGCTGAGATCACAAACATCTTCACCCCAAACCCTTCTTCAAACACTGGTTTCTTCTTCAACCTCGTTACAGCCGAGCGAAACTCACACGGACCAAGCAACTGTGAGTTGACTTGCTTCCCTTATCAGTTTTCATCATTGTGTCCGAAACGAAACTCTTGGCAAACTTCCCCGATCTTCTTAAAGATTCGACTTGTTGTCCGTCCTTGCTAAAACATTATCGGTTAGAGCACTGACCAACTCTTTCCTCTTTCTTTAAGCGCACCCGGTTGTCTGTTCTTGTCATCCAATGACTTTGGTAATTACAAACCAAACTTCCTTCTTTATTGCACCTGAAGAGCATCGAGGTCTAAGCACCCGCGGATCCTTTGTACCTTCCTTAGCATTGTGAACTTTGGCATCTAAGTCTCACAAAATCTTGTAAGGAGTCCTTTGAATGTTTGACAATAACCATCACTGTAAGGGAAACTTGATCCATCATAAGAGCACCATCCACGACCTTCATAAACCCATAGCGCAAGTTCCCAACTTGTCTTCTTGATCTGTATGATTCTTTCCCGTTAACCATCCAAAGCTGGTCGGATCGTAGAGCTCAACTGCAACCTTAATCCAAACGCAAACGGTAGAACTTTTTCATAATCTGAAGTCTTTACCAAAGTCACATCTGGAGACCTTACACGGTTCCTTGCCCAAAGATTTGTTCCTGTCCTTACTAGAAGCTCAGTAGGTCGAGTCTTGTTCACCGTTGATAACCTTGCAATCTTCATAAGGTAGTCGGTTACAAACCACCTTTGTCTTTTCTTGTCTTGATTTACGGTAAGTCTTCCCTGAAAACTTCGTTGCCGCACGAGCATGTCTTACTTATGAAGGTCCAACAGTAGAATTGGTCTTTAAGTTCATTCCTGACTGTCCTTCCGTTTACTGTTCAATCTTCCCATACAAGATTAGCTACTTCTCGTTCCTTCTTGGTTTTAGGTAGATCTCTTACCTGGAATCATCGGCACAGAGTCTCACTTGCAACTTAGGAACACTCGATGATCAAATCCGTCTTTTGATTCGCTCCTGTTGGTTAAGTCTTCTGACAGTCCCAACGATTGATTGCAACTCGATTACGTCTTCTTTTCTTCTTGTTGCAAAACCTTCTTACCAAAAGTCTTCATGTTAACCATAACTTTCCAGGTGTGCCGACAAGGATGAACGTTGCCCTCATATACTAACTACTACTCACCCTCTTCACGTTTCACCGGGTCAGACGACTTGCTAGCAACATGGTTCCTCTTCTCCGTGCACTATAAAGGTCCAAGCTTTTCCTGTATCGCCATCTTGATCTTTATTACTTCTAAGTTCATTGCTTCGAGCTTGCCCACTCCCGGCTTCTTCGAAGGTATGTAGAACTACTTCTGATGTGGATCTTTGGGGGATGAACTCAAGATTCGATTCACCAAAGATTCCTCCGGTTGCCCGATCTTTTCCTCACCAAAACAGCAGGAACAACAATTACGGTTTGAGGGTGTTGGAGATGGAATTGGTTGATGTAGGGGTTGGTTTGGGGGATTATTTTTGTGTTTTTCTATAAAGATATTTCCGCCACACCTTGGTCCTAGGTGATAAGGAATGGATGGCACCACAAGATTGGTATTATCTTGATAAGCCTAGAATAACATCTCTCAACACACAAGAGAGACAACAAAATGCCTAAGCATTTCTTTCATTCAACTTCATTCATCTCTCTTGAACTAGTAACATAGAAATAAAGAAAACAAAAGGTCACTAATTAAATTTAACATAAATGCATTTTAATTAACTAAAATAACTACATTTTAATTATATGACTTCATTTCAATGATGATCAAGTTCAATGAGCCTTCTAGGACCTTCTTTTTATATTTTTGGACCTACATAGTGATATTTTAATTTACTTGGGCCGTGTCCTCATCATTCCCTCACTCTTCGAGATGATTCGTCCTCGAATCACACTTGCCTCGGTCAAATGGAAATGAGTAATTATCCGACCATATGACTTTAATACCTTCACCAAGGAGAGTGACTGATCCCGCGCTTTGTAGATCATGGCATAACAATACCATTCCTTCCAATTGGTTTTCAACCCTTGTATCACATTCATTAACCTGCAAAGAACTTAAAATAAAGTTTATGGAGTTCTCAAAATCTTCTCCCTCATTCTTTTTCTCACAAAGTTCAAAAGACAATTCTTCTTCCTCACGTTCAGTTTTTTTCTCAATCTCTCCTTGTCAACACTAACTTATCCCACCATAAAGTGGCATAATCAGTGAATTCCAAGGATGCCAATTTCACCTTCTTCCTCTCCGAATAATTGTGACAATCAAACACCCTCTCTACCTTACTCTCCCACTCTAGATAGGCATCTGGATCACTCTTAAAGAAATGCTTGGGGGATGAACTCAAGATTCGATTCCAAACCTGGCTCTGATACCAAACTGATGTGGATCTTTGGGGGATGAACTCAAGATTCGATTCACCAAAGATTCCTCCGGTTGCCCGATCTTTTCCTCACCAAAACAGCAGGAACAACAATTACGGTTTGAGGGTGTTGGAGATGGAATTGGTTGATGTAGGGGTTGGTTTGGGGGATTATTTTTGTGTTTTTCTATAAAGATATTTCCGCCACACCTTGGTCCTAGGTGATAAGGAATGGATGGCACCACAAGATTGGTATTATCTTGATAAGCCTAGAATAACATCTCTCAACACACAAGAGAGACAACAAAATGCCTAAGCATTTCTTTCATTCAACTTCATTCATCTCTCTTGAACTAGTAACATAGAAATAAAGAAAACAAAAGGTCACTAATTAAATTTAACATAAATGCATTTTAATTAACTAAAATAACTACATTTTAATTATATGACTTCATTTCAATGATGATCAAGTTCAATGAGCCTTCTAGGACCTTCTTTTTATATTTTTGGACCTACATAGTGATATTTTAATTTACTTGGGCCGTGTCCTCATCAACTTCCATGTTGGATGCCTCGAACTTACACCTCAACTCCTTGTACTTGTAAAGGTCCAAGGTTGACTTGTAGCTCTTGAACTCTGGGAGGCTTTTATCGCATGGACCCACGAACGACCTCTTGGCATGAGTTGACCTCTTCTTAGAGCGTTTGCGACCGCTCTTGACTCCCCTCGAGAGTGAGGGTCTTCAAGTCTTGATCTTCGAACTTCAACGGACGTCTTGCTTCTTAACGGACTTCAGCTGCACGAGACTGAGACTTCAACTCTAGGATTAGCGTAGAACGGATGACGATGTCGTACGAGAGTCGGCGTCACTTGCTTGAACGAGGTTGGATGTAGCTGGCTCCAAGTTGCGAGTAGGGTAGTCCAACTTCTTTGTGTTGACCACGTGCCCAGCTGCAACCACCACGACTTGACTAACTTGTGTCAGCAGATCTTCTGTCTTCTTACTCTTGGACACAGTCTTCGTAAAGACTTTAACGAACCCAGAACAAGGTGACTTACCGGGAAGGTGCACACCAACCGAGAACAACAGCTACAACTACTAAAGCTAACAACAGAACAAGATAAAAGAACTACACAGATAACAAAAGCTAGCTCACAACCTCACCGCGCGTCCTAAGGATCCTATACTTAGGTACTTAAACACTTAAAGGCTTCACTAAGCAACTTAAAGTCTACACTTAGAGCACTAACCTAAGCTCAACTTAGGTTCTTAAAGTCCAACTCTTAACGTCCTAGGCTCAAACCTAGGCTCTGATACCAACTGTAACACCCCGTTTTTCATGCCAATTTAAAGCTTAATTATGCAAGGCAAACTAACCAACATAACATAAAAATGTAAACACAGCGGAAGTCTAATATTAAAAACCGGGAAAAAGGGAGTGTTATGCCACGTTCACACCGATGTGAACGCACGGGCAAGGTCACAAACCAACATTTAATGTATGTCTAACAACAGTGTCGCACAAGCCAAAACACTAATGAAACTCTCCAGGGGATCTAGTCTAACCATGTCTAACGCTCTCGCCGTCTACTCAGGACCTGTAAAGCACATAAAGAAATGGGACGACGCCCGGTCAGCGAATATTGCTGGTAACCCATCAATACGCGTTCAATAGCATATGTATAGATAGTTTAATACAAAACCATTTTCGAAATGGAATACGGTATATATCAGTTCAAAATCGTAAAGAGAGAAGTCAAGTGCAAAGACTCTATTTCACTCTCAAAAGAACAAGGGAATCAACATCCCAAGACAACATCAAGACAAGAACAACAACAGAACAACTCAACACCGCTCAAGATGTAATCTACTAATCACAAAGCAGAAACATCACGGCAAAGACAACAACCATAACAAGTACAACTCGAGGTGTATTCTACTGATCACAAAGTAGAATACCACCCGACACGCTCAACAGAAGAGGATAAACAATCACACATTAGCACGCATGCCACCGTGCCACCACATGTCACATATTACACATTCCAGCCTTATGCCCGGTTCCAACCTTATGGCTACCCCCAACCTTATAACTAGTTCCAACCTTTACCTCCAAGACCCCTGTACTCCAAAGTCCAACCTTATGCCTCCGAGGACCGTCGTCCCCACTCCGACAATCTCCAACAAGTCCACCTATTCATAGTACACGAGGGTAAAGTTCATTTCACGGCCTGAAGCCACCCAACACATGAGCCTGAAGCCCAAATCACATGAGCTTGAAGCCCAATTACAACTCCATAATCACATCATGGTCACCACGAGGACTGATGCGGCCCAACATAATGAAGATCCAACAAGAGTACCAATTGGGCCAATCACAAGGCCCAAGTCCAAACGATTAAGACAACTCTTCATTGGTGATATTCAAAGATGGTGGAAATCCAAGTGAAGCCCATTTGCAAAAGATGAAGAAGAATTCAAGGCTTTTTATAATTGTTTTAAGTGCTGATTTTGGTGATTAAATTAGGCCCAAATC
This sequence comes from Ipomoea nil, assembly GCF_001879475.1. Taxonomy (NCBI): domain Eukaryota; kingdom Viridiplantae; phylum Streptophyta; class Magnoliopsida; order Solanales; family Convolvulaceae; genus Ipomoea; species Ipomoea nil. The sequence goes on along the minus strand of NW_017616574.1, from coordinate 3,603,870 downwards.
AGCCCTATTATTTTTGGTCATCATTAATTTAAATTGTTTGGGATAAAAGAGAAAACACTAGTTGTATTTAGAAAGGATTCCTTAAATCCTTTTCTAAATAAAACTCTATTTACTTGTTTTCTAGATTAGGTTTAGGACTCTTTTTTCCATTGTATTTAGAATTATAATGCTGCCCCTATACTTATAAATAGGGCACATCCATATCAGTTTCAAGGAGGCTTTAATTCAATAAAATTATTAAGTTTTTCTTTACACTTGTGTAAGAAATCTTATGGCTAATTGTGGACTCAATTAGTGGCTAGTCGTGGACTCGACTAGCAAATTGATTGTGGACTCGAATCAATCTTCCTTTCTTCAACCTTAGATTTAGGTTCGTGGACTCGCTCTTGAATCAAAGGAAACTAGATCCGACTCTAGTTGATTGAAGATTGCATCATCGAGGTACTTGAAGCTACAATGAGATTCTTCCAAGTGTTTGAGGATTCGAGACAAGGGGTTTCTCGTGTGGTCTAAGGTACTTTGATCGATCTCTATCTTTGGATTGAGAGAAATCTTGGGACAGTACTCCATCTTATTTGAATCTTGGACTAGATTCATATCAATTTGGTATTCAGAGCCTAGGTTTATCTCGTGCTTATCTTACATACTATTTTTTCGTGTCTTATTTATTAAAAAAACCCCAAAAAAAATTCTTTTGCATTCTTGATTGTGTTCTTGAATCTTGATACATGTTCTCCAGTTTCTTGAAAAACAATCTCGAAAGAGTTTTCCCTTTTTCCCGTCGAATATCAACGAGACCTCACACCTCCTAAGCACCATATTACCACACATTCTGTCAAGAAAACAACCCCATCTCACCCTTACCTATATCCAAAGCGTATTTACGCGCAATTACGTCGCAATCACACCCTGTCCAGATTTTCGCGTTCTGTGACCAGTTTCAAAGAATGACCTATATCTCGAGATCTACTAGTTAGTTTTGATATGTTGTAGATCTCATCTGGGGCGTTCTTTTGATATATTATACACTTGCTAATTTCTTACGTTCATTGAGATATTGATCTTCGAAGTAAGGGGAGAGTTTCTGTTTTTTCTGGATGATTCTTGAAATTCTTGATTCTGTTTTGAAGGGGTTGTGTGGATCCTCTTGGTCCGAAATTTTTGTTGATATTTACAGTAGTTATTTGGAGGTTACATATAAAAAAAAAAATCAAGAAAGTCAAAAAAAGAAAAAAAGAAAAAAAAAGAGAAAGCAATGAAGAAGAAAAATAAGGTTGCGGAAAGAATTTGGCTGGTAGGAGAATTTTGGAGGGACAAGGAAGGGGAAAAGTATAAGGTTGGAAGCAGTTATTGATAGATTCCTAATTGGTCTCTATCTTTTGATATTGGTCTTGCACATCTTTCTGCCATACTTCCTTTTTTGGTTTCCTTTTTCTTTCAAATCTTATTTAGTTTCTTTGCTCGTATTGTCCTTTTTCTTTGCTTCTTGCTCTCAATTTTATTACCTATCTCCCGATACACCCTTACTCTCAAAGGCTTGTGAAGTCTTCCAAGGTACGTTTTCTTAAACTTTGAGGTTGAATCCATATCAACTTGAGTACCAGACTAGAATTTTCCTTTTTGGAAAAAGGCTTGTGAGAGTATCTGCCACCTTGAGCGATACACGAGTGGAGTGTGTGTTTTTAAGAGTCTGTAGTGCACCCCCATAGCTATATAATCCACCTCTTACCTGCGAGCTGAGAATAGTGAGGGAGCGAGCCAACTTTTTGGTTTCACTAACATGAATACTCACATATCTTCTTGTTTTTAGATTTTGTTTCTCATCTACAGATGGCTGAAGAGGTTCCAAACACACGTAGGAGGTTTGAGCAGAAAATAGATGCTCTAGCCTTTGCCATGAAAGGTTTAAGCACTCGAATGACTAATCTAGAGCAACACCCTAAGCAAGTGCAACTGCCACTCTATACTAGGGGAAACATTCATGGAAAGGGATGCATTATCGTTATCAATTCGGATCGTTGTATGAATTTAGCTAGTGCAGCCATGGGGGACTACCTTAAGTTACCTCTTATCAATCACCCCCAACCATACAATCTTATTGATTGAGGGGATGTGAAAGTGACTAAACAAGTTTTTATTCCTTTTTGTATTGGCAAGTATTATGATGAGGTTCTATGTGATATTGTGCCAATGCGTACTGCACATGTTTCACTTGGAAGGTCATGGCAACATGATAGACATTTTTATTATAATGCACTCAACAACACATGCAATGTCACCTATAATATATTTATACATGTGCTTAAGCCTCTACTTCCAAAACAAGTAGAAGAAATTCAACTGAGATCGAAGCAAGCTCTCAAACCAGACTTGAAGAAAGAAGAAATCAAAGAGAGAAAACTGGAACCTCCAAGTTTAGAATTGGATTCACCACTCCAGTCCTCTAACTTAGATTGTAGCCAAACAAAGGAACCGCTATCAGTGGTACAGTGGAAAGAACCAGCCAGAGCTATCAAAGTGCAGCCTCGCTTGCTAACAAAAAGGGATAATAAGCAAGAGAAAAGAAGGGGAGTAACTATTTACTCACTTTTATTTCAAAAGCATACATTAAAATTCTCTATATTTGTTTGCCATGTAACTATTAATGACCTACTTGCTAGATGTGTTAGAAATTTGTTTGCCTCCATACATCCAAGATTCCTTAATTTTGATTTTACTAAAACTTTATTTGATAGAGATAAGGAATCAGTTGGAAGTTATAAGGCACATTTGAAAACTTCTTATGGCAAATACTACTTGCACAAGGGGTTTTGGTTCAAAGTTGATATGAATCTATTCCAAGATTCAAATAAGATGAGTATTGTCCCAAGAATTGCTCTCAATGTAAAGATAGAGATGGATCGAAATACCTTAAACCTCACGAGAAACCCTTTGTCTCGAATCCTCAAAGACTTGGAAGAATCCCATTGTAGCTTCAAGTACCTCGATGATGCAATCTTCAATCAACTAGAGTTGGATCTAGTTTCCTTCGATTCAAGAACGAGTCCACGAACCTAAATCTAAGGTTGAAGAAAGTAAGATTGATTCGAGTCCACGAATCAATTTGCTAGTCGAGTCCACGACTAGTCACTAATTGAGTCCACAATTAGCTATAAGGTTTCTTACACAAGTGTAAAGAAAAACTTAAGAATTTTATTGAATTAAAGTCTCTTTGAAACTGATATGGATGTGCCCTATTTATAGGTATAGGGGCAGCATTATAATTCTAAATACAATGGGGAAAAGAGTCCTAAACCTAATCTAGAAAACAAGTAAATAGAGTTTTATTTAGAAAAGGATTTAAGGAATCCTTTCTAAATACAACTAGTGCTTTCTCTTTAATTCCAAACAATTTAAATTAATGATGACCAAAAATAATAGGGCTGATTTGGGCCTAATTTAATCACCAAATTCAGCACTTAAACAATTATAAAAAAGCCTTGAGTTCTTCTTCATATTTTGCAAATGGGCTTGACTTGGATTTCCACCATCTTTGAACATCACCAATGAAGAGTTGCCTTAATTGTTTGGACTTGGGCCTTGTGATTGGCCCAATTAGTACTCTTAATGGATCTTCATATGTTGGGCCGCATCATCCTCCCCTTCTTGAAAATGATTCGACCTCGAATCTTGTAAGCATTGTCTTCGATCCATGATATCACTTGAAATTGGTCACTATAATATTTTCCTCTATCGAATGGACTTATTATTGGTCTTTGTTGTTTCTTCCACCAATGATGTTTTAAGGTCGTAGTTATGGGCCTTGTGATGAGCCCACTATTTACCCTTACTGGATTCCATGTGTACTGGTTCCTATTATTCTCCCATTCTTGAAAAGGATTCGTCCTCGAATCCAAATCTTCAGTGAAAGACAAAGTAGCAAGCTCACTTTCTGTTTTATCACGCTCATGAAACTTTTTCTTGGGATGCTTGACACGAGTCGCTCCAATCATCATCCTACAATCAACAAGTAAGGCAATTAAGTGTAATGACACATCAGGGAATTTAAACATTCTGGATGGTAATAATTCAACAAAATGAGACTTATTAAATTTATGCATCTTGTTTGAATTGTCAACAAGCATAAAATCTTTCCTCCTAGAGCTTAAGGTAAAATCAAACAGAAAATTCATGGAAATATCAATTAATGATTTAGATGTATTATGGTGGTAAGTAGCACAATTCTGAACATAAGATTCTACATCTTTTTTCTTCTTTGGCCAATGAAAATATCCATGCAAAACATCATCAGTCTTTGGAAAATCAAAATGTCCCTTATGTAAATCAACAATTAAATCATTGTCCAAAACAAAGCAAAAAGTGCCAATCCCATTGATTTTGAACCAAAACCCCTTGTGCAAGTAGTATTTGCCATAAGAAGTTTTCAAAAGTGCCTTATAACTTCCAAGTGATTCCTTATCTCTATCAAATAAAGTTTTAGTAAAATCAAAATTAAGGAATCTTGGATGTATGGAGGCAAACAAATTTCTAACACATCTAGCAAGTAAGGCATTAATAGAAATATGGCAAAGAAATCTAGAGAATTTTAATGCATCCTTTTGAAATAAAAGTGAGTAGAAAGTGACTCCCCTTCTTTTCTCTTGCTTACTATCCTTTTTAGTTACCAAGAGAGGTTGTACTTTGACACCATGGGCTGGTCCTTTCCACTGTATCACTGACTGTGGTCCTTTTGTTTGGCTACAAACTGAGTTAGAGGATTGGAGTGGTGATTTCAATTCCAAACATGGAAGTTCCACTTTTCTCTCTTTGATTTCTTCTTTCTTCGAGGCTGGTTTGAGAGCTTGCGTCAACCTCAATTGAATTTCTTCTACTTGTTTAGGAGACAAAGAAGACAAGACATATCTAACTCCGTTCATGTGAAACACATATGTGTTCCTCATTCCATTAGAACTTATTTTTCTATCAAATTGCCATGGTCTACCTAACAAGATATGAGCAGCCTGCATTGGGATATTATCACACAAGATTTCATCAGAGTAACTATTAATAGATAAAGGAATAAGAACCTGTTTGATTACTCTAACTTCTCCTGCATCAGTTAACCATTGAAAATGATAAGGAAATCGAACAAAGGTGCCTGAAGAAATTTAACCATAGCTGCACTAGCCACATTGCAACTTCCAGAATCTATTACCACAGTACAAGCATTCCCTCTAATTGACTCTTTAGCACAAATTATATTTTCAGTTTGAGACTCATCTTCTTTTATAGGGTGAACATTCAAAACCTCCTTAACAACAAGAGTTTGACTAGACTCATTATCAGCATATTCATAATCAAAATCTAAAGGTATGCATGGTTCTCCCTCAACATGTTCACTGGGGGTTTCAAAATGGTCACATACCTTATCCTCAGATTTATATTCAAGACAAGAAGTAAAATTTTCAGATTGTGTTGTTATCTTAATTACCCTCTTGTTAGGGCAATCACAAGCTATGTGGCCTCTCCCATTACATCTATAACAAATCAATTCTCTATCATGTTGAGGCCTCATTGCCTCACTTACCTTTTCCTTACCTTTGTCTCGTGAATCATCTTTTGGAGGAGGATGTTCATCACGCCTTTGAGGGGTGGAACAAGTGTTGTTCCATCTTGATGCACCATTGTTGGACTTGTACATTTTCATCTCTTTGATTTTTGCCTCAGATTCACGTGCAGCATACAGGGCTTCATAAAGGGTGTCATATCTCTGAAAACTCATTCCACATCGAATTTCTAAGTTCAATCCCTGTACGAAACGAGCAACAGTTTTTGTCTCTTCTTCAAGTATGTCTCCCTGTTTAAGCAAAATACTTATAGTTTGGTAGTACTCATCAACTGACTTTTTTCCTTGCACTGTTTCCTGCAATTTTCTTTCAAAATCATAGAAAAAAGATTTAGGACAAAAGGTTAGGCGCATATCTTCCCTCACTTGAACCCAAGATTCATAGGGAATAAAATTAGCAACTCTCTCTCTATTTCTTTTTCGCCACCAAGATAATGCATATCCCGTAAAAGATGTAGCAACTATCCTAATTTTTGTAAGATCAGAATAGTGCTTTAAATAAAAAAGAGTTTCAATAGCATTCTCCCATTCTATGTATTCGGTAGGTCCTTTCTCACCGGTGAAGTTAGGAATTTCAAGTTTAATGTTTCCTAACTCCGCATTACGCGATTGGATCCTTTGACAAGTAGGATCCACTCTTCCTGCCGGTGGCAAATATTGCTGATCATTGTGTATCGATTGCACTTGCTGAGGGTGTTGCTCCAGATTATTTATTCGTTTGAGTAACCTGTCTATCTTTTGTTCTAATGTCTGGGGCAGGTTTGGAACTTGTTCAGCCATCTGTATAGGAAAAAAAAAATCTAAAAACAAGAAGATATGTGAGTATTTATGTTAGTGAAACCAAAAAGTTGGCTCGCTCCCTCGCTATTCTCAGCTCGCAGGTAAGAGGTGGATTATATGGCTCTAGGGGTGCACTACACACTCTTACAAACACACACTCCACTCGTGTATCGCTCAAGGTGGCAGATACTCTCACAAGCCTTTTTCCAAAAAGGAAAATTCTAGTCCGGAACTCAAGTTGATATGGATTCAACCTCAAAGTTCATGAAAACGTACCTTGGAAAACTTCACAAGCCTTTGAGAGTAAGGTGTATCGCGAGGTAGGTAATAAAATTGAGAGCAAGAAGCAAAGAAAAAGGACAATACAAGCAAAGAAACTAAACAAGATTTGAAAGAAAAAGGAAACCAAAGAAGGAAGTATGGCAGAAAGATATGCAAGACCAATATCAAAAGATAGAGACAAATAGCATATAAAAGGGGTTCACGTGTACCACAACCAATTAGGAATCTATCAAGAACTCCTTCCAACCTTATACTTTTCCCCCTTCCTTGTCCCTCCAAAATTCTCCTACCAGCCAAATTCTTTCCCCAACCTTATTCTTCTTCTTTATTGCTTTCTCTTTTCTTTTTTTATTTTTTTCAACTTTCTTGATTTTTTAAAACTTTTTTTGATAGGTAACCTCCAAATAACTACTGTAAATATCAACAAAAATTTCGGACCAAGAGGAACCACACAACCCCTTCAAAAGAGAATCAAGAATTTCAAGAATCGCCCAGAAAAACAGAAACAATGCTCTGACTTTGAAGATCAATAACTCACTAACCAGAACGAATTAGACAGTGTATAATATATCAAAAGAACGCCCCAGAAGAGATCTAAAACATATCAAAATTTCAGACAAAACTAACCGGTGGATCTCAAGATATAGGTAATTCTTTGAAACTGGTCACAGCTCGCGGAAATCTGGACAGGGTGTGATTGAGATGTGATTGCGCGTAAATGCGCTTTGGATATAGGTAAGAGTGAGATTGGGTTGTTTTCTTGACAGAATATGTGGTAATATGGTGCTTAGGACGTGTGAGGTCTCGTTGATATTGGACGGGAAAAAGGGAAAACACTTTCGGGATTGTTTTTCAAGAAACTGGAGAACATGTATCAAGATTCAAGAACACAATCAAGAATGCAAAAGAAAATTTTTGGGGTTTTTTTTTTAATGAATAAGACACGAAAAAAGTAGTATGTAAGATAAGAACGATAAACCTAGGGAACCAAAGAAACCAAATTTCAAATGATAATGAGACAAACCTAGGCTCTGAATACCAAATTGATATGAATCTATTTCAAGATTCAAATAAGATGAGTATTGTCCCAAGAATTGCTCTCAATGTAAAGATAGAGATGGATCGAAATACCTTAAACCTCACGAGAAACCCTTTGTCTCGAATCCTCAAAGACTTGGAAGAATCCCATTGTAGCTTCAAGTACCTCGATGATGCAATCTTCAATCAACTAGAGTCGGATCTAGTTTCCTTCGATTCAAGAACGAGTCCACGAACCTAAATCTAAGGTTGAAGAAAGTAAGATTGATTCGAGTCCACGAATCAATTTGCTAGTCGAGTCCACGACTAGTCACTAATTGAGTCCACAATTAGCTATAAGGTTTCTTACACAAGTGTAAAGAAAAACTTAAGAATTTTATTGAATTAAAGTCTCTTTGAAACTGATATGGATGTGCCCTATTTATAGGTATAGGGGCAGCATTATAATTCTAAATACAATGGAAAAAAGAGTCCTAAACCTAATCTAGAAAACAAGTAAATAGAGTTTTATTTAGAAAAGGATTTAAGGAATCCTTTCTAAATACAACTAGTGTTTTCTCTTTAATTCCAAACAATTTAAATTAATGATGACCAAAAATAATAGGGCTGATTTGGGCCTAATTTAATCACCAAAATCAGCACTTAAACAATTATAAAAAAGCCTTGAGTTCTTCTTCATATTTTGCAAATGGGCTTGACTTGGATTTCCACCATCTTTGAACATCACCAATGAAGAGTTGCCTTAATTGTTTGGACTTGGGCCTTGTGATTGGCCCAATTAGTACTCTTAATGGATCTTCATATGTTGGGCCGCATCAAAAGTCAATGGGATTGACACTTTTTGCTTTGATTTGGGCAATGATTTAATTGTTGATTCACATAAGGGTCATTTAGATTTTCCAAAGAGTGATGATGTTTTGCATGAATATTTTCATTGGCCAAAGAGGAAAAAAGATGTAGAATCTTATGTTCAGAGTTGTGCTACTTACCACCATAATACATCTAAATCATTGCTTGATATTTCCATGAATTTTCTGTTTGATTTTACCTTAAGCTCTAGGAGGAAAGATTTTGTGCTTGTTGACAATTCAAACAGGATGCCTAAATTTAATATGTCTCATTTTGTTGAATTTTTACCATCCAGAATGTTTATATTCCATGATGTGTCATTAGACTTAATTGTCTTACTTGTTGATTGTAGGATGATAATTGCAGCTACTCGTGTCAAGCATCCCAAGAAAAAGTTCCATGAACATGATAAAACACAAAGTGAGCTTGCTAATTTATCTTTCATTGAAGATTTGGATTCGAGGACGAATCCTTTTCAAGAAGGGGAGAATAATAAGAACCAGTACACATGGAATCCAATAAGGGTCTATAGTGGGCTCATCACAAGGCCCATAACTACATCCTTAAAGAATCATTGGTGGAAGAAACAAGAAGGCCCAATAATAATACCATTCGATAGAGGAAAGTATTATAGTGGCCCATTTCAAGTGATATCACGGATCGAAGACAATGCTTACAAGATTCGAGGTCGAATCATTTTCAAGAAGGGGAGGATGATGCGGCCCAACATAATGAAGATCCATCAAGAGTACCAATTGGGCCAATCACAAGGCTCAAGTCCAAACGATTAAGACAACTCTTCATTGGTGATATTCAAAGATGGTGGAAATCCAAGTCAAGCCCATTTGCAAAAGATGAAGAAGAATTCAAGGCTTTTTATAATTGTTTAAGTGCTAATTTTTGTGATTAAATTAGGCCCAAATCAGCCCTATTATTTTTGGTCATCATTAATTTAAATTGTTTGGCATAAAAGAGACAACACTAGTTGTATTTAGAAAGGATTCCTTCAATCCTTTTCTAAATAAACCTCTATTTTACTTGTTTTCTAGATTAGGTTTAGTACTCTTTTTTCCATTGTATTTAGAATTATAATGCTGCCCCTATACTTATAAATAGGGCACATCCATATCAGTTTCAAGGTGGCTTTAATTCAATAAAATTCTTAAGTTTTTCTTTACACTTGTGTAAGAAACCTTATGGCTAATTGTGGACTCATTTAGTGGCTAGTCGGGGACTCGACTAGCAAATTGATTCGTGGAATCGAATCAATCTTCCTTTCTTCAACCTTAGATTTAGGTTCGTGGACTCGTTCTTGAATCGAAGGAAACTAGATCCGACTCTAGTTGATTGATGATTGCAACATCGAGGTACTTAAAGCTACAATGGGATTCTTCCAAGTCTTTGAGGATTCGAGACAAAGGGTTTCTCGTGAGATTTAAGGTATTTTGATCCATCTCTATCTTTACTTTTGAGAGCATTCTTGGGACAATATTCCATCTTTATTTGAACGTTGGACTAGGTCCATATCAAGGACCACATATGTACCTTGGTGAATAATTTCCCATACCATTAATCGTGCAATCCAGGTACAGCCAATACTCACACATCATCATAGGAATCAATCAATGGATCACAACGAAGATATGAAACCATACTCAATCAAGGAAGGATCACAATCCGACTCCAACGATGATCAACACAAGTTATCATCCACAAGAGGAAAGAACAAACCACACACACACTAGCATTTCAACATCAAACTAGCATGCTTATCAAACGGCTAAACCAAACATAGTTCCGAAGAACATACAAGACTCATCATGGTTCAACGAATCACAAGGTTGAACACTTAGCACGATTCAAGACACCAAAACCTACACGGATTCCTACCATCATGTTCTAGACATACAAAACATCAAGAAGACACTCAAATAGCCCAACAAAAGAACATCGGGAAGTCAAAACATCAATTACCAAGTCAAAAGAATCATGGGGAACAAATCCCCAAACATCACCATTAGTGTACCCCGCGGGTGGGGCCACGGGTGGACCTCCACCCGTGGTTCCGCCCGCGGGAACCACCCCACAAGGTACATGTACCCCGCGGGTGGGGCGGCGGGTGGTGCATTACCCGCCTTTCCGCCCGCGGGTACAATGCTGTACCAAAAATAATCCCTTCGGGGATTTTCAACACCAAGCTCAAATTCAAGTCCAAACACCCAAAATCTAACAAAATACAACAACATGACTCGAATCAAAGGAATAGCCAAGCAATGGCATACAAGAACCCTAATAACAAGCTCTAGATATGTATTCTTACAAGACAATGCATCAAAACTCATATTTCATAGCAAAAATCATAAGTAGAAGTCAAGAAATCATCATATAGGTAAGAAAATAGATTTTGTAAAGCATGGGTTACCTCTTGTAGCCTAAAACTTCACTTATCACACCTTTACAAGCTTCTATCACGGCTCTCCTTCAACTTCTACTTCTCAAACACACCAAAAGGTAACAAAGATTTCAGCTTTAGAAAAAGACACCTTAAAAGGTACTAAAACCACTAAAGGACCAAAGATCTTACCCTCCTATATGCTCAAGAGTAAGAAAGGTTGAATCTTGGAGACCAACTTGAAGAATCTTGGAATGCCCAAACTTGGCTTGAAGAAGAAGCTAGCTAAATTCTAGAGAGAAGGAGGAGCTTTTCTTTTTAGAGTGTTAGGAAAAAGAATGAAAGATGACTCTAGGTTAGCTTGGAATACAATCATGAGGTGAAAGGTCTTTTTTACCCTTACTAAGATGGAAAAGTGTAAGGAGACAAGGGAACAATTCACAGAGCTTAAAGTACAACTCCTTGACTTGGGTTGACTAGTCAATTACTAGTCCCCGACTATTGAATTTTTAGGATTTTAGGGATAAACTATCAATTAAGCTAGGATTAATTACTTAATTAATCCTTAAATAGAATTTGGATTTACGGAGTGTCACATAGTGCTCTCCGAGGGCCGCCTGGCTAAGCTCCTAAAACTGACCACTACGGGTGTATCAGACTATGACCGGAAGGCTTGGGTTAGTACCCGAGACACGGGGTATACAGACTACCTCGGGTATTTGTTGGGAAGAGAAGGCAGTTTCACCTCGGCCACAAGGCCAAACAAGAAGTTTCTAACCGCCGAGCAGAAATTGCTGGTTATGATTGTGTCCGACAGCTTGTTGCCCACTAACAACAAAAGCAAGGATGTGGGAAGCTTGGAATGCACCTTTGCCTATTTTCTTAAGCATAAGGTCACGTTCAACTTACCCGCCCTTATGTTGAAACACATGGAGTTCTGTAAATCCAGCAACCGGCTCAGCTTACCCTACAGGATGATCCTAAGTTGGATCATGGAGAGAAAGGGAGTAGACCTTAGCCGGTCTGAAGCCAGGCCCATGGGTGGAATGGTTTTCAATGCCCAAAACCTCCGCCGCAATGACATCTACTATGTCGGAGAGGGACAATACATCACCCTCGAGGGGGTTTGCCTGAAATCCCCCGACGAACGACGAGTACTAGTAGATCAATTGGAGATCTCCAACAAGAAAATGAGGCGAGCAATGCAAGAAAGCGAAGAGCAGGAGGAGGAACAGGAAGAAGAAAGCGAGCCCAGCCAACCTGAACCCGCACAAAGAAGGGGAAACGCGGAAGCCCAAGACGAAAGAACCACCAATGAGCGCATCCTTGCGTAGCTCACAAGGCAGAATCGGATCATGGATGACGGATTCTCGTCCTTGATTCTCACAAAAAGTTCATTGGACCGGAGGGTGGCTGCAATCGCGGCCATATTAGGCACACGTGGAGCTTCAGGCTCAAGAGTAGGAAACCAAGGTATACCCAAAATCTCAAACACCACTTGACACAAACCCAGCCAAACCCCACTCTACCCTCTGCGGAAATGACACGTTTGAGACACATTTCCTTAACCAGAAGGCCAAATGCGTGACATCTAGGGGTGAAAGAGTAAATCTGTAACACCCCGTGTTACGGCCTCTAAATCAATTAATTATTTAATCATGTACCCAAAAGAAAGAATTAAATTTCATTAATTAATTAGGAAGAGTCCACCATAAGCCCATGGACCCTTATCCCTAAAACCAATCCCTTAGTCCTGATATGAACCTAGTCCAAGGTTCAAATAAAGATGAAATATTGTCTCAAGAATGCTCTCAAAAGTAAAGATAGAGATGGATCAAAATACCTTACACCTCACGAGAAACCCTTTGTCTCGAATCCTCAAAGACTTGGAAGAATCCCATGTAGCTTCAAGTACCTTGATGTTGCAATCTTCAATCAACTAGAGTCGGATTTAGTTTCCTTCGATTCAAGAACGAGTCCACGAACCTAAATCTAAAGTTGAATAAAGTAAGATTGATTCGAGTCCACGAATCAATTTTACTAGTCGAGTCCACGACTAGCCACTAATTGAGTCCACAATTAGCCATAAGGTTTCTTACACAAGTGTAAAGAAAAACTTAAGAATTTTATTGAATTTAAGCCTCCCTCAAAACTGATATGGATGTGCCCTATTTATAGGTATAGGGGCAGCATTATAATTCGAAATACAATGGGGAAAAGAGTCCTAAACCTAATCTAGGAAACAAGTAAATAGAGTTTTATTTAGAAATGGATTTAAGGAATCCTTTCTAAATACAAACTAGTGTTTTCTCTTTTATGCCAAACAATTTAAATTAATGATGACAAAAAATAATAGGGCTGATTTGGGCCTAATTTAATCACCAAAATCAGCGCTTAAACAATTATAAAAAAGCCTTCAGTTCTTCTTCATATTTTGCAAATGGGCTTGACTTGGATTTCCACCATCCGTGAACATCACCAATGAAGAGTTGCCTTAATTGTTTGGACTTGGGCCTTGTGATTGGCCCAATTAGTACTCTTAATGGATCTTCATATGTTGGGCTGCATCATCCTCCCCTTCTTGAAAATGATTCGACTTCGAATCTTGTAAGCATTGTCTTCGATCCATGATATCAATGAAATTGGCCACTATAATATTTTCCTCTATCGTATGGACTTATTATTGGTCTTTGTTGTTTCTTCCACTAATGATGTTTTAAGGTCGTAGTTATGGGCCTTGTGATGAGCCCACTATTTACCTTTACTGGATTTCATGTGTACTGGTTCCTATTATTCTCCCATTCTTGAAAAGGATTCGTCCTCGAATCCAAATCTTCAGTGACAGACAAAGTAGCAAGCTCACTTTCTGTTTTTATCACACTCATGGAACTTTTTCTTGGGATGCTTGACACGAGTCGCTCTAATCATCAACCTACAATCAACAAGGCAATTAAGTCTAATGACACATCAGGGAATTTAAACATTCTGGATGGTAATAATTCAACAAAATGAGACATATTAAATTTATGCATCTTATTTGAATTGTCAACAAGCACAAAATCTTTCCTCCTAGAGCTTAAGGTAAAATCAAACAGAAAATTCATGGAAATATCAAGTAATGATTTAGATGTATTATGGCGGTAAGTAGCACAATTCTGAACATAAGATTCTACTTCTTTTTTCTTCTTTGGCCAATGAAAATATTCATGCAAAACATAATTACTCTTTAGAAAATCAAAATGTCCCTTATGTGAATAAACAATTAAATCTTTGCCCAAAACAAAGCAAAAAGTGCCAATCCCATTGACTTTGAACCAAAACCCCTTGTGCAAGTAGTATTTGCCATAAGAACTTTTTAAATGTGCCTTATAACTTCCAAGTGATTCCTTATCTCTATCAAATAAAATTTTAGTAAAATCAAAATTAAGGAATGTTGGATGTATGGAGGCACACAAATTTCTAACACATCTAGCAAGTAGGTCATTAATCGAAACATGGCAAACAAATCTAGAGAATTTTAATGCATGCTTTTGAAATAAAAGGGAGTAAATAGTTACTCCCCTTCTTTTCTTTTGCTTATTATCCTTTTTTGTTAGCAAGCGAGACTGCACTTTGATAGCACTGGCTGGTTCTTTCCACTGTACCACTGATAGCGGTTCCTTTGTTTTGGCTACAATCTAAGTTAGAAGACTGGAGTAGTGACTCCAATTCTAAACGTGGAGGTTCCAGTTTGCTCTCTTTAATTTCTTCTTTCTTCAAGGCTGGTTTGAGAGCTTGCTTCGATCTCAGTTGAATTTCTTCTACTTGTTTTGGAAGTAGAGGCTTAAGCACATGTATAAATCTATTATAGGTGACATTGCATGTGTTGTTGAGTGCATTATAATAAAAATGTCTATCATGTTGCCATGACCTTCCAAGTGAAACATGTGCAGTACGCATTGGCACAATATCACATAGAACCTTATCATAATACTTGCCAATACAAAAAGGAATAAAAACTTGTTTAGTCACTCTCACATCCACTGAATCAATAAATTGTATGGTTGGGGGTGATTGATAAGAGGTAACTTAAGGTAGTCCACCATGGCTGCACTAGCTAAATTCATACAACGATCCGAATTGATAACGATAATGCATCCCTTTCCATGAATGTTTCCCCTAGTATAGAGTGGCAGTTGCACTCGCTTAGGGTGTTGCTCTAGATTAGTCATTCGAGTGCTTAAACCTTCCATGGCAAAGGCTAGAGCATCTATTTTCTGCTCTAATCTCTTACGTGTGTTTGGAACCTCTTCAGCCATCTGTAGATGAGAAACAAAATCTAAAAATAAGAAGATATGTGAGTAATCACGTTAGTGAAACCAAAAAGTTGGCTCGCTCCCTCACTATTCTCAGCTCGCAGGTAATAGGTGGATTATATGGCTCTGGGGATGCACTTCACACTCTTACAAACACACACTCCACTCGTGTATCACTCCAAGTGGCAGATACTCTCACAAGCCTTTTTCCAAAAAGGAAAATTCTAGTCCGGAACTCAAGTTGATATGGATTCAACCTCAAAGTTCAAGAAAACGTACCTTGTAAAACTTCACAAGCCTTTGAGAGTAAGGTGTATCGCAAGGTAGGTAATAAAATTGAGAGCAAGAAGCAAAGAAAAAGGACAATACGAGCAAAGAAACTAAACAAGATTTGAAAGAAAAAGGGTAGCAAAGAAAGAAGTATGGCCGAAAGATATGCAGGACCAATATCATAAGATAGACACAAATAGAATGTAATAGGGGTGCAAGTGTACCACAACCAAATAAGAATATATCAAGAACTCCTTCCAACCTTATACTTTTCCCCTTCCTTATCTATCCAAAATTCTCCTACCAACCAGATTCTTTCCCCAACCTTATTCTTCTTCTTTATTGCTCTCTATTTTTTTTCAACTTTCTTGATTTTTTTTTTGATTTTTTTTTTGATAACCTCCAAATAACTACTGTAAATATCAACAAAAATTTCGGACCAAGGGGATCCACACAATCTCTTCAAAACAGAACCAAGAATTTCAAGAATCACCCAGAAAAACAGAAACCCTGCCCATACTTCGAAGATCAATATCTCAATGACCGTAGGGAATTAGCAAGTGTATAATATATAAATAGAACTCCCCAGAAGATATCTAAAACATATCAAAATTTCAGATAAAACTAACCATTGGATCTCGAGATATAGGTCATTCTTTGAAACTGGTCACAGAACGCGGAAATCTGGATAGGGTGTGATTGCGACGTGATTGCGCGTATATGCGCTTTGGATATAGGTAAGGGTGAGATGGGGTTGTTTTTGTGACAGAATGTGTGGTAATATGGTGCTTAGGAGGTGTGAGGTCTCGTTGATATAGGACGGGAAAAAGGGAAAACTCTTTCGGGATTGTTTTTCAAGAAACTGGAGAACATGTATCAAGATTCAAGAGCACAATCAAGAATGCAAAGGAAATTCTTTTTAGGGTTTTTTAATGAATAAGACACGAAAAAAAAAGTAGTATGTAAGATAAGAATGAGATAAACCTAGGCTCTGAATACCAAATTGATATGAACCTAGTCCAAGATTCAAATAAGATGGAGTATTGTCCCAAGAATGCTCTCAAAAGTAAAGATAGAGATGGATCAAAATACCTTACACCTCACGAGAAACCCTTTGTCTCGAATCCTCAAAGACTTGGAAGAATCCCATGTAGCTTCAAGTACCTTGATGTTGCAATCTTCAATCAACTAGAGTCGGATCTAGTTTCCTTCGATTCAAGAACGAGTCTACGGACCTAAATCTAAGGTTGAAGAAAGTAAGATTGATTCGAGTCCACGAATCAATTTGCTAGTCAAGTCCACGACTAGCCACTAATTGAGTCCACAATTAGCCATAAGGTAAACTTAAGAATTTTATTGAATTTAAGCCTCCCTCAAAACTGATATGGATGTGCCCTATTTATAGGTATAGGGGCAGCATTATAATTCTAAATACAATGGGGAAAAGAGTCTTAAACCTAATCTAGGAAATAAGTAAATAGAGTTTTATTTAGAAAGGGATTTAAGGAATCCTTTCTAAATACAAACTAGTGTTTTCTCTTTTATGCCAAACAATTTAAATTAATGATGACAAAAAATAATAGGGCTGATTTGGGCCTAATTTAATCACCAAAATCAGCACTTAAACAATTATAAAAAAGCCTTCAGTTCTTCTTCATATTTTGCAAATGGGCTTGACTTGGATTTCCACCATCTGTGAACATCACCAATGAAGAGTTGCCTTAATTGTTTGGACTTGGGCCTTGTGATTGGCCCAATTAGTACTCTTAATGGATCTTCATATGTTGGGCCGCATCATCCTCCCCTTCTTGAAAATGATTCGACCTCGAATCTTGTAAGCATTATCTTCGATCCATGATATCACTTGAAATTGGCCACTATAATATTTTCCTCTATCGAATGGACTTATTATTGGTCTTTGTTGTTTCTTCCACCAATGATGTTTTAAGGTCGTAGTTATGGGCCTTGTGATGAGCTCACTATTTACCCTTACTGGATTCCATGTGTACTGGTTCCTATTAAGTCCTATAAGAAATAGAATTAGCAAACCCATACCATTTAGACCCTAATTGGGACTCTTAGATATAGATATATATATATATATATAGGACCACACCACAATAACTTTCACCACACAAGAATTCCCAAGAATTCCCATAGGAGAAATCAAGAAAGAAGAGATCTTATTTTAATTAAGACTAAGAGGTAACCCATGTCTCAACAAAACCTATTTTCCTTTCTATAATCTTCTTCTTTGGCTCCTTCTATATGCTTGTGTCTTGATGAAATCTTCTATGATAATTGTGATATGATCTTGATAATTTATGAGATGATTTTATGTGTGATCTTGATGATCTTGATGTTGATAAGAGGATCTTGATGATTGTGTGATGTTCTTGATAAATCTTGATGTTTCTTGATATTAAAGATGAACTATGATCTTGATGATTTAAATATGATTAGAGCCCTAGGTTGAATCTTGAATTTCGTATTGGGTTATTCTTGGTATATTTGGGTGGGAATTCACATGTTCGGGTGTTGATTATGTTTAGAAGCCATGATAGGATGTGTTCTATGTGATTCTTGCTTTTGATCCGTTAATTGTCTACGTGGTGTCATTAATTGCGTTTAAAAGTGTCTAAGCATGGTTCCGGGTTCCACGGAGGATCCCGGGACGTATATTTTGGAAAAGAGTCAGTGGGGGGTAGGTGGGGGTAGGGGGACCCGCCACCTACCCGCTGCCCGAAGTAACGCCACCGGCAGTGAGCAGCCGGCGGGCAGACGACTGCCCGCCGGGCACCCGTTGCCCGGAGGACTATCGCCGGCGGGCAGCCGGCTGGTGGCCCTCCACCCGCCGGCCACCCGCTGGAATTTGCCCACTTTGGGACTTCGGCTTCCCCGTTTGATGTTCCCCCAACCCCCGTGGTGTCCCAACGGACCCCGTTTATCGTGCATGAGTCTAGTTGATGTTTCGGGTACCGTTCATAGGATAAAAGAGTCTCGTATATTGCATGCTAGTTGAATCGGTAACCCGTTGGCGTAGGAGGAAGATGTATGAACCCCTCAGGACTATTCTTAGTATGTGGATAATCACGCATAAGTTTATTTATACGCTTTCCCCCTTCCCAATGTGCTAATATGTTGATATGAACCTAGTCCAAGGTTCAAAAAAAGATGGAATATTGTCCCAAGAATGCTCTCAAAACTAAAGATAGAGATGGATCAAAATACCTTAAACCTCACGAGAAAACCCTTTGTCTCGAATCCTCAAAGACTTGGAAGAATCCCATGTAGCTTCAAGTACCTCGATGTTGCAATCTTCAATCAACTAGAGTCGGATCTAGTTTCCTTCGATTCAAGAACGAGTCCACGAACCTAAATCTAAGGTTGAAGAAAGTAAGATTGATTCGAGTCCACGAATCAATTTGCTAGTCGAGTCCACGACTAGCCACTAATTGAGTCCACAATTAGCCATAAGGTTTCTTACACAAGTGTAAAGAAAGACTTAAGAATTTTATTGAATTAAAGCCTGTCTAAAACTGATATGGATGTGCCCTATTTATAGGTATAGGGCAGCATTGTAATCTAAATACAATGGGAAAAAGAGTCCTAAACCTAATCTAGAAAACAAGTAAATAGAGTTTTATTTAGAAAAGGATTTAAGGAATCCTTTCTAAATACAACTAGTGTTTTATGCCAAACAATTTAAATTAATGATGACCAAAAATAATAGGGCTGATTTGGGCCTAATTTAATCACCAAAATCAGCACTTAAACAATTATAAAAAAGCCTTGAGTTATTCTTCATATTTTGCAAATGGGCTTGACTTGGATTTCCACCATCTTTGAACATCACCAATGAAGAGTTGCCTTAATTGTTTGGACTTGGGCCTTGTGATTGGCCCAATTAGTATTCTTAATGGATCTTCATATGTTGGGCCGCATCATCCTCCCCTTCTTGAAAATGATTCGACCTCGAATCTTGTAAGCATTGTCTTCGATCCATGATATCACTTGAAATTGGCCACTATAACATTTTCCTCTATCGAATGGACTTATTATTGGTCTTTGTTGTTTCTTCCACCAATGATGTTTTAAGGTCGTCGTTATGGGCCTTGTGATGAGCCCACTATTTACCCTTTCTGGATTCCATGTGTATTGGTTCCTATTATATGTGTTACTATGTGTTATGTGAGCATGATACCCCAATTTGGTTGCGATCAAATTGGTTATACATGAGCTGCGGTTCATTCTCTTGGCTACGGTCAGTGACTCACTTCTTGGGCTGCGGTCCACATGGGCCTCGTGTGCTATGGTCCACCGACTGGAGGCGGTGTCTAGGGCCACTAGCCACATGGGCCTCATGTGCTATAGTCCACCGAATGAGTGATCAGGCGGTGTGTAAGGCTATGGTCGGCTGCGATCCACCGAGTGTATGTGCCAGCAGTGTGTAGGGTCGTAGTCCCCAAAGATCATCGCCCACCGAGTTTTGCTGCACAGACATATTGGTTTGAACCAGTAAACAACTCCACAGAATACAAGTTAGCAGCAGATAGAGGTCAAGCCTTCTTTTCAAACTGGTAAATTATAAACCCAAACTTTTGCATGGAAATTGAGAATTGAAAGCACATGTACTATGTTGATTAAAAACGCAACAAATACTCCTCAGCCGAAAAGAATTCGGCAATAATCACCTTTAGCCGAAACAAAATTTCCTATCAGAAGATAGAGTGAAGAATGACCGTCCGGTAAACTTTCAAGCGATAAATAATGGCTTTTATAAATCAAAACCTTCGGTAAACATCTTTACGGAAGATTTGATTTAAACTTCCAATATTTATCATTCGTAATTTTTCATTTCCGTAATTTTTTCAGACTTTCCGAAACAATATTATTGTGACACCCCGAAAATGTCATCCTTGTGGACTTTCTTATCAATTTCCAAATTGATAGTCGGAGGACTTAAATTGACCAACTCCTTGGTCAATTGATTTAAGTCAAAAAGGGGTACCTTTGGCTTTGATGGTTGTACCTAACTCTTTGGGGTCTTTCTAGGCTTTTCTAGGGAAAGTAAGGGCATTATGGTCTTTTCCCACTTGCTTGGTCTTGAATCCTTACCCTATCATGCCTGAATCTCAATTCCCCACTTTGGCAAGAAAACCTTTCTCTACCTTCTCTCTAAGAGAACTTGGCTTCTTCCCCAAGCCAAGAAGAATCTCCTCCATCCTTGCTAGGAATCATTCCAAGATTCCACCTTTCCATCTCTCAAGTTTAAGGAAGGGTAAGATCTAGGATTAGTTGGTGTTTTTAGTTAGCTTTACCTAGTCTTTATCTAAGATTAGTGTTTTTCTTGTGGTTTTGGTTGTGTAAGAGTTTTTGTTGAAGATGAGCTTCAAGGAGAAGCTTAGGAGGGAAAAGGAAGAAGTCTTTTGGTCTACAAAACCTATTTTCTACTTGCTATTGATGATTCTTGACTTCTATTGATGATTCTTAGTGTTAATGTGAGATTTGATGCATAATCTTGTGATAATGCATGTTTAGAGCTTGTATCTAGGTTTCTTAAATGCTATCTTTTGATCTATTCATGGGTTCAAGTCATTTCCTTGTTGTATGTGAGATTTGAGGTGTTTTGGACTTGAACTTGACCTTGGAGATGAAATTCCCCGAAGGGAATCGTTCTGTGCACAGGATGTTCCCCGCGGGTGGAACGGCAGGCACTTGTCCACCCGCCGCCCCACCCGCGGGTGGAGAGGTGTACCCGGCGCGCAGAGCCGCGGGTAGGGACCCACTCGCGGTTCCACCCGCGGGGTACACAGGTGGGGTCATGACGGGTGTTGTTTTCCTGTGGTTCCACCCTTTGGTTTGTGATGTTTTGGCCTCCCTTTGTTGGATTGTTGAGCTTTTGTGTGTCTCTTTGATGTTTCGTATGTCTAGAATGATGTCCTAAGTATCTATGTTAGGATTTGGCGTCTTGAATCGTGCTAATAGTCCAACTTTGTGATTCGTTGGATTTATGTGAGTCTTTGAGGTTTGTTGGAACCATTTTGGTTTACCCGTTTGATGAGCATGCTAGATTTGATATCGTTGATGCTAGTATGTGTTGGTTGTCAATTGAGGATTGGCAACTTGTGTTGCCAATCATGTTGATATTGGATTGAAGTCCATTGTTGTTGTTGAGTATCGTTTCATGTCTATCATTGAAACCTCTTGATTGATTTCTATGATGTGATATTGTACATTTGTTGTACCCGTTGTTGATACTTGATTGGGCTATTGATGAGCCTCAATCCTCTTGATGATGACTATGTGTAACTATGAATGAGATTGGTGGTATTGTGACTTGAGTTTTGCTCATGGGTTCGACGGTATGTGACTATGATATTTAATGGTACCCTCGTGTACTGATAGTGTTGTGGACAACCAAAGGCTTGGAGACCCACTTCAAATAAGAGAAGGTCCAATTACTCGTTCAAGAGCCAAAAACTTGCAAGAGGCCATGAATGGACTGATCCATACACTTTGGCAAGAAGATGGCACCAAGATACTTGATGGACTTAACATGGAAGATACCAAGTGGGTCAATATCTTAACCATGCATTTGGAGGCCTTAGAAGCTGCCATTTAAATACCAACAAAGAATCAAGGCCCAACTAGAATTTGAAGACCAAATTGTTGAAGAAATGTGCCAAGCTGGTTGTGCTGAATTGAAACAATAAGTTGGGCATAAAATAAGTGGGGAAATCCTTTAAGAGTGGTCCAATTTCGTGGCTTAAGCTTAGGAGAAGACAAAAGGAGCTAAACTCAAGTCACATGGAAGAATTAAGTGTCATTTACTTCAAAATTCAATAGTAGTAATTTTTGAATTTAAGTATTTTTATGTTACAAGCTAAGGAGTAAATGCATCTTCTTTGAACGTGTATAGCCCTTTTTAAAGGGCTAAAGAACTCATTTTTGGGTAGATTATTGAAGTTGAATTCATTTGGATATGTGCTTTGCACTTCCATTTCCTTTCTAGCATTCTAGGAAGAATTTCTGACTTATCAAGGATATTACCCTCCTTGTGGCGTCTCAATTGGCCTTATCACCCTTCAACCCGGTGTGGCGGCTTCCCAATTCATCCATACACATCCTCAACCATTTCCCATACCCCACATCAACCACAATCCACAAAAACAACCCCTACACTTCAAAATCAGTACACAGAAATTGAGAAAGCGGATCGTGACTTGAGCTGTGGAGTTCTAGGCCTTTAAATCCAATATCAAGCCGGTGGAATCCACATCATCTTGGTATCAGAGCCTTGGTTGTCATCCTCATCAAAATCAGGTCACGAAATACTTGTTCTCTTTAGTTTCTTGTGTCAATTTGTTCCATGTCAAAATCTGTGAATTGAATGCAAGTTTGCATGAAAAACTTTCTTTTCATGGTTTGTTGTCAATTTTTCTATATATATATTGCTTCCCCTATATGTCTTTTAGGTGTCTAAACTCATTCAAAAAGAGCCATATATGTTGATAGACACTGAAAGTCACATCAAACCATCCTATAGTCTAAATCTGCCAGGATTTTCCTATTTGTGCTGCTAGAAAAAAAAATCTGAAAAAATAGTTCCTCTTGTTTATTTGATCTGAATTTTTTTGTGGTAATAGATAACTCATCAATATTCCCTTCCACAAAAAAATTTTGCCGAAATAATCCATACACAAACACAGAAAATTCTGAGAAATACACTGGCAGAATCTTGTTTTCTGGGGATTATCATCTTCTAGTTCTGTCTTTTGAGTTTTGTTCATTTTTTTTTGTTGCCACACATAAAATATACTTTGTATATCCTCTATTTTTCATTCATATCCTTTCTTATTCTTATCATCCTACGTCTTTGTGTGTGGTATCTCCTTGTTTGAGTTGAAATTGTTCTTAGAAT
The DNA here is from genome assembly GCF_001879475.1 of Ipomoea nil. Taxonomy (NCBI): domain Eukaryota; kingdom Viridiplantae; phylum Streptophyta; class Magnoliopsida; order Solanales; family Convolvulaceae; genus Ipomoea; species Ipomoea nil. The sequence goes on along the minus strand of NW_017616574.1, from coordinate 3,580,435 downwards.
TCCAAGAAAGGTCCTTGAATTCAACTTGTGTGTGATTTGAACTTGTGAGCATAATAGAGTGTTCATACATGAGTGGTAAAATTTGAGTGATCACCCCCTAAATAGAGTGAGTGTGAGGGAGAGAAGTGAGGTCCAACTTAATCTTTTATCTTGTTGTTGCACTTTTGTTTCTATTGCAGCTCAATATGTCGGGGTCTGGCCAATCTAATAATGAGTCAAGCATGAGTCCAAATACCAAGTTTATGGTGGATGCTATGAAAGGGGAGTTTACTAGGCTTGGTAATCTAATGAGTGGGCTGGCTGACCGTTTGGAGAGGTTAGAATTGGAGAGGGAACAAAATAGAAATGAGGGAGGAAATGATCAAAGGGCACAAGGGAATGAGGGAGAACGGAGGAGAAATAATTTGAGAGCCCAAGGGAATGTGAGAGAGGGAGTTGAGTCTTCTACGGGCTATGATAGTGAGGAGATTGAGGATAGTGAGATAGAAATGGGAAGGAGAGAAAGAGGGAGAAGAAGGGCAGCAAGAAGGGATGTAGACGATGATTTGGGCAACATTAAAATGAGTATGCCTAATTTCCAGGGGAAGAGTGATCCAGATGCCTATCTAGAGTGGGAGAGTAAGGTAGAGAGGGTGTTTGATTGTCACAATTATTCGGAGAGGAAGAAGGTGAAATTGGCATCCTTGGAATTCACTGATTATGCCACTTTATGGTGGGATAAGTTAGTGTTGACAAGGAGAAGAAGTGGAGACCGTCCTATTGAATCATGGAGAGAAATGAAGATAGCCATGCGCAAGAAGTTCATTCCAACTTGGTACTACCGTGAGCTCTATCAACAACTCCAAGATTTGGTGCAAGGGAGGCTGTCCATAGCTGAATATGACCATGAAAATGAGAAGTTGATGACAAAGCTGGGTTTGGAGGAGGATCCACAAAGCACCATTGCCCGTTTCATCAAGGGGCTAAATTGGGACATCCGTGAGGAGATGGAAATGCATGATTTTGTGGACTATGAAGAGATGGTTCAAAAGGCTGTCCAAATTGAGAAAAAGCTCATGAAGAGGAAAAAGAGGGCCCAATCCAACACTTCAAATTGGAAAGCTAGCAAGGGACAAAAGGAATGGAAAAATGACTCCAAAGGAGAAGCTAGCAAACCGAAAGAAGCTGTTGATAAAGGTAAAGGTAAAGTTGAATTTTCTTCAACTAAACCAAGTGGTGTTCGTTGTTTTAGGTGCCAAGGAAGAGGACACATTGCTAAAGACTGTCCTAATAAGAAAACAATGATAATTAATAATTTTGGTGATATTCAAACTGAATCTGACCAAGATCAAGAGATGAGCAATGAGGATTCACAAGGGGAAAGTGCTGAAATTCAAGAAGCTGTAGAAGGGGAGTTCTTGATGGTGAGGAGAATGTTGAATGCTCAAGCCAAAGAAGATGAGGCACAAAGGGAGAACATCTTCCACACGCGTTGTCATGTTCATGGGAAGGTTTGCAAGGTGATCATTGATGGTGGAAGTTGTGCTAATGTTGCTAGCACTGAATTGGCAAATAAGCTTGGCTTGCAAACTAGATCACACCCTACCCCGTATTCTTTGCAATGGTTAAACAAAACTGGGGAGATTAAAGTGGACAAGCAAGTGATGGTGCCCATGTCTATTGGAAAATATGAAGATAGCATTTTGTGTGATGTGGTGCCTATGCAAGCTGCTCATGTGTTGTTGGGGCGTCCCTGGCAGTTTGACAAGAAGACAACTCACGAAGGACACACCAACGGATATTCTTTCTTTCATAATGGTAGAAAAATTGTACTTGTACCTTTATCTCCAAAACAGATTTTTGAGGATGAAAAGAAAGAGAGAGAAAAAGAAAAAAGAATGGAAAAGAAAGAATGAGTGAAATAGAAAAATTGAGTGAAAAGGAATTGAGTGGAAAACAAGGAGAGATAAAAGAAATGAGTGCACAAAAAAGAGAGGAGCAAAAGAAGAAACAAAATTTCTTTTGTACTGGAAAAACCGTGGAAAAAGTTTTGAGAGAGGGGAGACCTATTTACTTGATACTTTTTAAAGAGGCTAACCTTGAAAATACTAGCCTTGAACATATGCCCAAGGAAATATCTTCTCTTTTGCAGGAATTTGGTGATGTTTTTCCAAAGTAACTTCCTAAGGGATTGCCCCCTTTGAGAGGAATCGAGCACCATATTGATTTGGTACCCGGGGCACCAATTCCAAACCGTCCAGCCTATAGATGTAGTCCTGAGGAGACTAAGGAGATTCAAAGGCAAGTGGAGGAACTTTTAGCTAAGGGGCAAATTCGAGAAAGCCTTAGTCCATGTGCAGTGCCCGTGCTACTAGTGCCAAAGAAGGATGGAACATGGAGGATGTGTGTTGATTGTCGAGCAATCAACAAGATTACGGTGAAATATAGATTTCCCATCCCCCGTTTAGATGATATGCTTGATGAACTTTGTGGTGCTTGCGTGTTTTCTAAAGTGGACTTAAAATCTGGTTATCACCAAATTAGAATCCGTGAGGGTGATGAATGGAAGACAGCATTCAAGACCAAACAAGGTCTATATGAATGGCTTGTCATGCCATTTGGACTCACAAATGCTCCTAGCACTTTCATGAGGCTCATGAATCATGTGCTACGGGAGTATATTGGTGAGTTTGTGGTGGTTTACTTTGATGATATTCTTATTTACAGCCATGATTTGAATGAACATGTCACACACTTGCACAAAATATTCACCATTTTAAGGAAGCATAAACTATATGCCAACCTTGAAAAGTGTGAATTTTGTACATCTTCAATTCACTTTCTTGGCTATATTGTGAGTGCAAATGGAATTGAGGTTGATGGAGCTAAAGTTAAGGCTATCCTTGAATGGCCAACACCGAGGACAGTTAGTGAGGTACGAAGCTTTCACGGCCTAGCTAGTTTCTATCGTCGTTTTGTGAAAGACTTTAGTACTATTGCTGCTCCACTAACTGAGGTGATAAAAAAGAATGTTGGGTTTATTTGGGGAGAGAGGCAAGATGAAGCTTTTAAAATTTTAAAAGAAAAATTGAGTTCTTCTCCTATTCTTGCTCTTCCAAATTTTGAAGCAGCCTTTGAGATTGATTGTGATGCTTCCGGAGTTGGTATTGGGGCCGTCCTCATGCAAGGTGGCAAACCAATTGCCTATTTTAGTGAAAAACTAAATGGGGCAAGCCTAAATTATCCAACTTATGATAAGGAGTTCCTTGCTCTAGTTAGAGCATTGGAACATTGGGAGCACTATTTGAAACCTAAAGAGTTTGTCATTCATACTGACCATGAGTCTTTGAAATATTTGCGAGGTCAAGGCAAACTCAATAGGCGCCATGCTAAGTGGGTTGAATATATTGAATCTTTTCCTTATGTGATCCAATATAAGCATGGTAGGGATAATGTGGTTGCTGATGCACTTTCCCGTAGATACTCCTTACTTACCTCTTTGCATACACGATTTATGGGTTTTGAGCATATTAAAGACTTGTATGCAAATGATCATTACTTTGCCAATATCTTTCATGCATGCAAAAATAGTTCTCATGACAAATTCTATGTGCATGAAGGGTTTTTGTTTAAGGCTGATAGACTATGCATTCCTATGTGCTCTTTAAGGGAATTGCTAGTCAAGGAAGCCCATGGAGGAGGCCTTATGGGGCATTATGGGATCCATAAGACTTATGATGTCTTATGTGAACATTTTTATTGGCCTAAAATGAAACGAGACGTTCATAGGGTTTGTTCTAGATGCATAGTGTGTAGGCAAGCTAAGTCTAAAAGCATGCCTCATGGACTTTATCAACCCTTACCTGTGGCTGAACATCCTTGGATTGATATCTCAATGGATTTTGTCCTTGGGCTGCCTAGAACACAAAAGGGACATGATTCTATATATGTTGTGGTGGACCGCTTTTCAAAAATGGCACACTTTGTTCCTTGCCATAAAACTGATGATGCTAAATATGTGGCTGATATTTTCTTTAGAGAAATTGTGCGTTTGCATGGCATGCCTAAGTCAATTGTTTCAGATCGTGATGTGAAGTTTCTTAGCTACTTTTGGAAAACCCTATGGGGAAAACTAGGAACTAAACTCTTATTTTCTACTACTAGTCACCCTCAAACTGATGGGCAAACTGAAGTAGTAAATAGGACTTTAGGAACCTTACTAAGGGTTTTAGTTAAGAAAAATTTAAAGACTTGGGAAAATTGCTTGCCATTTGCTGAATTTGCTTACAATCGCCATGTTAATAGCACCACTGGGTTATCTCCTTTTGAAATTGTTTATGGATTTCAACCACTAACCCCATTGGATTTAATTCCTTTGCCTATTAAGGAAGTGTTGAATACAGATGGAGCAAAGAGGGCGGAGGCAGTCAAGACAACCCATGAAAAAGTGACACGCCAAATTGCAAGGAAAAATGAGCAAATTGCAAAGTTTGTCAATAAGGGGCGTAAACCAATGATCTTTAAACCTGGAGATTGGGTTTGGGTGCATTTGAGAAAAGAACGTTTTCCTGCCCAAAGGAAGTCTAAGTTGCTGCCTAGGGGAGATGGACCATTCCAAGTGCTTTCAAGAGTGAATGACAATGCATATGTCCTAGAGTTACCCGGTGAGTATAATGTGAGCACAACATTCAACGTAGCTGATTTGTCTCCCTTTGATGTTGGTGATGAAGATTCGTGGGCGAATCCTTTTGAAGAGGGGAGAAATGTTGTGGACAACCAAAGGCTTGGAGACCCACTTCAAATAAGAGAAGGTCCAATTACTCGTTCAAGAGCCAAAAACTTGCAAGAGGCCATGAATGGACTGATCCATACACTTTGGCAAGAAGATGGCACCAAGATACTTGATGGACTTAACATGGAAGATACCAAGTGGGTCAATATCTTAACCTTGCATTTGGAGGCCTTAGAAGCTGCCATTTAAATACCAACAAAGAATCAAGGCCCAACTAGAATTTGAAGACCAAATTGTTGAAGAAATGTGCCAAGCTGGTTGTGCTGAATTGAAACAATAAGTTGGGCATAAAATAAGTGGGGAAATCCTTTAAGAGTGGTCCAATTTCGTGGCTTAAGCTTAGGAGAAGACAAAAGGAGCTAAACTCAAGTCACATGGAAGAATTAAGTGTCATTTACTTCAAAATTCAATAGTAGTAATTTCTGAATTTAAGTATTTTTATGTTACAAGCTAAGGAGTAAATGCATCTTCTTTGAACGTGTATAGCCCTTTTTAAAGGGCTAAAGAACTCATTTTTGGGTAGATTATTGAAGTTGAATTCATTTGGATATGTGCTTTGCACTTCCATTTCCTTTCTAGCATTCTAGGAAGAATTTCTGACTTATCAAGGATATTACCCTCCTTGTGGCGTCTCAATTGGCCTTATCACCCTTCAACCCGGTGTGGCGGCTTCCCAATTCATCCATACACGTCCTCAACCATTTCCCATACCCCACATCAACCACAATCCACAAAAACAACCCCTACACTTCAAAATCAGTACACAGAAATTGAGAAAGCGGATCGTGACTTGAGCTGTGGAGTTCTAGGCCTTTAAATCCAATATCAAGCCGGTGGAATCCACATCAGATAGTTCGACGGTATTGTTTGGCGGCAGTTTGGCCGGGGACGACGGTCCCAGGCAGAATAAGGTTGGACTCAGAAGTACAGGGTGGCACACGGAGGTACAGGTTGGAACTGAGATAAGGCCGGGGGTAGCCATAAGGGTGGAACAGGGCATAAAGTTGGAACTTGATATTTGTCATTATGTGATTTATTGTATTCATTGCTTATGAGCATGACTATCGGGAACTCTACCTTGATTATGGTAGGTTGCGTCTATTGTTGAGTATGTTGCTTGTTGTCCTTATTGACTTGTTGATTGTTGTTGATGGTTGGTCTTTGTTGAGAGTGTTCTGTTGAGTCTCTTGATGTTCCCCCTCTTGGTTTTAAATGATATATACTGTATTCCTCTGTCTCAAATGGTTTTATAATATCTAGATTTTATGTACTTAACGCGTATTGGTGGGTTACCAGCATCTTTCGCTGACGGGTGTTATCCCTATGTTTTTACAGGTTATGAGTAGCTTTGGAGAGCGCGCTAGTGGATCGTTAGATAGCGTAGTTCTTCGTGTTTTCCCTTTGTTTAGACTTAGGGCCTGTGTGCCTTATTTCCTATGACCTTGTTGTTGACTTTTGGTTTAGATTTAGCATGTGCACCTATGTTGAGATAGGTGTGGCATAGCACCTCCGTATTTAGTCTTTGCTTCCGCTTTACCGTAATGGATAATTAGTTTGCTTTTCCTTTAATTTAAGCTTTTAAATTTTAGTAAAATCGGGGGTGTTACAATTATGTTTTCAAATCTCTCCATATTTCTTTTTTTGAGACTTATTTCCAAGAAACAGCTAACTAAGTTCTCATGTACAAAGGTAGGTTCTTGGACCCAATCATATATGGGAGATATCATGAAAGACATTTTGGGATCGCTTTTACCAGAATTCTCATCAGAAGACTTGGAAAAGCTAAAAACAGGATTGAATTTTATCGCAATCAACCTCTACACCAGTTTCTATGTGCAGGATTGCATGTATTCTGCTTGTGGACCTGTAGATGGTAACACCAGAATAGAAGGTTTCATTGGAAAAAGTTCAATCAAGAATGGAATTCCTATTAGGGAATCTGTAAGTACTGCGATCCTAATTGCTCTCTGCATTACTTTTTTATGGTTGCTTTTCGTCAACTTTGGAACTGCCTCCTTTATATTTGGTTAGCATTTGGCTTATTCTACGCACGGGGATTCTTTGTATCTGACTTAGGCTTTGAACATTTTATGGAAGAATATTTTAATCGTGGTTGCAGCTGATGCCATATTGCTTGAGTTTCAGCACTACATTGCTCATCCCCACCACTCTGGTTCCTCAAATGGGAGGAGGAAAGGTGAGGTTTGGATTTTATTTTTTTTTAAAAAAAAAAAAGAAAAAAGAAACGATTATTGTTGTAATGGTTAAGAGGATGGGTTTCCCAATTATTCTGGTGTTTCATCTGCCTGATTTCGGTGTTCTGATTTATTTTCCACTTATGTATAGAATTTCAGAATGCATTTGGAAGCAAAGGGAATTATGTATATTCCAATTTCAACACCACATGTTCTTTCTCCTTTACAACACCATGGTTGCATAATCTATCCTGCTATCCTAATCTCCTTATTCTATCTTTAACTAATACTTCTATTTTTTATTTGAAAACTATCACTTGATTATGACTTTACTGAGAAAATGATTTTCTTGATTTTCTTTTACCAGGTTCTGCAGAAGAATCATTATGGATCTCTTCACAAAAATAAACTTACAAGAAAAAATAGACATGAATGTATTTCAATTATTGAGGATGGCTCTAGCATGCTAGTGAAAGAGGCCTCATCATAAATCCTTGGAGTACACTCTTATGACTAGCCCCACTCTTTGATGCCCCTACAGTTTTAAAACCACCAGAGGTATCGGCGAGAGTAGGATGAACATCACCACCGCCACCACCACCAGGCCCCAACCGCCCCCATCTCTATCTTTATCTCTCTTATATCTCTTGCTGCCGTACCGCACTTCTCTTACTTCAATTTGTTGCTCTCGAGCTTGGCTACTGCATGGATTAGAATTCAAATTTGATTCATTAGTTGTAACAGAAGCGATTACAAAGCATTAAAAGATAATTAACGAACTATAGGCCCGGATGCCCACGGTGATGCATCTTGCGGTGTAGACGGGGCGGGTATTTCCGTAGCAAACGGGAATACTGTCTCGTCGAACCGGACATGACGACAGATATAAACTTTCCCAGACGACCGATCCATGCATCTATATCCCCTAAAGGATGGGGGGTAACCTAAGAAGACACAGGGTGCCGAGCGGTATTCTATCTTGTGGCGATTATAAGGCCGTAGATAAGGATAACACCGGCACCCAAATATTCGAAGAAACGTGTATGAAGGAGACACTTTGTATAGACGCGAGTAGGGACTTTCAAAGTTTAACACCGGAGTTGGGAGATAGTTAATGAGACATGTTGCAGTCTCGAAGGCAAAATCCCAATATTCCATCGGTACCGATCCTTCGGCGAGTAAAGCAAGACCCGTTTCGACGGTGTGTCTGTTACGGCGCTCTACTCGTCCATTTTGCTCATGTGTGTAAGCACATGATTGTCGGTGATTAATACCTAGGGTTTGAAACATTTTGTGTAGTTTTTGATACTCACCCCTAGATCGGATTGTATATTTTTGATAGAGCGCGAGAATTGTCGCTCTACCAGCACACGAAACAACTCAAAACTTTTATAAATGTCTGATTTTACCCGTAACGCATAAAACCAGCAGAACCGGGAGTAATCGTCTACAAACAATAAGAAATAGCGAAAACCAGTACTAGAGACTACTGGAGCCGGGCCCATACATCAGTAAAGATCAAATCTAAGACATTTGTACTGGAATTATAAACCCTATCTAATTTAAAACGCGACGCCTTGCCGAGGTGACAAGCTGTGCAAGATTGGGACGACTTTTGGTTATTTGGTGACACTGGACAGTTCTTGAGAATGTGACTCTGAACGACACCGTGCGGATGACCTAGCCTGCGGTGCCAAATATCTGAAGTGGCCCGGGAACTGACGAACGCAAACTGAGTACGGGAAAGTGGAAGCTTGTACAATCCCCCGGAGGTTGGCCCTTTAAGCAGAGTTGCCCTGGTTTTGGAATCCTTCACAATAAAACAGTCGTTATGAAATTCAAAGTAAACGCTGTTTTCTTTAGTGAATTTATTTACAGAAAGTAACGGGACAGGCAAACTCGGGACATGCAATACATTAGACAAATTTAGGGGTTTTGACACGGACGGGATCGATGCATGACCGACGCGTGAGATAGCCAAACCTGCGCCGTTCCCGACTCGTAGGACATCGGGGCCGGTATATTCATCGGAGTGGGACATCATGGTAGCATCTGGCGTGGCGTGGGCGGTGGCGCCGGTGTCGGGGTACCACCCGTCCGGTGAGGCTGCCGACGGTGTCATAGGGAGCTCGCCGGTGGCAGTGGCGACATGTGCTTCCGCCGGGGGTTGCGTCGTATATCGCTTAAAGCAATAAACCGCCGTGTGTCCTTGAGCGCGACAAATTTGACATCTCGGAGGACCGCGGCTATTCCGACCGCCTCTGCCCCGTCCATTGCGGCCGTTACTATTCCGGCCTCCTCTCCAGTGCTGCCCACTGCCGGACTGCCGACCACCGTCGTTGTTGGAGCCCCGTCCTCGGCCAGCGTACATCACCGTATGCTGCCCGCCATTGTCGCCAACGGAGTATTCATCGGAGATTATGAACTCCTGGGCACTCAGGAAATCTGCGAGCTGCGGCAGAGACACCGTGTTGGTGGTAGCGGTTAAGGATGCCGCCATGACGCGCAGATCCTGTCTCAGGCCTCTCAGAACGTACAGCATCTGCTCCGATGAAGAAAGGGGACGACCAGTTGAGCTAACGCCTCCACGAGCACCTCTGCCCGCCCCAAGTACTCGGCGGTGGAGAGATTCCCTTGCCTTAGCGACTGGAATTGGCCGAGTAGACTAAGGCACCTTGCTTGCGTGGAGGAGCCGAGCGCCGTGACGATGGACGACCACACCTCGGCTGCAGTTTCCCGTCCGACGGCCAAGTGTAACACCTCGTCGGACATGGACGAAATAAGCATCGATAAAATCGATTGGTCTTGGAGCACCCAAGCCTTATGCGCTGGGTTCGGAACCATCCCTGTCGCCGGCGTTGTGCCTGAGCCGGAATCCGAGGCTGCTGCGACTGTCGCCGGTGGATATGGCGTTGAACCATCCACATACCCCAGCAGGTCCTGCCCCCTCAAGAAAGGGACCAACTGAGTCTTCCAGAAGAGGAAGTTGCGGCTATTAAGTTTCATGGAAACATGGTGATGGGCGCCAGCCAATGGATTGGCGGTCGCCGGTGAGGGAGAGCCGCCGGCGGAGACGGTGCGTTTCGATGACTGCGACATGGCTTCGACGTTTTGTTTTCCAGTGGAGATTGTTTAGGTAAGGTAGAGAGAAACAAGGTGATCGTAACCTATCTACTGATACCAGATTAGAATTCAAATTTGATTCATTAGTTGTAACAGAAACGATTACAAAGCATTAAAAGATAATTAACGAAAGACTCTCCTGTCTAATAGAGAATCCTAAGTCAATTAAACCTGAGCCACATAATATAACTATATACTATAGAAAATAATAACACTCACTAACAGCATGGAGGTCACATGTTGAACCCGGTCTCGCAAAAGAAATGTCACATGTGTCGTTACCTTCTTCCAAAATGGAAGAAGCAACGTTTACCGTTGCCTTCTTTCGGATTAGAAGAAGGCAAAGTTTGTTGTTGCCTTCTTCCAGAACGGAAGAGGCAACGTTTGCGGTTGCCTTCATCCAGAACGGAAGAGGCAACATTTGCGGTTGCCTTCTTCCGGGAGAAGGCAACGACAAACGTGGCCTCCTTCCGGAACTTTAGATTTTTTTTTTTTTTTTTTTTAAATAGCCATTGGAGGTTGAAGGCAATTGTTTTATATTTATGGAACCGTGGGTAGAGTCGGGGGTAGGGGAGGGATTCTCATCGGTGGCCATAGGATCGAAACTGTGCTCTGATACCAAATTGATGAATAGAACTGTACGTTCGTATATCTATTTTGCAGAGGAATACATAGGCCTATTTATACACAGAAGACTAACAGATAAATAGGCAACAGCTACATAAAAGGCTCTAACATACTCTGTATTATCTAACTGACTAACATTTTTAAATAATATAAATTTCTTGGTTTATGTAAATCAATTGTTTTATATTTTGTTATTTCATTTTGTAAATTTTATGCAATAATGTAATCTCTTTATTTAATCAATAATTATTTTTTTTGAACAAGAGCATAGTATGTGAAAAATAAAAATAATTACTATTATTTTATACTCTATAGTTGGAAAAATTGTTTTTCATTAACGGAACTTTAAATTTCAGTCGAGTTGTGCGCAATGTTAAAGAGTTCTAGACATGTTATGTAATATCATTTTTATGTAATATATTATTTTAATAACATATTATAATAATTAAACTTTTATAATTATCAATTAACTTAAATCTTGACATGTTAAATTTAAACTTGTAAAGTTAATTAAATCATCAATGAATACGCATAAAAGCTTAGTTATTTTTGCCCATTACATTTTCAGACATAATTTTTTGTATTTTGTGCACTGATGGTTGTTCCTTGAAACTTTTTTTTTTTTGTCTATTTTGGCCTTCTTGACTGAAATTTGATGCATACTTTTGCTCATATCATAATACACTGATGAAGGTGCTGTTTTATACGAAGTAGATGTGGGATGATGATAAAATATGGAGAATATGGAAAATCCTCATACTAAATAGAAAAGCACGGAAGTAATGTTATTTGAGAAAAAAACTTGATTACTGCCTTTTAAGTTAAAAATAGTAACTGAGCTTAAGTCCTTACTAGGCTGTATGGTTAAGGGGATTATGAAACACTACACTAACCAAATACTCATGAATTTGATCCTCATCAAGTTAAAAATAGTGATTGAGCTTAAGTCCTTACAAGTAGATGTAATTGATCCTCATCAAGTTAAAAATAGTGACCGAGCTTAAGTCCTTACAAGCAAATTCATAAGTACTTAATTGATTATGGTAATTATTTTAATAAAAGAAAATAATTATCATTATACTATATTAAGATTATTATAATTTGCATAAAACGGTTCAGTAAAAGTTGACTTTACAATTTAATGAGGTGGCGTGTTCTTGTTCACCGCCGTTGTATAGCACTTATACAACGTCGGCAGTGCATCAAATCTTTTATGATATAAAGTAGATTTCGGCAAGACTAAAAGTCACAAAGTTTTTGGGTTAGGTGGCTTGGTATGACTTTTTACTATTGTGCATTGTTGCTTCTGAGGCTGCCATACTGTACTCTATAGACTTCACCATTTCATTTGTACTTCTTGCAATTTGTTTATCATTTTATGTCTATTCTTTGTACAAAGTTTTCAGAGATTGCACATGCCTTGTATTGGTACTCCCCATTTTACTCCCTCAAGTCATACTCTGATATGAACCTAGTCCAAGGTTCAAATAAAATGGAATATTGTCCCAAGAATGCTCTCAAAACTAAAGGTAGAGATGGATCAAAATACCTTAAACCTCACGAGAAACCCTTTGTCTCGAATCCTCAAAGACTTGGAAGAATCCCATGTAGCTTCAAGTACCTCGATGTTGCAATCTTCTATCATCTAGTTTCCTTCGATTCAAGAACGAGTCCACGAACCTAAATCTAAGGTTGAAGAAAGTAAGATTGATTCGAGTCCACGAATCAATTTGCTAGTCGAGTCCACAACTAGCCACTAATTGAGTCCACAATTAGCCATAACGTTTCTTACACAAGTGTAAAGAAAAACTTAAAGAGTTTTATTGAATTAAAGCCTCTCTCAAACTGATATAGATGTGCCCTATTTATAAGTATAGGGCAGCATTGTAATATAAATACAATGGGAAAAAGAGTCCTAAACCTAATCTAGAAAACAAGTAAATAGAGTTTTATTTAGAAAAGGATTTAAGGAATCCTTTCTAAATACGACTAGTGTTTTCTCCTTTATGCCAAAGAATTTAAATTAATGATGACCAAAAATAATAGGGCTGATTTGGGCCTAATTTAATCACCAAAATCAGCACTTAAACAATTATAAAAAGCCTTGAAATCTTCTTCATCTTTTGCAAATGGGCTTGACTTGGATTTCCACCATCTTTGAATATCACCAATGAAGAGTTGTCTTAATCGTTTGGACTTGGGCCTTGTGATTGGCCCAATTGGTACTCTTGATGGATCTTCATTATGTTGGGCCGCATCATCCTCACCTTCTTGAAAATGATTCAACCTCGAATCTTGTAAGCATTGACTTCGATCCATGATATCACTTGAAATGGGCCACTATAATACTTTCCTCTATCGAATGGAATTATTATTGGGCCTTCTTGTTTCTTCCACCAATGATTCTTTAAGGATGTAGTTATGGGCCTTGTGATGAGCCCACTATAGACCCTTATTGGATTCCATGTGTACTGGTTCTTATTATACTCCCTAAACATTTTTTATATTTTAGATAATGGTGTACTTGGGGTAAAACTTTTCTGATGCTTAATTTAATTTTCATGTTCAAACACATTTCATGAGGTGAAGAGACAAAGAGATTGAAACAAAGAGGCATTGAATGTGCCAAAAGTTAATATTCAGGTTTGTGCTCTGACAGCAATTTGGTGCAAAATTTCACCTCTGTATATTCACACATGGACAATAACGGGACTTTTAGTTTTCTACCGTAGTATGTTGAGTGCATGTACATTTTTTTAGAAGAATAATGTCTGATCATATTTACATAAGTTGCCTGCGAATCTGAAATGAATTATTATGTGATAGAAGAAGATGAAATCAACAATTCTTGTGTTTCTGTTAAAAACATACAATGATTGCATATACAGAGTGAGTTCATATTAATTGCAAGTTTTTCATTTCTAACTTTTATAGTGTTAATTAACAGAGTTGAGGGCTTTTGCACATTAAAGTTTCTGTGTTTGGGATTTTAAGAGGATGTTTATCCAAGCAATTTTGGTTTCTAAAAGGACAAACCTTTGGTTATATTTTGTTATTTTCCTTTACTGAACTAGAGGTTTGAACCGTTAAAGTTTAATAGACTTGGCTTGTTTATTGTGTTGGAAATTTATATAGTAATGGAGAATAATGGTTCAGATGGGTTACCATGAAAGCTTAAATAATATTTGGAGTTGTGTAGTTATAAATATTATTTTAGTTTCGTAGAGAATTATTTGGGAATACAAAGTATGGAGAGATGTTATTTCGGAAGGTCTGAAAAAGTTCGAAAAGGATAATTGCAGACGATAAACTTTCGGAAATTTTTAAAACATGTCTCCCGGAAGGATCGTAATTCACCGTTCTTCAATTAAGCTTCCGATTGGAATTTTTACGGCTTATGTGATGAGAGTTATGTTTGCCGAATTGGTTTCGGCTAATTATTGGCGAATTGCTTTCGGCTAATTATTTGCCAAATTGATTTCTTCACTTTAATTCATAAACAACACGTGAGCTATTAATTCCAAAGTCCCAAACATCCATGCACATTTATGCTTAGCAAAATTAATATATATATATATATATATATATATATATATATATATATATATATACATATATTGCTAAGTTATTTTGCATGCGGTTCACCTTACAAAGGTTTATATTACGTAAGTATATTCATGATCAACATGATTTACGTAATTAATTTTTCCATGATAAATATATAATTTAAGATATATCTTATGGAAGTTGAGTTTTAAACTATCGATAACTTCCATGTAACGTCTCCTAACAGTTAGATTTTACATCTATAAATATTTGAAGAGACATCTAAAAGAGAGACAATTTTACATGCAATTAATTTGCAAGAAACCAAGATATTTCACAGTCTTATAAATCTACAGGAAATTCTCAAACAAAGCAACTTGAGAATTTCATTAATCTTCTTGTATCCCATGAGATTAAATCTTGAACCTTTGCTTTTATAGAGGAAGATTTAAAGCTTATAGGAAAGTGATTGCACGCTTGAAGATATCAAATGATCCAGTTTTTGTTCCCTGATCTATTCTGTATTTTTGTTGTATCTCAAGTGTATTACAGAATACAAGCACTTTTTCCAACATATTGTAGAGGAGATAGCAAAGTTGTTTACTTGCGTATTTGGACAACCATCAGCAGCATTGGTGCCGGATGACTCAGGTTATGTTGCAAGGGGTTAGAGCTTGAAGATTGGGGTGGTTTTATCTGGAGGCCAAGCTCCTGGAGGACATAATGTTTTCTCTGAAAATTTTGGTTAGATATTGGTTTGTACTTAAGTTTAATTGTATTTGAGGTTTTTTCCATTAGAGTTATATCCGCCTTACCTGCACGATCTTGCCTGGTCGAGTGTTACATCTATCCTGCTTCTTAGTGATGATGCCTCTTGCAGGTCGTTAAATAACAATTGGAGGTAGGATTGTTTGCCATATTTTTCTCCCTACAAGGTGGCTTTTTTGGGAAGAACAAAGGAAAAGGTGTGTTGTAACATGCCCATACTGATCGGGTGTTTTTTGCTTCGACAACCAACTCAAAATTGTTTTATATTTATGTTTTTTTTTAATAACACAAATTTGTTGGGTTATGCAAATCAAATGTTTTTTTTATTTTTTCCATTTCTTTTAATATAATTTTGTTATTTAATCTTTAATGTTATGCAATACTGTAATTTTTTATGTAAGAAATACTTTTAATAACATATTATAATAATTAAAAATTTTGAATTATCAATTAATTTAAATGTTGACATGTTTAATTTAAACTTGTAAAGTTAATTCAATTAGACTTTTACCAATTGTTGTTACTTTAAAAATAATAATAATAATGATACGACATCAGTTATTCCAAAAAACTAACGTCGTAATAAATGAAATGCATGAATGGTTCTATATTTCCCGCTTCTCAGTGATGAGACCTTTAGCTGATCGAAAAAAAAAATGAAAAACTCATGGGTGGCTGTTTGAGGTTTTGTCCGTTAGAGTTATATCCGCCTTACCTACACGACCTTACCCAGTCGAGTGTTACATCTATCCGGCTTCTTAGTGATGAAGCCTCTTGCAAGTCGTTAAATAACAATTGGAGGTAGATGTTAGATATATTAAATTGTTATTAGTCTTTGTATTAGTCTAAGTCAGTTATCTATTCATTAGCCTAGTTTATAGGACTTCTTCTATTATCTTTATTGTATTGTTATCCTTCAGTTAATTGATTCACATAATTATTATCTCATTTGGTATCATAGTGATAGGTTTTCCCCGCTTTACACTCCCTCTCTATCGATGGCAACCAACAACAATTCCTCAGAACACACTGTTTCCGCCACCGCCACCGGTCAACTTCCGGCCGCCGGGCCTAACCATCTCAACTCCGCTCACCATTTCGTGTCGATCAAATTGACGACACATAATTATTTGTTTTGGCGGACGCAACTAATTCCCTTCTTCCGTGGCCAGGGGTTGCTTGGCTATGTTGATGGCACCACTCCTGTCCTAATGCAACCCAAACTACTGAAGATCCATTAAGAGTACCAGTTGGGCCAATCACAAGGTCTAACTCCAAACAATTAAGACAACTCTTTATTGGTTATGTTCAAAAATGGTGGAAATCCAATTCAAGCCCAATTGCAAATGATGGCGAAGAACTCAAGGCTTTTTATAATTGTTTAAGTGCTGATTTTGGTGATTAAATTAGGCCCAAATCAGCCCTATTATTTTTGGTCATCATTAATTTAAATTGTTTGGCATAAAAGAGAAAACACTAGTTGTATTTAGAAAGGATTCCTTAAATCCTTTTCTAAATAAAACTCTATTTACTTGTTTTCTAGATTAGGTTTAGGACTCTTTTTCCCATTGTATTTAGATTACAATGCTGCCCTATACCTATAAATAGGGCACATCCATATCAGTTTTGGGCAGACTTTAATTCAATGAAATTCTTAAGTTTTTCTTTACACTTGTGTAAGAAACCTTATATAGCTAATTGTGGACTCAATTAGTGACTAGTCGTGGACTCGACTAGCAAATTGATTCGTGGACTCGAATCAATCTTACTTTCTTCAACCTTAGATTTAGGTTCGTGGACTCGTTCTTGAATCGAAGGAAACTAGATCCGACTCTAGTTGATTGAAGATTGCATCATCGAGGTACTTGAAGCTACAATGGGATTCTTCCAAATCTTTGAGGATTCGAGACAAAGGGTTTCTCGTGAGGTTTAAGGTATTTCGATCCATCTCTATCTTTACATTGAGAGCAATTCTTGGGACAATACCCATCTTATTTGAATCTTGGACTAGATTCATATCAATTTGGTATTCAGAGCCTAGGTTTGTCTCGTTATCATTGGAAATTTGGTTTCTTTGGTTCCCTAGGTTTATCTCGTTCTTATCTTACATACTACATTTATTCGTGTCTTATTCACTAAAAAAACCCCAAAAAAATTTCCTTTTGCATTCTTGATTGTGTTCTTGAATCTTGATAAATGTTCTCCAGTTTCTTGAAAAACAATCCCGAAAGTGTTTTCCCTTTTTCCCGTCCAATATCAATGAGATCTCACACCTCCTAAGCACCATATTACCACATATTCTGTCAAGAAAACAACCCCATCTTACCCTTACCTATACCCAAAGCGCATTTACGCGCAATCACGTCTCAATCACACCCTGTCCAGATTTCCGCGAGCTGTGACCAGTTTCAAAGAATTACCTATATCTCGAGATCCACTGGTTAGTTTTATCTGAAATTTGGATATGTTGTAGATCTCTTCTGGGGCGTTCTTTTGATATATTATACACTGTCTAATTCCTTCTGGTTAGTGACATATTGATCTTCAAAGTCAGGGCATTGTTTCTGTTTTTCTAGGCGATTCTTGAAATTCTTGATTCTGTTTTGAAGGGGTTGTGTGGATCCTCTTGGTCCGAAATTTTTGTTGATATTTACAGTGGTTATTTGGAGGTTTCTTATTAAAAAAAAAAAAAAAAAAAAAAAAAAAGATAAAGCAAAAGAAGAAGAAGAAGAATAAGGTTGGGGAAAGAATAAGGTTGGTAGGAGAATCTTGGTGGGAAAAGGAAGGGGAAAAGTATAAGGTTGGAAGGAGTTCTTGATAGATTCCTAATTAGCTGTGGTACACGTGAACCCCTTTTATATTCTATTTGTCTCTATCTTTTGATATTGGTCTTGCATATCTTTCTGCCATACTTCCTTCTTTGGTTTCCTTTTTCTTTCAAATCTTATTTAGTTTCTTTGCTCGTATTGTCCTTTTTCTTTGCTTCTTGCTCTCAATTTTATTACCGATCTCGCGATACACCCTTACCCTCAAAGGCTTGTGAAGTCTTCCAAGGTACGCTTTCTTGAACTTTGAGGTTGAATCCATATCAACTTGAGTACCGGACTAGAATTTTCCTTTTTGGAAAAAGGCTGGTGAGAGTATCTGCCACCTTGAGCGATACACGAGTGGAGTGTGTGTTTGTAAGAGTGTGTAGTGCACCCCCAGAGCTATATAATCCACCTCTTACCTGCGAGCTGAGAATAAGTGAGGGAGCGAGCCAACTTTTTGGTTTCACTAACGTGTCTACTCACACATCTTTTTGTTTAGAATTTTTTTTTCCTCTACAGATGGATGAACAAGTTCCAAACCCACCCCAGACATTGGAAGAAAAAATAGATGCTCTAACCTTCGCCATGGACGGGTTACTCACACGAATGACTAATCTGGAGCAACGCTCACAGCAAGTGCCACCAGCAGGGAGAGTGGATCCTAGATGTCAAAGGATCCAACAGCCTAATGAGGAGTTAGGAAACATTAAACTTGAAATTCCTAACTTCTCTGGTGAGAAGGGACCAACAGAGTATATAGAATGGGAGAATGCTGTTGAAACACTTTTTGATTTAAAGCACTATTCTGATGTTACAAAAATTAGGCTAGTTGCTACATCTTTTAAGGGGTATGCAGTATCTTGGTGGAGAAAAAGAAATAGGGAGAGAGTTGCTGATTTTATTCCCTATGAATCTTGGGTTCAAGTAAGGGAAGATATGCGCCTAACCTTTCGCCCTAAATCTTTTTTCTATGATCTTGAAAGAAAATTGCAGGGAACTGTTCAGGGATCAATGTCGGTTGATGACTATCACCGAACAATCAATATTTTGCTTGAGCAAGGGGACATACATGAAGAAGAGGCAAGAACTATTGCTCGTTTCTTACATGGATTGAACAAAGAAATCCGGTGGGGAATGAGTACACAAAGATATGACACCCTTGATGATGCCTTGTATGCTGCACGCGAATCTGAAGTAAAAATCAAAGAGATGAAGATGTACAAGTAATAGGAACCAGCACACATGGAATCCAATAAGGGTCTATAGTGGGCTCATCACAAGGCCAAAAAGTACATCCTTAAATCATCATTGGTGGAAAAATCAAGGAATTCCAATAATAATTCCATTCGATAGAGGAAAGTATTATAGTGGCCCGTTTCAAGTGATGTCACGGATCGAAGACAATGTTTATAAGATTCGAGTTCGAATCATTTTTCAAGAAGGGGAGGATGATGCGGCCCAACATAATGAAGATCCATTAAGATTACAAATTGGGCCAATCACAAGATCCGAGGCCCAAATCAGCTTTATTATTTGTGGTCATCATTTATTTTAAATTGTTTAGAATTAAAGAGAAAACACTAGTTGTATTTAGAAAGGATTCCTTAAATCCTTTTCTAAATAAAACTCTATTTACTTGTTTTCTAGATTAGGTTTAGGACTCTTTTTCCCATTGTATTTAGATTACAATGCTGCCCTATACCTATAAATAGGGCACATCCATATCAGTTTTGAGGAGGCTTTAATTCAATAAAATTCTTAAGTTTTTCTTTACACTTGTGTAAGAAACCTTATGGCTAATTGTGGACTCAATTAGTGGCTAGTCGTGGACTCGACTAGCAAATTGATTCGTGGACTCGAATCAATCTTACTTTCTTCAACCTTAGATTTAGGTTCGTGGACTCGTTCTTGAATCGAAGGAAACTAGATCCGACTCTAGTTGATTGAAGATTGCAACAACGAGGTACTTGAAGCTACATGGGATTCTTCCAAGTCTTTGAGGATTCGAGACAAAGGGTTTCTCGTGAGGTTTAAGGTATTTCGATCCATCTCTATCTTTAGTTTTGAGAGCATTCTTGGGACAATATTCCATTTTATTTGAACCTTGGACTAGATTCATATCAACAAGCCCAACAATGGTGCATCAAGATGGAACAACACTCGTTCTACCCCTCAAAGGCGTGATGAACGCCCTCTTCCAAGAGATGATTCACGAGACAAAGGTAAGGAAAAGGTAAGTGAGGCAGTGAGGCCTCAACGTGATAGAGAATTGATTTGTTATAGATGTAATGGAAGAGGTCATATGGCTCGTGATTGTCCTAACAAGAGGGTAGTTAAGATAACAAAACAATGTGAAAAATTTGCCTCTTGTCTTGAATATGAGTCTGAGGATGAGGTTAGTGACCATTTGGAAACCCCCAATGAGCATGTTGAGGAAGAACCACCTTTACCTTTAGATTTTGATTATGAATATGCTGATAGTGAGTCTGTTCATACTCTTGTTGTTAAGAAGGTTTTGAATGTTCATCCTTTAAAAGAAGATGAGTCTCAAAGAGAAAATATATTTTATGCTAAAGGGTCAATTAGAGGGAATGCTTGTACTGTGATAATAGATTCTGGAAGTTGCACAAATGTGGCTAGTGCAGCTACGGTTAAATTTCTTCAATTACCTTTGCTTGATCACCCTAATCCATATCGTTTGCAATGGTTAACCGATGCAGGAGAAGTTAGAGTAACAAAGCAGGCTCTTATTCCTTTATCTATTAACAATTTCTCTGATGAAATTTTGTGTGATATTGTCCCAATGCAGGCTGCTCATGTGCTGTTAGGTAGACCGTGGCAATTTGATAGAAAAATAACTTTTGATGGAATGATGAACACTTCTGTGTTTCACATGGATGGAGTTAGATATGTCTTGTCTCCTTTGACTCCTAAACAGGTGGAAGAAATACTATTGAAATCAAGGAAGGCATCAAAAGAGGCGAAATCAGTGCCATATTCCCCCTATCCAAAATCAAAGCCTCCACCTCCTCCAATATCCCTTTCCACGCCATTTTCATCTCAAAACCCAGCAAAGGAATCACCACATCAGCCCTCTCTTCTTGCAACAAAAAATGACATTAAGAAGGCAATAAGAAGGGGAGACACGTTTAACTTACTTTTCATTCATAAGCTTACCACTGATCTTGATTCTTCTCTTGTGTTACACTCTGAATCTTGTTTTCGTAATGCCTCTATTGATGAATTGCTTGCTGATTTTTCAGATTTATTCCCTAAAGAGATGCCAAAAGGATTGCCACCACTTAGAGGGATTGAGCATCAAATCGACTTTGTCCCTGGATCTACCTTGCCAAACCGACCAGCCTACAAAACCAATCCCGTGGAAGCAAAGGAAATCCAGAAACAGGTTGAAGAGCTTCTTGAAATTGGACATATTCGAGAAAGCTTGAGTCCGTGTGCCGTTCCAGTGCTCATTGTCCCAAAAAAAAGACGGTACATGGAGAATGTGTGTTGATTGTCGTGCAATCAACAATATAACTATTAAGTATAGATTTCCTATTCCTCGACTTGATGATATGCTTGATGAACTTTATGGAGCTAAGTACTTTAGCAAGGTGGATTTGAAACGAGGATATCATCAAATCAGGATGAAAGAAGGTGATGAGTGGAAAACAGCCTTTAAAACAAAGCATGGTTTATATGAGTGGTTAGTCATGCCTTTTGGCTTAACTAATGCCCCTAGCACATTCATGAGGCTTATGAACCATGTTTTGAGGAAATTTATTGGTAATTTTGTTGTTGTTTACTTTGATGATATTCTGATTTATAGCAAGTCACAAGAAAAACACTTGAAACACCTTCGATTAGTTTTTCTTGAACTTAGGGCTGCACAGTTGTATGTCAATCTTGAGAAGTGTTCTTTTATGTCTGAGAGTGTTGAGTTTTTAGGATTTCATGTTAGTATAGAAGGTGTGACCATGGATTCAAAAAAGGTTGAAGCTATCACAAGTTGGCCAACGCCAACTAATGTATCTAACTTGCGTAGTTTTCTTGGACTGGCAGGTTTCTACAGAAAGTTTGTTCGTGATTTCAGCTCCATAGCAGCCCCTATGCATGAGTTGATTAAGAAAGACATCATCTTCAAATGGGGGCCTAAACAGGAACAAGATTTTGCTACATTGAAAGAGAAACTCACCACCGCTCCTGTTCTAGTTTTACCTTGTTTTGATAAAACTTTTGAACTAGAATGTGATGCTTCTGGCATTGGAATTGGTGCTGTACTGATGCAGGATAAACGCCCCATTGCCTATTTTAGTGAGAAGTTGGGTGGCGCAACACTCAACTATCCCACATATGATAAAGAACTTTATGCCATTATAAGAGCCTTGGAAACTTGGCAACATTATTTATGGTTTAAAGACTTTATTTTACACACTGATCATGAAGCCTTAAAACATTTGAAAGGCCAAGGTAAGTTGAATAAGAGACATGCTAAATGGCTTGAGTTCATTGAAGCTTTTCCTTATAAAATTGCCTACAAGAGAGGTACGGAAAACAAAGTGGCTGATGCTTTATCTAGGAGATATACTTTACTTGCTACTTTACATGCTAAGTTTCTTGGTTTTGATTTCATTAAGTCTCTCTATGCTAGTGATTCAGTGTTTGGCGAGATCTACACCTCTTGTGTACGATCTCCTTTGGGAAAGTTTTACTTGTCAGATGGGTTTTTGTTTAAGGAAAATAAAGTGTGCATTCCTAATTGTTCCTTGCGTGTGAGTTTGATCACTGAATCACATGGAGGTGGTCTTATGGGACACTTCGGTATTTCTAAAACCTATGATGCATTGCATGAACACTTCTATTGGCCTAGAATGAAAAAAGACATTGAGACTTTTGTGAATAATTGTACTACATGTCACCATGCTAAGTCCAAATCACTTCCCCAAGGACTTTACACACCACTTTCTGTTCCTAGCGGCCCGTGGCTTGATATTTCTATGGATTTTGTTCTAGGGTTACCTATGAGTTCTAAGAGAAAAGATTCTATTTTTGTTGTAGTTGATCGTTTTAGTAAGATGGCTAGATTTATTGCTTGCACCAAAACTGATGATGCAACCCATATTGCTAATCTTTTCTTTGCTGAGATTGTTAAATTGCATGGCATCCCTAAGACTATTGTTTCTGATAGAGATTCTAAATTTCTTAGCCACTTTTGGCGTGTTCTGTGGGCTAAAATTGGGACTAAGTTGCTATTTTCTACTACTTGTCATCCTCAAACTGATGGACAAACAGAAGTAGTTAATAGAACCTTATCCCAATTACTTAGAAGTGTGATCTCTAAAAATCTAAAATCATGGGAAGAATGTTTGCCTCATGTTGAATTCGCTTATAATCGTGCAATACATTCAACCACTAACATGTCTCCTTTTGAAGTTGTGTATGGTTTCAATCTGTTATCTCCCATAGACTTACTTGCTTTGCCTTACAATCCGCAGGATAGCTTAGATGGAGAAGAACGTGCCAAGAAGATCAAGGAGATGCATGTTAAAGTCAAAGAACAAATTGAGAAAAGGAACGAACAAATAGCTGCTCGAGTGAACAAGACAAGGAAAAAGATCACATTCGAGCCTGGAGATTGGGTGTGGATTCACTTGCGCAAAGACCGTTTTCCCCGCGAAAGAAAGTCAAAGCTGAACCAACGTGGAGATGTAATAGGAACCAGTACACATGGAATTCAGAAAGGGTAAATAGTGGGCTCATCACAAGGCCCATAACGACGACCTTAAAACATCATTGGTGTAAGAAACAACAAAGACCAATAATAAGTCCATTCTATAGAGGAAAATATTATAGTGGCCAATTTCAAGTGATATCATGGATCGAAGACAATGCTTACAAGATTCGAGGTCGAATCATTTTCAACAAGGGGAGGATGATGCGGCCCAACATATGAAGATCCATTAAGAATACTAATTGGGCCAATCACAAGGCCCAAGTCCAAACAATTAAGGCAACTCTTCATTGGTGATGTTCAAAGATGGTGGAAATCCAAGTCAAGCCCATTTGCAAAATATGAAGAATAACTCAAGGCTTTTTTATAATTGTTTAAGTGCTGATTTTGGTGATTAAATTAGGCCCAAATCAGCCCTATTATTTTTGGTCATCATTAATTTAAATTGTTTGGCATAAAAGAGAAAACACTAGTTGTATTTAGAAAGGATTCCTTAAATCCTATTCTAAATAAAACTCTATTTACTTGTTTTCTAGATTAGGTTTAGGACTCTTTTTCCCATTGTATTTAGATTACAATGCTGCCCTATACCTATAAATAGGGCACATCCATATCAGTTTTAGACAGGCTTTAATTCAATAAAATTCTTAAGTTTTTCTTTACACTTGTGTAAGAAACCTTATGGCTAATTGTGGACTCAATTAGTGGCTAGTCGTGGACTCGACTAGCAAATTGATTCGTGGACTCGAATCAATCTTACTTTCTTCAACCTTAGATTTAGGTTCGTGGACTCGTTCTTGAATCGAAGGAAACTAGATCCGACTCTAGTTGATTGAAGATTGCAACATCGAGGTACTTGAAGCTACATGGGATTCTTCCAAGTCTTTGAGGATTCGAGACAAAGGGTTTCTCGTGAGGTTTAAGGTATTTTGATCCATCTCTATCTTTGCTTTGAGAGCATTCTTGGGACAATATTCCATCTTATTTGAACCTTGGACTAGATTCATATCAATTTGGTATTCAGAGCCTAGGTTTATCTCATTTTTATCTTACATACTACTTTTTTTTTCGTGTCTTATTCATAAAAAACCCTAAAAAAATTTCCTTTACATTCTTGATTGTGTTCTTGAATCTTGATACATGTTCTCCAGTTTCTTGAAAAACAATCCCGAAAGAGTTTTTCCCTTTTTCCCGTCCAATATCAATGAGACCTCACACCTCCTAAGCACCATATTACCATATATTCTGTCAAGAAAACAACCCATCTCACTCTTACCTATATCCAAAGCGCATTTATGCGCAATCACGTCGCAATCACACCCTGTCCAGATTTCCGCATTCTGTGACCAGTTTCAAAGAATGACCTATATCTCGAGATCCACCAGTTAGTTTTATCTGAAATTTGGATATGTTTTAGATATCTTCTGGGGCGTTCTATTGATATATTATACACTTGCTAATTCCTTACGGTCATTGAGATATTGATCTTCGAAGTAAGGGCAGCGTTTCTGTTTTTCTGGGTGATTCTTGAAATTCTTGATTCTGTTTTGAAGTGCTTGTGTGGAACCACTTGGTCTGAAATTTTTGGTGATATTTACAGTAATTATTTGGAGGTTATTTATCAAAAAAATCAAAAAAAAATCAAGAATGTTGAAAAAAAAAAAAGCAAAAAAGAGAAAGCAATAAAGAAGAAGAATAAGGTTGGGGAAAGAATTTGGCTGGTAGGAGAATTTTGGAGGGACAAGGAAGGGGAAAAGTATAAGGTTGGAAGGAGTTTTTTAATGATTCCTAATTGGTTGTGGTACACGTGAACCCATTTTATATTCTATTTGTCTCTATCTTTTGATATTGGTCTTGCATATCTTTCTTCCATACTTCCTTCTTTAGTTTCATTTTTCTTTCAAATCTTATTTAGTTTCTTTGCTCGTATTGTCCTTTTTCTTTGCTTCTTGCTCTCAATTTTATTATCTATCTCACGATACACCCTTACTCTCAAAGGCTTGTGAAGTCTTCCAAGGTACGTTTTCTTGAACTTTGAGGTTGAATCCATATCAACTTGAGTACCGGACTAGAATTTTCCTTTTTAGAAAAAGGTTTGTGAGAGTATCTGCCACCTTGAGCGATACACGAGTGGAGTGTGTGTTTGTAAGAGTGTGTAGTACACCACCAGAGCCATATAATCCACCTCTTACCTGCGAGCTGAGAATAGTGAGGGAGCGAGCCAACTTTTTGGTTTCACTAACGTGATTACTCACACATCTTTTTTTTTTTTTTAGATATTTTTTTTCCTATACAGATGGCTGATCAAGTTCCAAACTTTCCCCAGACATTAGAACAAAAGATAGACAGGTTACTCAAACGAATGAATAATTTGGAGCAACGCTCACAGCAAGTGCAACCACCACACAATGATGAGCGACACCTGCCATCAGTAGGAAGAGTGGATCCTATATGTCAAAGGATCCAGCAGCGTAATGCGGAGTTAGAAAACATTAAACATGAAATTCCTAACTTCACCGGTGAGAAAGGACCTACCGAATACATAGAATGGGAGAATACTGTTGAAACTCTTTTTTATTTAAAGCAATATTCTGATCTTACAAAAATTAGGATAGTTGCTACATCTTTTAAGGGGTATGCATTATCTTGGTGGCGAAAAAGAAATATAGAAAGAGTTGCTAATTTTATTCCCTATGAATCTTGGGTTCAAGTGAGGGAAGATATGCGCCTAACCTTTCGTCCTAAATCTTTTTTCAATGATCTTGAAAGAAAATTGCAGGGAACGGTGCAAGGAAAAAAGTCAGTTGATGAGTACTACCAAACTACAAATATTTTGCTTAAACAGGGAGACATACATGAAGAAGAGACAAAAACTGTTGCTCGTTTCGTACATGGATTGAACTTAGAAATTCGGTGTGGAATGAGTATTCAGAGATATGACACCCTTTATGATGCCCTGTATGCTGCACGTGAATCTGAGGCAAAAATCAAAGAGATGAAAATGTACAAGTCCAAAAATGGTGCATCAAGATGGAACAACACTTGTTCCACCCCTCAAAGGCGTGATGAACATCCTCCTCCAAGAGATGATTCACGAGACAAAGGTAAGGAAAAGGTAAGTGAGGCAGTAAGGCCTCAACATGATAGAGAATTGATTTGTTATAGATGTAATGGGAGAGGCCACATAGCTCGTGATTGCCCTAACAAGAGGGTAGTTAAGATAACAACACAATCTGAAAATTTTACTTCTTGTCTTGAATATAAATCTGAGGATGAGGTTTGTGACCATTTTGAAACCCCAATGAACATGTTGAGAGAGAACTATCCATACCTTTAGATTCTGATTCTAAATATGTTGATAGTGAGTCTAGTCATATTGTTGTTGTTAAGGAGGTTTTGAATGTTCACCCTTTAAAAGAAGATAAGTCTCAAAGAGAAAATATATTTTGTGCTAAAGGGTCAATTAGAGAGAATGTGTGTGCTATGGTAATAGATTCTAGAAGTTGCACAAATGTGGCTAGTGCAACTATGGTTAAATTTCTTCAGTTACGTTTGCTTAATCATCTAAATCTTTATTGTTTGCAATGGTTAACTGATGTAGGAGAAGCTAGAGTAACCAAACAGGCTCTTATTCCTTTATCTATTAACAGTTACTCTGATGAAATCTTGTGTGATAATATCCCAATGCAGGATGCTCATATCTTGTTAGGTAGACCATGGTAATTTGACAGAAAAATAAGTTATGATGGAATGAGGAACACTTATGTGTTTCACATGAATGGAGTTACATATGTCTTGCCTCGTTTGTATCTTAAACAAGTAGAAGAAATTCAATTGACATTGATGCAAGCTCTCAAACCAGCATCAAAGGAAGAAATCAAAGAGAGAAAAGTGGAACCTCCATGTTTGGAATTGCAATCACCACTCCAATCTTCTATTTCGGTTTGTAGCCAAACAAAGGGACCACAATCAGTGATACAGTGGAAAGGACCAGCCCAAGGTGTCAAAGTGCAACCTCTCTTTGTAACTACAAAGGATATTAAGCAAGAGAAAAGAAGGGGAGTAACTATTTACTCATTTTTATTTCAAAAGCATGCATTAAAATTCCCTAGATTTGTTTGTCATGTTTCTATTAATGAGCTCCTTGCTAGATGTGTTAGAAATTTGTTTGCGCCCATACATCCGAGATTCCTTAATTTTGATTTTACTAAAACTTTATTTGATAGAGATAAGGAATCACTGGGAAGTTATAAGGCACATTTGAAAACTTCTTATGTGAAATACTACTTGCTCAAGGGGTTTTCGTTCAAAGTCAATGGGATTGGCACTTTTTGCTTGGATTTGAGCAATGATTTAATTATTGATTCACATAAGGGACAATTTGATTTTCCAAAGAGTGATAATGTTTTGCATGGATATTTTCATTGGCCAAAGAAGAAAAAAGATGTAGAATCTTATGTTCATAATTGTGCTACTTACCACCACAATGCATCTAAATCATTACTTGATATTTTCATGGATTTTGTGTTTGGTTTAGCCTTAAGCTCTAGGCGGAAAGATTTTGTGCTTATTGACAATTCAAACAAGATGCATAAATTTAATATGTCTCATTTTGTTGAATTATTACCATCCAGAATGTTTAAATTCCCTGATGTGTCATTAGACTTAATTGCCTTACTTGTTGATTGTAGGATGATGATTGGAGCGACTCATGTCAAGCATCCCAAGAAAAAGTTCCATGAGCGTGATAAAACAGAAAGTGAGCTTGCTACTTTGTCTTTCACTGAAGATTTGGATTCGAGGACGAATCCTTTTCAAGAATGGGAGAATAATAGGAACCAGTACACATGGAATCCAGAAAGGGTAAATAGTGGGCTCATCACAAGGCCCATAACGACGGCCTTAAAACATCATTGGTGGAAGAAACAACAAAGACCAATAATAAGTCCATTCGATAGAGGAAAATATTATAGTGGCCAATTTCAAGTGATATCATGGATCGAAGACAATGCTTACAAGATTCGAGGTCGAATCATTTTCAAGAAGGGGAGGATGATGCGGCCCAACATATGAAGATCCATTAAGAATACTAATTGGGCCAATCACAAGGCCCAAGTCCAAACAATTAAGGCAACTCTTCATTGGTGATGTTCAAAGATGGTGGAAATCCAAGTCAAGCCCATTTGCAAAATATGAAGAATAACTCAAGGCTTTTTTATAATTGTTTAAGTGCTGATTTTGGTGATTAAATTAGGCCCAAATCAGCCCTATTATTTTTGGTCATCATTAATTTAAATTGTTTGGCATAAAAGAGAAAACACTAGTTGTATTTAGAAAGGATTCCTTAAATCCTATTCTAAATAAAACTCTATTTACTTATTTTCTAGATTAGGTTTAGGACTCTTTTTCCCATTGTATTTAGATTACAATGCTACCCTATACCTATAAATAGGGCACATCCATATCAGTTTTAGACAGGCTTTAATTCAATAAAATTCTTAAGTTTTTCTTTACACTTGTGTAAGAAACCTTATGGCTAATTGTGGACTCAATTAGTGGCTAGTCGTGGACTCGACTAGCAAATTGATTCGTGGACTCGAATCAATCTTACTTTCTTCAACCTTAGATTTAGGTTCGTGGACTCGTTCTTGAATCGAAGGAAACTAGATCCGACTCTAGTTGACTGAAGAAATAATAGGAACCGGTACACATGGAATCCAGAAAGGGTAAATAGTGGGCTCATCACAAGGCCCATAACGACGACTTTAAAACATCATTGGTGTAAGAAACAACAAAGACCAATAATAAGTCCATTCTATAGAGGAAAATATTATAGTGGCCAATTTCAAGTGATATCATGGATCGAAGACAATGCTTACAAGATTCGAGGTCGAATCATTTTCAAGAAGGGGAGGATGATGCGGCCCAACATATGAAGATCCATTAAGAATACTAATTGGGCCAATCACAAGGCCCAAGTCCAAACAATTAAGGCAACTCTTCATTGGTGATGTTCAAAGATGGTGGAAATCCAAGTCAAGCCCATTTGCAAAATATGAAGAATAACTCAAGGCTTTTTTATAATTGTTTAAGTGCTGATTTTGGTGATTAAATTAGACCCAAATCAGCCCTATTATTTTTGGTCATCATTAATTTAAATTGTTTGGCATAAAAGAGAAAACACTAGTTGTATTTAGAAAGGATTCCTTAAATCCTATTCTAAATAAAACTCTATTTACTTGTTTTCTAGATTAGGTTTAGGACTCTTTTTCCCATTGTATTTAGATTACAATGCTGATATGAACCTAGTCCAAGGCTCAAATAAAGATGGAATATTGTCCCAAGAATGCTCTCAAAACTAAAGATAGAGATGGATCAAAATACCTTAAACCTCACGAGAAACCCTTTGTCTCGAATCCTCAAAGACTTGGAAGAATCCCATTGTAGCTTCAAGTACCTCGATGATGCAATCTTCAATCAACTAGAGTCGGATCTAGTTTCCTTCGATTCAAGAACGAGTCCACAACCCTAAATCTAAGGCTGAAGAAAGGAAGATTGATTCGAGTCCACGAATCAATTTGCTAGTCGAGTCCACGACTAGCCACTAATTGAGTCCACAATTAGCCATAAGGTTTCTTACACAAGTGTAAAGAAAAACTTAAGAATTTTATTGAATTAAAGCCTGTTTAAAACTGATATGGATGTGCCCTATTTATAGGTATAGGGCAGCATTGTAATCTAAATACAATGGGAAAAAGAGTCCTAAACCTAATCTAGAAAACAAGTAAATAGAGTTTTATTTAGAAAAGGATTTAAGGAATCATTTCTAAATACAACTAGTGTTTTCTCTTTTATGCCAAACAATTTAAATTAATGATGACCACAAATAATAAAGCTGATTTGGGCCTCGGATCTTGTGATTGGCCCAATTTGTAATCTTAATGGATCTTCATTATGTTGGGCCGCATCATCCTCCCCTTCTTGAAAAATGATTCGACCTCGAATCTTATAAACATTGTCTTCGATCCGTGACATCACTTGAAACGGGCCACTATAATACTTTCCTCTATCGAATGAAATTATTATTGGAATTCCTTGATTTTTCCACCAATGATGCTTTAAGGATGTACTTTTTGGCCTTGTGATGAGCCCACTGTAGACCCTTATTGGATTCCATGTGTGCTGGTTCCTATTATTCTCCCATTCTTGAAAAGGATTCGTCCTCGAATCCAAATCTTCAATGAAATACAAAGTAGCAAGCTCACTTTCTGTTTTATCACACTCATGGAACTTTTTCTTGGGGTGCTTGACACGAGTCGCTCCAATCATCATCCTACAATCAACAAGTAAGGCAATTAAGTCTAATGACACATCATGGAATTTAAACATTCTGGATAGTAATAGATCAGCAAAACGAGACATATTAAATTTAGCCATCTTTTTTGAATTTTCAACAAGCACAACATCTTTCCTTCTAGAGCTTAAGGCTAAACCAAACACAAAATCCATGGAAATATCAAGTAATGTTTTAGATGTATTGTGGTGGTAAGTAGCACAATTATGAACATAAGATTCTACATCTTTTTTCTTCTTTGGCCAATGAAAATATCCATGCAAAACATCATCACTCTTTGGAAAACCAAAGTGTCCTTTATGTGAATCAACAATTAAACCATTGCCCAAAACAAAGCAAAAAGTGAAAATCCCATTGACTTTGAACCAAAACCCCTTGAGCAAGTAGTGTTTCACATAAGAAGTTTTCAAATGTGCCTTATAACTTTCCAGTGATTCCTTATCTCTATCAAATAAAGTTTTAGTAAAATCAAAATTAAGGAATCTTGGATGTATGGAGGCAAACAAATTTCTAACACATCTAGCAAGTACGTCATTAATAGAAACATGGTAAAGAAATCTAGAGAATAATAATGCATGCTTTTGGAATAAAAGTGAGTATAAAGTGACTCCCCTTCCTTTCTCTTGCATACTATCCTTTTTAGTTACCAAGAGATGTTGCACTTTGACACCTTGGGCTGGTCCTTTCCACTGTATCACTGATTGTGGTCCCTTTGTTTGGCTACAAACTGAGTTAGAGGATTGGAGTGGTGATTGCAATTCCAAACATGGAGGTTCCACTTTTCTCTCTATGATTTCTTCATTCTTTGAGGCTGGTTTGAGAGCTTGCATCAATGTCAATTGAATTTCTTCTACTTGTTTAGGATACAAACGAGACAAGAAATATGTAACTCCATTCATGTGAAACACATAAGTGTTCCTCATTCCATCAGAACTTATTTTTCTGTCAAATTGCAATGGTCTACCTAACAAGATATGAGCAGCCTGCATTGGGATATTATCACACAAGATTTCATCAGAGTAACTGTTAATAGATAAAGGAATAAGATCCTGTTTGGTTACTCTAGCTTCTCCTACATCAGTTAACCATTGCAAACAATAAGGATTTGGATGATTAAGCAAAGGTAACTGGGGAAATTTAACCATAGCTGCACTAGCCACATTTGTGCAACTTCTAGAATCTATTACCATAGCACAAGCATTCTCTTTAATTGACCCTTTAGTACAAAATATATTTTCTCTTTGAGACTCATCTTCTTTTAAAGGGTGAACATTCAAAACCTCCTTAACAACAACAGTATGACTAGACTCACTAGCAACATATTTAGAATCAGAATCTAAAGGTATGAATGGTTCTTCCTCAACATGTTCATTGAGAGTTTCAAAATGGTCACATACCTCATCCTTAGACTTATATTCAAGACAAGAAGCAAAACTTTCAGATTGTTTTGTTATCTTAACTACCCTTTTGTTAGGGCAATCACGAGCTATGTGGCCTCTCCCATTACATCTATAACAAATCAATTCTCTATCATGTTGAGGCCTCACTGCCTCACTTACCTTTTTCTTGTGAATCATCTCTTGGAGGGGGATGTTCATCACGCCTTTTAGGGGTGGAACTTGTGTTGTTCCATCTTGATGCACCATTGTTGGACTTGTACAATTTCATCTCTTTGATTTTTGCCTCAGATTCACGTGCAGCATACAAGGCATCATAAAGGGTGTCATATCTCTGAATACTCATTCCACATCTAATTTCTAAGTTCAATCCATGTACGAAACGAGCAACAGTTTTTGTCTCTTCTTCATGTATGTCTCCCTGTTTAAGCAAAATATTTGTAGTTTGGTAGTACTCATCAACTGACTTTTTTCCTTGCACCGTTCCCTGCAATTTTCTTTCAAGATCATAGAAAAAAGATTTAGGACGAAAAGTTAGGCGCATATCTTCCCTCACTTGAACCCAAGATTCATAGGGAATAAAATTAGCAACTCTTTCTATATTTCTTTTTCGCCACCAAGATAATGCATACCCCTTAAAAGATGTAGCAACTATCCTAATTTTTGTAAGATCAGAATATTGCTTTAAATAAAAAAGAGTTTCAACAGCATTCTCCCATTCTATGTATTCGGTGGGTCCTTTCTCACCGGTGAAGTTAGGAATTTCATGTTTAATGTTTCCCAACTCCGCATTACGCTGCTGGATCCTTTGACATATAGGATCCACTCTTCCTACTGGTGGCAGGTGTCGCTCATCATTGTGTGGTGGTTGCACTTGCTGTGAGCGTTGCTCCAAATTATTCATTCGTTTGAGTAACCTGTCTATCTTTTGTTCTAATGTCTGGGGAAAGTTTGGAACTTGATCAGCCATCTGTATAGCAAACAAAATATCTAAAAAAAAAAAAAAACAAGAAGATGTGTGAGTAATCACGTTAGTGAAGCCAAAAAGTTGGCTCGCTCCCTCACTATTCTCAGCTCGCAGGTAAGAGGTGGATTATATGGCTCCGGGGGTGCACT
Organism: Ipomoea nil; assembly: GCF_001879475.1. Classification (NCBI taxonomy): domain Eukaryota; kingdom Viridiplantae; phylum Streptophyta; class Magnoliopsida; order Solanales; family Convolvulaceae; genus Ipomoea; species Ipomoea nil. Next base: position 3,546,997 of record NW_017616574.1, on the reverse strand, counting down.
ACACACTCTTACAAATACACACTCCACTCGTGTATTGCTCAAGGTGGCAGATACTCTCACAAGCCTTTTTCCAAAAAGGAAAATTCTAGTCCGGAACTCAAGTTGGTATGGATTCAACCTCAAAGTTCAAGAAAACGTACCTTGGAAAACTTCAGAAGCCTTTGAGAGTAAGGTGTATCGCGAGGTAGGTAATAAAATTGAGAGCAAGAAGCAAAGAAAAAGGACAATACAAGCAAAGAAACTAAGCAAGATTTGAAAGAAAAAAAGGAAACCAAAGAAGGAAGTATGGCAGAAAGATATGCAAGACCAATATCAAAAGATAGAGACAAATAGAATATAAAAAGGGTTCACGCGTACCACAACCAATTACGAATCTATCAAGAACTCCCTCCAACCCTATACTTTTCCCCTTCCTTGTCTCTCCAAAATTCTCCTACCAGCCAAATTCTTTCCCCAACCTTATTCTTCTTCTTTACTGCTTTCTCTTTTCTTTTTTTTCTTTTTTTTTTCAACTTTCTTGAATTTTTTTTTATGATTTTTTTGATAAGTAACCTCCAAATAACTACTGTAAATATCAACAAAAATTTCGGACCAAGAGGATCCACACAACACCTTCAAAACATAATCAAGAATTTCAAGAATCACCCAGAAAAACAGAAACGCTATCCTTACTTCGAAGATGAATATCTCAATGACCGTAAGGAATTAGCACGTGTATAATATATCAAAAGAACGCCCCAGAAGAGATCTAAAACATATCAAAATTTCAGATGAAACTAACCAGTGGATCTCGAGATATAGGTCATTCTTTGAAACTGGTCACAGAACGCGGAAATCAGGACAGGGTGTGATTGCGACGTTATTGCGCGTAAATGCGCTTTGGATATAGGTAAGGGTGATATGGGGTTGTTTTCTAGACAGAATTTTTGGTAATATGGTGCTTAGGAAGTGTGAGGTATCGTTGATATTGTACGGGAAAAAGGGAAAAATCTTTCGGGATTGTTTTTCAAGAAACTGGAAAACATGTATCAAGATTCAAGAACACAATCAAGAATGCAAAGGAAATTTTTTTTTAGGGTTTTTTAATGAATAAGACACGAATAAAAGTAGTATGTAAGATAAGAACGAGATAAACCTAGGGAACCAAAGAAACCAAATTTCTAATGATAATGAGATAAACCTAGGGAACCAAAGAAATCAAATTTCTAACGATAATGAGATAAACCTAGGCTCTGATACCAAATTGATATGAACCTAGTCCAAGGCTCAAATAAAGATGGAATATTGTCCCAAGAATGCTCTCAAAACTAAAGATAGAGATGGATCAAAATACCTTAAACCTCACGAGAAACCCTTTGTCTCGAATCCTCAAAGACTTGGAAGAATCCCATTGTAGCTTCAAGTACCTCGATGATGCAATCTTCAATCAACTAGAGTCGGATCTAGTTTCCTTCGATTCAAGAACGAGTCCACAACCCTAAATCTAAGGCTGAAGAAAGGAAGATTGATTCGAGTCCACGAATCAATTTGCTAGTCGAGTCCACGACTAGCCACTAATTGAGTCCACAATTAGCCATAAGGTTTCTTACACAAGTGTAAAGAAAAACTTAAGAATTTTATTGAATTAAAGCCTCCCCAAAACTGATATGGATGTGCCCTATTTATAGGTATAGGGCAGCATTGTAATCTAAATACAATGGGAAAAAGAGTCCTAAACCTAATCTAGAAAACAAGTAAATAGAGTTTTATTTAGAAAAGGATTTAAGGAATCCTTTCTAAATACAACTAGTGTTTTCTTTTTAATTCTAAACAATTTAAAATAAATGATGACCACAAATAATAAAGCTGATTTGGGCCTCGGATCTTGTGATTGGCCCAATTTGTAATCTTAATGGATCTTCATTATGTTGGGCCGCATCAAATGCTGCCCTATATGATGCGGCCCAACATATGAAGATCCATTAAGAATACTAATTGGGCCAATCACAAGGCCCAAGTCCAAACAATTAAGGCAACTCTTCATTGGTGATGTTCAAAGATGGTGGAAATCCAAGTCAAGCCCATTTGCAAAATATGAAGAATAACTCAAGGCTTTTTTATAATTGTTTAAGTGCTGATTTTGGTGATTAAATTAGGCCCAAATCAGCCCTATTATTTTTGGTCATCATTAATTTAAATTATTTGGCATAAAAGAGAAAACACTAGTTGTATTTAGAAAGGATTCCTTAAATCCTATTCTAAATAAAACTCTATTTACTTGTTTTCTAGATTAGGTTTAGGACTCTTTTTCCCATTGTATTTAGATTACAATGCTGCCCTATACCTATAAATAGGGCACATCCATATCAGTTTTAGACAGGCTTTAATTCAATAAAATTCTTAAGTTTTTCTTTACACTTGTGTAAGAAACCTTATGGCTAATTGTGGACTCAATTAGTGGCTAGTCGTGGACTCGACTAGCAAATTGATTCGTGGACTCGAATCAATCTTACTTTCTTCAACCTTAGATTTAGGTTCGTGGACTCGTTCTTGAATCGAAGGAAACTAGATCCGACTCTAGTTGATTGAAGATTGCAACATCGAGGTACTTGAAGCTACATGGGATTCTTCCAAGTCTTTGAGGATTCGAGACAAAGGGTTTCTCGTGAGGTTTAAGGTATTTTGATCCATCTCTATCTTTACTTTGAGAGCATTCTTGGGACAATATTCCATCTTATTTGAACCTTGGACTAGATTCATATCACTATACCTATAAATAGGGCACATCCATATCAGTTTTAGACAGGCTTTAATTCAATAAAATTCTTAAGTTTTTCTTTACACTTGTGTAAGAAACCTTATGGCTAATTGTGGACTCAATTAGTGGCTAGTCGTGGACTCGACTAGCAAATTGATTCGTGGACTCGAATCAATCTGACTTTCTTCAACCTTAGATTTAGGTTCGTGGACTCGTTCTTGAATCGAAGGAAACTAGATCCGACTCTAGTTGATTGAAGATTGCAACATCGAGGTACTTGAAGCTACATGGGATTCTTCCAAGTCTTTGAGGATTCGAGACAAAGGGTTTCTCGTGAGGTTTAAGGTATTTTGATCCATCTCTATCTTTACTTTGAGAGCATTCTTGGGACAATATTTCATCTTATTTGAACCTTGGACTAGATTCATATCAAGATGACCCATTTCAAGTTATATCACGTATCGGAGATAACGCATATAAGGTTGCTCTTAGAGGAGAATACAATGTCTCTTCTACTTTCAATGTTTCAGACTTGTCTCCATATGATTGCACAGATTCGAGGACGAATCATTTTCAAGAAGGGGAGAATAATGCAACCCAAACTACTGAAGATCCATTAAGAGTACCAGTTGGGCCAATCACAAGGTCTAAGTCCAAACAATTAAGATAACTCTTTATTGGTTATGTTCAAAAATGGTGGAAATCCAATTCAAGCCCAATTGCAAATGATGGCGAAGAACTCAAGGCTTTTTATAATTGTTTAAGTGCTGATTTTGGTGATTAAATTAGGCCCAAATCAGCCCTATTATTTTTGGTCATCATTAATTTAAATTGTTTGGCATAAAAGAGAAAACACTAGTTGTATTTAGAAAGGATTCCTTAAATCCTTTTCTAAATAAAACTCTATTTACTTGTTTTCTAGATTAGGTTTAGGACTCTTTTTCCCATTGTATTTAGATTACAATGCTGCCCTATACCTATAAATAGGGCACATCCATATCAGTTTTGGGCAGACTTTAATTCAATAAAATTCTTAAGTTTTTCTTTACACTTGTGTAAGAAACCTTATAGCTAATTGTGGACTCAATTAGTGACTAGTTGTGGACTCGACTAGCAAATTGATTCGTGGACTCGAATCAATCTTACTTTCTTCAACCTTAGATTTAGGTTCGTGGACTCGTTCTTGAATCGAAGGAAACTAGATCCGACTCTAGTTGATTGAAGATTGCATCATCGAGGTACTTGAAGCTACAATGGGATTCTTCCAAGTCTTTGAGGATTCGAGACAAAAGGTTTCTCGTGAGGTTTAAGGTATTTCGATCCATCTCTATCTTTACATTGAGAGCAATTCTTGGGACAATACCCGTCTTATTTGAATCTTGGACTAGATTCATATCATGTCCACCACCAATGCTCACGGCTTCCACCACCGGCACTCCATCGGACGAAGCCACCTCCACCACTTCCAATCTGGCATACAGGATGTGGATTCAACAAGATCAAAGCATTCTTTCGTTGCTGATCTCGTCATTATTGGAGGAGCTGATGTACCTCGCCGATGGCCGGACCACCGCCCGTGATGTTTGGACCTCCATCGAGTCGGCGTTGGGCTTCTCCACTCGCGCTCGTTGTTTGAATCTGCTCGGCAGGTTCCAGGCACTCCGTCAAGGTGACATGACTCCGACCGAATAGCTCGGCAAGGCTCAACTGATAGTGGAAGATCTTGCTCAAGTTGGACGCCCCATCTCGTTAGACGAACAGAACATGTACGTCTTCCGAGGACTCAGGCCTGAGTTTCGAGCCATGACCGGTTCGCTAGCTGTCTCCGACACGCCAGTATCCCTGCTGCAGCTATCGGACTACCTCCAGGCGCAAGAGTTCAGTTACTCGGATGATTATCCGTCGGGTGGTCAGCCGGCTCTCGGTGGTGCGGCAACTGCGATGGTGGCAAACCGAGGACGCCGGAATGGTGCTGATCACGGCGGCCAGCAGAACTGAGGCGGCCATCGAGGTGAAAATCATCGCAGATGCAATCCGTGCAGAGCCCGCGGTGGTGGATCACGCCGTTGCCAGATCTGCCATTCGCACGGCCACACGACGGTGTATTGCTTCTGCCGTTATTCTGACCAGCCACCGCCGCCGCAAGCTCACGTCGCGGTGAATGGAGAAGTAGCTGCTGCGGAGGTCTCGGCGTGGTACCCGAACACCGGGTGTAACGACCCGTGTTACGGCCTTTAATCTCGGATTAATTATTTAATTAATTCAGTTAATAATAATTAAAAAGGATTTAATTTGGTTAGGATTCCCTTTAATTAATTAATGTGGTCCACCATGGAACGTGGACCCTTGCCTAAACTAGAGTCTTAAGCCTATTAGGAAAAAAGAGAGTAGACCTTTTACTACTCAGATTCTAATTAGGAATCCTAGACCTATATACCTGTTAGGAATAGAAAGTAGGTCTTTACTATTCAAACTCTGACTGGGATTCCTAACTCTATAAATAGGGGATTAGAAGGCATTAGAAGGCAATTAAAAACCTTACCACCCATAGTTATATTACACGAAATTATTCCCAAGAGATTCCTCACCGCCAAGACTAGGGAGATCAATCGGATGGAAATCTTAGAGAAGAACCTTAATAGCCAAGGGATGATTAATTAAGGCTAAGAGGTAACCCATGTCTCGACAAAACCAATTTTCCTTGCTATATCTTATTCATTGGCTCCTTTGATAATCGTATGTGTAATAAAGTGATTGAGTCTTGATAGAGCCTTGCTTAGGGTTTATGTTGTGTTTATGTGATAATCTTGATGTTCTTGATATTATGATTGATTATATGGATGATCTTGTATTTTGATTATGTCTAGAGCCTTAGGGTTTTTATCGCGGATTTCGTATTAAGATGCCCAAATCAGCCCTATTATTTTTGGTCATCATTAATTTAAATTGTTTGGCATAAAAGAGAAAACACTAGTTGTATTTAGAAAGGATTCCTTAAATCCTTTTCTAAATAAAACTCTATTTACTTGTTTTCTAGATTAGGTTTAGGACTCTTTTTCCCATTGTATTTAGATTACAATGCTGCCCTATACCTATAAATAGGGCACATCCATATCAGTTTTGGGGAGGCTTCAATTCAATAAAACTCTTAAGTTTTTCTTTACACTTGTGTACGAAACCTTATGGCTAATTGTGGACTCAATTAGTGGCTAGTCGTGGACTCGACTAGCAAATTGATTCGTGGACTCGAATCAATCTTACTTTCTTTAACCTTAGATTTAGGTTCGTGGACTCGTTCTTGAATCGAAGGAAACTAGATCCGACTCTAGTTGATTGAAGATTGCAACATCGAGGTACTTGAAGCTACATGGGATTCTTCCAAGTCTCTGAGGATTCGAGACAGGGTTTCTCGTGAGGTTTAAGGTATTTTGATCCATCTCTATCTTTAGTTTTGAGAGCATTCTTGGGACAATACTCCATCTTAATTGAACCTTGGACTAGGTTCATATCAATTTGGTATTCAGAGCCTAGGTTTATCTCATTATCATTAGAAATTTGGTTTCTTTGGTTCCCTAGGTTTATCTCATTATCTTTAGAAATTTGGTTTCTTCGGTTCCTTAGGTTTATCTCGTTCTTATCTTACAGACTAATTTTTTTTCGTGTCTTATTCATTAAAAACTCCCAAAAAAAATTTCTTTTGCATTCTTGATTATTTTCTTGAATCTTGGTACATGTTCTTTAGTTTCTTGAAAACCTATCCCGAAAGTGTTTTCCCTTTTTCCTATTCAATATCAACGATAACTCACACCCCCTAAGCACCATATTACCAAAAATTCAGTCAAGAAAACAATCCCATCTCACCCTTACATATATCCGAAGCCCATTTACGCGCAATCACATCGCAATCACACCCTGTCCAGATTTCTGCGTTCTGTGACCAATTTCAAAGAATGACCTATATCTCAAGATCTACTAGTTAGATTTATCTGAAATTTTGATATGTTGTAGATATCTTCTGGGGAGTTCTATGGATATATTATACACATGCTAATTCCTTACGGTCATTGAGATATTGATCTTCGAAGTAAGGGCAACGTTTCTGTTTTCTGCGTTATTCTTGAAATTCTTGGTTCTGTTTTGAAGGGGTTGTGTGGATCCTCTTGGTCCGAAATTTTTGTTGTTATTTACAGTAGTTATTTGGAGGTTACTTATCAAAAAAAATCAAGAAAGTTGAAAAAAAAAGAGCAAAAAAAGAGAAATCTATAAAGAAGAAGAATAAGGTTGGGGAAAGAATTTGGCTGGTAGGAGAATTTTGGAGGGACAAGGAAGGGGAAAAGTATAAGGTTGGAAGGAGTTCTTGATAGATTCCTAATTGGTTGTGGTACACGTGAACCCCTTTTATATTCTATTTGTCTCTATCTTTTGATATTTGTCTTGCATATCTTTCTGCCATACTTCTTTCTTTGCCTCCCTTTTTCTTTCAAATCTTGCTTAGTTTCTTTGCTTGTATTGTCCTTTTTCTTTGCTTCTTGCTCTCAATTTTATTACTTACCTCGCGATACACCCTTACTCTCAAAGGCTTGTGAAGTATTCCAAGGTACGTTTTTCTTGAACTTTGAGGTCGAATCCATATCAACCTGAGCTTCGGACTAGAATTTTCCTTTTCGGAAAAAGGCTTGTGAGAGTATCTGCCACCTTGAGCGATACACAAGTGGAGTGTGTGTTTGTAAGAGTGTGTAGTACACCCCTAGAGCCATATAATCCACCTCTTACCTGTGAGCTGAGAATAGAGAGGGAGCGAGCCAACTTTTTGGTTTCACTAACATGAATACTCACATATCTTCTTGTTTTTAGATTTTGTTTCTCATCTACAGATGACTGAACAGGTTCCAAACACACGTAAGAGATTAGAGCAGAAAATAGATGCTCTAGCCTTTGCCATGGAAGGTTTAAGCACTCGAATGACTAATCTAGAGCAACACCCTAAGCGAGTGCAACTGCCACTCTATACTAGGGGAAACATTCATGGAAAGGGATGCATTATCGTTATCAATTCGGATCGTTGTATGAATTTAGCTAGTGCAGCCATGGTGGACTACCTTAAGTTACCTCTTATCAATCACCCCCAACCATACAATCTTATTGATTCAGGGGATGTGAGAGTGACTAAACAAGTTTTTATTCCTTTTTGTATTGGCAAGTATTATGATGAGGTTCTATGCGATATTGTGCCAATGCGTACTGCACATGTTTCACTTGGAAGGTCATGGCAACATGATAGACATTTTTATTATAATGCACTCAACAACACATGCAATGTCACCTATAATAGATTTATACATGTGCTTAAGCCTCTACTTCCAAAACAAGTAGAAGAAATTCAATTGAGATCGAAGCAAGTTCTCAAACCAGCATTGAAGAAAGAAGAAATCAAAGAGAGCAAACTGGAACCTCCACGTTTAGAATTGGAGTCACCACTCCAGTCCTCTAACTTAGATTGTAGCCAAACAAAGGAACCGCTATCAGTGGTACAGTGGAAAGAACCAGTCAGAGCTATCAAAGTGCAGCCTCGCTTGATAACAAAAAAGGATAATAAGCAAGAGAAAAGAAGGGGAGTAACTATTTACTCACTTTTATTTCAAAAGCATGCATTAAAATCCTCTAGATTTGTTTGCCATGTTTCTATTAATGACCTACTTGCCAGATGTTCTAGAAATTTGTTTGCCTCAATACATCCAAGATTTCTTAATTTTGATTTTACTAAAACTTTATTTGATAGAGATAAGGAATCACTTGGAAGTTATAAGGCACATTTGAAAACTTCTTATGGCAAATACCACTTGCACAAGGGGTTTTGGTTCAAAGTCAATGGGATTGACACTTTTTGCTTTGTTTTTGGCAATGATTTAATTGTTGATTCACATAAGGGACATTTTGATTTTCTAAAGAGTAATGATCTTTTGCATGAATCTTTTCATTGGCCAAAGAAGAAAAAAGATGTAGAATCTTATGTTCAGAATTGTGCTACTTACCACCATAATACATCTAAATCATTACTTGATATTTCCATGAATTTTCTTTTTGATTTTACCTTAATCTCTAGGAGGAAAGGTTTTGTGCTTGTTGACAATTCAAACAAGATGCATAAATTTAATATATCTCATTTTGTTGAATTATTACCATCCAGAATGTTTAAATTCCCTGATGTGTCATTAGACTTAATTGCCTTACTTATTGATTGTAGGATGATGATTGGAGCGACTCGTGTCAAGCATCCCAAGAAAAAGTTCCATGAGCGTGATAAAACAGAAAGTGAGCTTGCTACTTTGTCTTTCACTGAAGATTTGGATTCGAGGACGAATCCTTTTCAAGAATGGGAGAATAATAGGAACCAGTACACATGGAATCCAGTATGGGTAAATAGTGGGCTCATCACAAGGCCCATAACTACGACCTTAAAACATCATTGGTGGAACAAACAACAAAGACCAATAATAAGTCCATTCGATAGAGGAAAATATTATAGTGGCCAATTTCAAGTGATATCATGGATCGAAGACAATGCTTACAAGATTCGAGGTCGAATCATTTTCAAGAAGGGGAGGATGATGCGGCCCAACATATGAAGATCCATTAAGAGTACTAATTGGGCCAATCACAAGGCCCAAGACAAACAATTAAGGCAACTCCTCATTGGTGATGTTCAAAGATGGTGGAAATCCAAGTCAAGCCCATTTGCAAAATATGAAGAAGAACTCAAGGCCTTTTTATAATTATTTAAGTGCTGATTTTGGTGATTCAATTAGGCCCAAATCAGCACTATTATTTTTGGTCATCATTAATTTAAATTGTTTGGCATAAAAGAGAAAACACTAGTTGTATTTAGAAAGGATTCCTTAAATCCTTTTCTAAATAAAACTCTATTTACTTGTTTTCTAGATTAGGTTTAGGACTCTTTTTCCCATTGTATTTAGATTACAATGCTGCCCTATACCTATAAATAGGGCACATCCATATCATTTTTAGGGAGGCTTCAATTCAATAAAACTCTTAAGTTTTTCTTTACACTTGTGTAAGAAACCTTATGGCTAATTGTGGACTCAATTAGTGGCTAGTCGTGGACTCGACTAGCAAATTGATTCGTGGACTCGAATCAATCTTACTTTCTTCAACCTTAGATTTAGGTTCGTGGACTCGTTCTTGAATCGAAGGAAACTAGATCCGACTCTTGTTGATTGAAGATTGCAACATCGAGGTACTTGAAGCTACATGGGATTCTTCCAAGTCTCTGAGGATTCGAGACAGGGTTTCTCGTGAGGTTTAAGGTATTTTGATCCATCTCTATCTTTAGTTTTGAGAGCATTCCTGGGACAATACTCCATCTTAATTGAACCTTGGACTAGGTTCGTATCAATTTGGGTGGGATTATGCATGATCGAGTGTTGAGTCTAGCCTAGGACTTGTATTTAGGACTTTGCATATAGATTTCTTGATGTCTTGTGGTTCCGGATGCTCCTGGACCGTTATATGATTTATGTTGGGTCTTGGTATGTTTAGGAATCATGTTAGAACGTATTTGGTGTGATTCTTGGTTTAATTCTGTTAATTGAATATGTGGTGTTGTCATTATGTGTTTGAATGTGTTTGGACACGATTTCGGGTTCCACGAGAGATCCCGGGACTCAAAGTTGCCTGTGTATCAGTGGGGGGACTGACCACCGGCCACCTACTCGCTGCCCGTGTCACTGTTCCAGCGGGCAGCCGGCGGGCGGTGGTCTGCCCGCCGGCCACCCGCTGGAATAGCGAGTGGCCGCCAGCGGGTGTCTGGCGGGTGGTCCTCCACCCGCCACCTACCCGCTGGAAACCGGTCGAGGTTCGTGATGTTTTCCCCCGTTTGTTATTTCCCTGTGTCTCGTTGTACCCCGTTTGTCGTGTATGAGTCTCGTTTGGCGTTTTAGGTATCGTTCTAGGAATTTATGTGTAATACATGTCGTTGTTTTTGTGTCTTGATTGTTATTTGATTATGTGTTAATTGATTGAATGATGATGAGTATCGTGGTCATCGCGCAATGGCCGGTGTGAGTAATGATGATGATGAGATTGTGATTGGTGGAAATGAATTGTTGGCGGTTGGCACCACTTGTGCCCGGTCATTGTACTAAAGGTACAGGCCATAGCGGTGACTGTGCTGAAGGTATATGCGCTAACCCCTTGATATTGGCACTAGAGGTGCGGATCATTGAATGGCACTGCGCCACCATCTTGATATGTTGGTGGTTGATAGGTGGTTTGTCGATGGGGGCATGTAGTTGCCCGGAGGGATAAGGGGTGGTGGTATAAGGGTGGCCTGGAGGTATAGTTTGGAACTGATATAAGGACGGAGGGGAGCTACGAGGTTGGAACTTGGTATAAGGTTGGAGGATGAATTGTGTGCTTTGATGACTACTTGCTAATTGACTGCCTTGAATGCCTTTGTTGTCTCTATTTGCTATTTATAGGCTTATCTGCCTATTATGTCTTGTATCGTGTTCTTAAGAACACATTCTAGTCTTTATGATTATATTCTCGAGTCTATTGTTGTGTCTTGAGTCTTGATCTTGGATTTAAATTAGAGTCTCGTAGGTTATATATGTATTCCTTTTTCAAAATGATTTTCCTATATCTACCTATATTGTACTTAATGCGTTGGAGTGGGTTACCATCATTATTTGCTGACGGTTGTTACATCGCATGTTTTTCAGGTACAGAATAGTAGATTGGAGTGCGCTAGTTAGATTCCTCGGATCTAGTTTGGATAGTCTTAGATTTAGTTAGACGGCCTGCGAGCCTTGATTTATATGTAATTATGGATTTATGGATTGATGTTCAGATTAGTTAGTTTAGCCTGTGCATCTAAGTTCTCCAGCTTAGATGTGGCATAGCACCCCGACTATTATGTTCCGTTTATGCTCTGTTTGGGGATTTATCAATAGATTTGCCTTTATTTCATAAGCTTAAAAGTTTTAAAAATTAGGGGTGTTACACCGGGGCTTCATCCCATGTAATGCCGGACGCCGGCATGTTGGCTCAGTCCGAAGATTACTCGGGCAATGATGTTCTCTGCGTCAGAAATGGGTCAGGTTTGGGTATCTCGCGAATTGGTTATGCTTCAATACCCTCCGTTTCTAAACACTTGCATCTTTCTAAAATTTTACATGTGCCCGAATTGTCTGTTCCGTTATTATCTGTTAATAGATTTACAATTGATAATAATGTCTTTTTCGAGTTTCACCCTGATTTTTTGGTTGTGAAGGATTGCATCACCAAGGCGGTGCTCCTTATAGGTCCGGCTTCGGGTGGCTTATACACACTCACGGTTCCCCCGTGTCATCAAGCCTTTATGTCCGCTAGAGCGTCGTTTGAAATCTGCCATCGGCGTCTAGGCCACCCGCATGCACGAGTCCTCCGGCAAGTCCTCCAGTCATGTCCCGTTGAACCAAAGAAAACGAGCCTTCCGCGTCTTTGTTTTGCTTGCCAATTAGGCAAATCTAGTCGGTTTCCCCTAGATAGAATAAACTACTCAAGTAATAATATCTTAGATCTTGTGTATTAAGATATTTGGGGTCCTACCCCCGTTGTTTCGGCAGATGGTTTTAGATATTTTGCATTATTTGTGGATGATCATTCCCGTTTCTGTTGTTATTATCCACTGCATGTAAAAACTGATATATACAAAGCCTTTAATCTTTTCCGGGTCATGGTGGAACGGTTGTTTTCCCGTTCTACCAAAGCTATTCAGTCTGATTTAAGGGGTGAATACCGTCGTCTGCATAGTCTGTTTGAGTCTCTCGGGATTGTACACAGACAATCATGTGCCTAACACACGAGCAAAACGGGCGTGTCGAGCGCCGGCATCGTCACATTGTCGGAATTGGCCTCACACTTCTTGCCCAAGGGTCGGTTCCATTAAAATATTGGGACGCCGCGTTTGAAACTGCCACATATCTTATAAACCGTTTGCCTTCATCGGTTTTGTAGTTAAATCACCTTATTTCGTCCTCCATAAATCTCCACCCACATATAATTTCCTACGAGTCTTTGGGTGCCTATGTTACCCATACCTCCGGCCTTATAACCGTCACAAAATTGAGTATCGGTCTGCCCCATGTGTTTTCCTAGGGTTTCCTATGTCGTTCCGAGGGTATCGTTGCTTAAATATCAATACCGGGAAGACGTTTATTTGTCGCCAAGTACAGTTTGACGAAACTGTATTCCCTTTTGCCACATCTTTGCAGGGTACATATTCACCATAGCAGTTCACTACATCGTGGGCTGCAAGCCCCGTTGTTCTAGTAGTTGAGCCCACACCGCTTGCGACAAAACCTCTGCTCCCGGACCCTGGCCCACTACTAGCCATTGAGGGCCCAACAGCGGGGCCTACGAGGAGACGTAGGCGTGAAGAACCACAACCGCGGGGTCACGTTATGCGCCTTCGGCATATGACTAGAGGCACTGACGAGTAGTTCCATGCTGTATCTGCATCTAGTACACCCGCAGACCCGACATGCTACACATAGGCAGTTGCACACCCGCATTGGCGGGATGCCATGGACCAGGAATTCAATGCCCTGTTGCATAACAACAATTGGACTCTCGTGCCTCCGAAACCGGGCATGAACATCATAGGCTGCAAATGGGTGTTCCGTACCAAACGGAAGGCCGACGGTACCATTGAACGCCACAAGGCTCGTCTTGTAGCTAAAGGGTTCAATCAGGTGGCCGGAGAAGACTTCTTCGACACATTCAGTCCCGTTGTTAAGACAACAATGGTACGCTTACTCTTTTCTTTTGCAGTCTCTCTCGGTTGGACACTTCATCAGCTGGATGTCCATAATGCCTTCCTTAATGGGCGCCTAGCTGAGACTGTCTTCATGAGGCATCCTGATCGTGTATGCCATTTACAGCGGTCGCTCTATGGCTTGAAACAGGCTCTGAGGGCCTGGTTCAAACGTCTACATGACTTTCTTCTTACTACTGGTTTTTCTACTTCCAAGACAGATGTTTCCCTGTTCCACTACACTGTGGGCTCATCTCGGGTTTTCTTACTCGTGTATGTGGACGACATCATAATGCTTGGTGATGATCCCGGACTGGTAGACACTTTGTTGCACAGACTTGCGTCTGTATTCAAGATACGAGACCTCGGCACACCGAGTTTTTTCTTCGGTATTAAACTTTATCTGCAGATGGGAATCTTTTGCTGTCTCAGTGCAGGTATATGACCGATCTACTAAACTGCGCTGGGATGTCTGACTGCAAACCTCTTGCCACACCCGCTTATGTTTCAAAGTCTGTTACTCCCTCCGATGAGCACTTTGATAATCCTACCCATTATCGGCGACTAGCAGGTGCACTATAGTACTTAATGATCACCAGGCCGGATCTCTCCTACTCGGTCAACCGGTTGTGTCAATTTATGCACTCACCTACAGTAGAGTAGTGGGGTCTACTGAAACGGGTTCTACGGTGATATGAACCTAGTCCAAGGTTCAAATAAATATGGAATATTGTCCCAAGATTACTCTCAGTGCAAGATAGAGATGGATCAAAATACCTTAAACCTCACGAGAAACCCTTTGTCTCGAATCCTCAAAGACTTGGAAGAATCCCATTGTAGCTTCAAGTACCTCGATGATGCAATCTTCAATCAACTAGAGTCGGATCTAGTTTCCTTCGATTCAAGAACGAGTCCACAACCCTAAATCTAAGGCTGAAGAAAGGAAGATTGATTCGAGTCCACGAATCAATTTGCTAGTCGAGTCCACGACTAGCCACTAATTGAGTCCACAATTAGCCATAAGGTTTCTTACACAAGTGTAAAGAAAAACTTAAGAATTTTATTGAATTAAAGCCTGTTTAAAACTGATATGGATGTGCCCTATTTATAGGTATAGGGCAGCATTGTAATCTAAATACAATGGGAAAAAGAGTCCTAAACCTAATCTAGAAAACAAGTAAATAGAGTTTTATTTAGAAAAGGATTTAAGGAATCCTTTCTAAATACAACTAGTGTTTTCTCTTTTATGCCAAAAAATTTAAATTAATGATGACCAAAAATAATAGGGCTGATTTGGGCCTAATTTAATCACCAAAATCAGCACTTAAACAATTATAAAAAAGCCTTGAGTTCTTCTTCATATTTTGCAAATGGGCTTGACTTGGATTTCCACAATCTTTGAACATCACCAATGAAGAGTTGCCTTAATTGTTTGGACTTGGGCCTTGTGATTGGCCCAATTAGTACTCTAAATGGATCTTCATATGTTGGGCCGCATCATCCTCCCCTTCTTGAAAATGATTCGACCTCGAATCTTGTAAGCATTGTCTTCGATCCATGATATCACTTGAAATTGGCCACTATAATATTTTCCTCTATCGAATGGACTTATTATTGGTCTTTGTTGTTTGTTCCACCAATGATGTTTTAAGGTCGTAGTTATGGGCCTTGTGATGAGCCCACTATTTACCCATACTGGATTCCATGTGTACTGGTTCCTATTATTCTCCCATTCTTGAAAAGGATTCGTCCTCGAATCCAAATCTTCAGTGAAAGACAAGGTAGCAAGCTCACTTTCTGTTTTATCACGCTCATGGAACTTTTTCTTGGGATGCTTGACACGAGTCGCTCCAATCATCATCCTACAATCAACAAGTAAGGCAATTAAGTCTAATGACACATCAGGGAATTTAAACATTCTGGATGGTAATAATTCAACAAAATGAGACATATTAAATTTATGCATCTTATTTGAATTGTCAACAAGCACAAAATCTTTCCTCCTAGAGCTTAAGGTAAAATCAAACAGAAAATTCATGGAAATATCAAGTAATGATTTAGATGTATTATGGTGGTAAGTAGCACAATTCTGAACATAAGATTCTACATCTTTTTTCTTCTTTGGCCAATGAAAATATTCATGCAAAAGATCATTACTCTTTAGAAAATCAAAATGTCCCGTATGTGAATCAACAATTAAATCATTGCCCAAAACAAAGCAAAAAGTGTCAATCCCATTGACTTTGAACCAAAACCCCTTGTGCAAGTGGTATTTGCCATAAGAAGTTTTCAAATGTGCCTTATAACTTCCAAGTGATTCCTTATCTCTATCAAATAAAGTTTTAGTAAAATCAAAATTAAGGAATCTTGGATGTATTGATGCAAACAAATTTCTAGCACATCTGGCAAGTAGGTCATTAATAGATACATGGCAAACAAATCTAGAGAATTTTAATGCATGCTTTTGAAATAAAAGTGAGTAAATAGTTACTCCCCTTCTTTTCTCTTGCTTATTATCTTTTTTTGTTAGCAAGCGAGGCTGCACTTTGATAGCTCTCGCTGGTTCTTTCCACTGTACCACTGATAGCGGTTCCTTTGTTTGGCTACAATCTAAGTTAGAGGACTGGAGTGGTGACTCCAATTCTAAACGTGGAGGTTCCAGTTTGCTCTCTTTGATTTCTTCTTTCTTCAAGGCTGGTTTGAGAACTTGCTTCGATCTCAATTGAATTTCTTCTACTTGTTTTGGAAGTAGAGGCTTAAGCACATGTATAAATCTATTATAGGTGACATTGCATGTGTTGTTGAGTGCATTATAATAAAAATGTCTATCATGTTGCCATGACCTTCCAAGTGAAACATGTGCAGTACGCATTGGCACAATATCGCATAGAACCTCATCATAATACTTGCCAATACAAAAAGAAATAAAAACTTGTTTAGTCACTCTCACATCCCCAGAATCAATAAGATTGTATGGTTGGGGGTGATTGATAAGAGGTAACTTAAGGTAGTCCACCATGGCTGCACTAGCTAAATTCATACAACGATCCGAATTGATAACGATAATGCATCACTTTCCATGAATGTTTCCCCTAGTATAGAGTGGCAGTTGCACTCGCTTAGGGTGTTGCTCTAGATTAGTCATTCGAGTGCTTAAACCTTCCATGGCAAAGGCTAGAGCATCTATTTTATGCTCTAATCTCTTACGTGTGTTTGGAACCTCTTCAGCCATCTGTAGATGAGAAACAAAATCTAAAAACAAGAAGATATGTGAGTATTCATGTTAGTGAAACCAAAAAGTTGGCTCGCTCCCTCTCTATTCTCAGCTCACAGGTAAGAGGTGGATTATATGGCTCGGGGGTGCACTACACACTCTTACAAACACACACTCCACTCGTGTATCGCTCAAGGTGGCAGATACTCTCACAAGCCTTTTTCCAAAAAGGAAAATTCTAGTCCACAACTCAAGTTGATATGGATTCAACCTCAAAGTTCAAGAAAACGTACCTTGGAAAACTTCACAAGCCTTTGAGAGTAAGGTGTATCGCGAGGTAGGTAATAAAATTGAGAGCAAGAAGCAAAGAAAAAGGACAATACGAGCAAAGAAACTAAATAAGATTTGAAAGAAAAAGGAAACCAAAGAAGGAAGTATGGCAGAAAGATATGCAAGACCAATATCAAAAGATAGAGACAAATAGACTATAAAAGGGGTTCACGTGTACCACAACCAATTAGGAATCTATCAAGAACTCCTTCCAACCTTATACTTTTCCCCTTCCTTGTCCCTCCAAAATTCTCCTACCAGTCAAATTCTTTCCCCAACCTTATTCTTCTTCTTTATTGCTTTCTCTCTTTTTTTTTTTTTTTCAACTTTCTTGATTTTTTTTATTTTTTTTTGATAGGTAACCTCCAAATAACTACTGTAAATAACAACAAAAATTTCGGACCAAGAGGAACCACACAACCCCTTCAAAACAGAATCAAGAATTTCAAGAATCGCCCAGAAAAACAGAAACAATGTTCTTACTTCGAAGATCAATATCTCAATGACCGTAAGGAATTAGCAAGTGTATAATATATCAATAGAACGCCCCAGAAGAGATCTAAAACATATCAAAATATCAGATAAAACTAACCAGTGGATCTTGAGATATAGGTAATTCTTTGAAACTGGTCACAGCTCGCGGAAATCTGGACAGGGTGTGATTGAGACGTGATTGCGCGTAAATGCGCTTTGGATATAGGTAAGGGTGAGATGGGGTTGTTTTCTTTACAGAATATGTAGTAATATGGTGCTTAGGAGGTGTGAGGTCTCGTTGATATTGGACGAGAAAAAGGAAAAACTCTTTCGGGATAGGTTTTCAGGAAACTAAAGAACATGTATCAAGAGTCAAGAAAATAATCAAGAATGCTAAGGAAAATTTTTTTGGGGGTTTTTTAATGAATAAGACACGAAAAAAGTAGTATATAAGATAAGAACGAGATAAACCTAGGGAACCAAAGAAATCAAATTTCTAACGATAATGAGATAAACCTAGGCTCTGAATACCAAATTGATATGAACCTAGTCCAAGGTTCAAATAAATATGGAATATTGTCCCAAGATTACTCTCAGTGCAAGATAGAGATGGATCAAAATACCTTAAACCTCACGAGAAACCCTTTGTCTCGAATCCTCAAAGACTTGGAAGAATCCCATTGTAGCTTCAAGTACCTCGATGATGCAATCTTCAATCAACTAGAGTCGGATCTAGTTTCCTTCGATTCAAGAACGAGTCCACGACCCTAAATCTAAGGCTGAAGAAAGGAAGATTGATTCGAGTCCACGAATCAATTTGCTAGTCGAGTCCACGACTAGCCACTAATTGAGTCCACAATTAGCCATAAGGTTTCTTACACAAGTGTAAAGAAAAACTTAAGAATTTTATTGAATTAAAGCCTGTTTAAAACTGATATGGATGTGCCCTATTTATAGGTATAGGGCAGCATTGTAATCTAAATACAATGGAAAAAAGAGTCCTAAACCTAATCTAGAAAACAAGTATATAGAGTTTTATTTAGAAAAGGATTTAAGGAATCCTTTCTAAATACAACTAGTGTTTTCTCTTTTATGCCAAACAATTTAAATTAATGATGACCAAAAATAATAGGGCTGATTTGGGCCTAATTTAATCACCAAAATCAGCACTTAAACAATTATAAAAAAGCCTTGAGTTCTTCTTCATATTTTGCAAATGGGCTTGACTTGGATTTCCACCATCTTTGAACATCACCAATGAAGAGTTGCCTTAATTGTTTGGACTTGGGCCTTGTGATTGGCCCAATTAGTACTCTTAATGGATCTTCATATGTTGGGCCGCATCATACGGTCTGTGGTTGTCTCCGTCGTCGTCCACTGATATTCATGCCTACTCTGACTCCGACTGGCTGGGTGTCCGATTGACCGCAAATCTACCAACGGGTATGCTGTGTTTCTAGGGGCTAACTTTGTTTCATGGGTATCTCGGAAACAGCGGACTGTCGCTTGATCCTCTACTGAAACGGAGTACAATGGTCTTGCGGATGTAGCTGTTGAAGTCACGTGGGTTGTGCCCTTACTAAAGGAGTTAGGCCTGTACTCGGGTCGCCCGACCACTCTTTGGTGTGACAATCTTGGGGCCACATATGTCTGCGCTAACTCTATCTTTCATGCCAGGACCAAACACGTGAAAATCAATTATCACTTTGTTTGTGATAAAGTTGCGTGCGGGGATTTCTAAGTTAATTTTGTAGCTAAAAAGGAACAGCTTGTTGATATCTTTACGAAGCCTGTACCTGCTTCTCGCTTCACTACTCTTCGTGACAAGCTCAATGTTGTTCCACACCAACCTTATGCTTGAGGGGTTGTGTTAGATATATTAAATTGTTATTAGTCTTTGTATTAGTCTAAGTCTGTTATCTTTATTGTATTGTTATCCTTCAGTTAATTGATTCACAGAATTATTATCTCATTGTAGAATTATTTGTCATATTTTTCTCCATACAAGATGGCTTTTTTGGGAAGAACAAAAAAACAACATGGTGTGTTGTAACATGCCCATGCTGAGTGGGTGTTTTTTGCTTCGGCAGCCAACTCAAAATTGGTTTATATTTATGTTTTATATATATATATAAATAACACGAATTTGTTAGTTTTTGCAAATCAAATATTTTTTCTTTTATTTGAATTTTTCCATTTTTTATTTAATTTTGTCATTTAATCTTTTATATGTTATGCAATCGTGTAATTTTGTATGTAATCAAATTAGAATTTTATCAATTGTTGTTACTTTAAAAATAATAATAATAATAATAATAATAATAATAATAATAATAATAATAATAATAATAATAATAATAATAATAATAATAATAATAATAATAATAATAATAATAATAATAATGATGATACGACATTGGTTATTCCAAAAAACAAATGTCGTATATAAATGAAACGTTGGAACAGCTCCATATATCCTACTTCTCAACGATGAGGCCTTTTGATGATCGAAAAAAAAAATGAAAAACTCATGGGCGGCTGTTTGAGGTTTTGTCCCTTAGAGTTATATCCGCCTTACCTGCACGATCTTGCCCGGTCGCGTGTTACATCTATCCCGCTTCTGAGTGATGAGGCCTCTTGCAGGTCGTTAAATATCAATTGGAGGTAAAATTGTTTGTCATGTTTTTCTCCCTACAAGATGGCTTTTTGGGGAAGAACAAAAAAAAAAAAAAAAAAAAGAAAATGGTGTGCTTAACATGCCCATGTTGAGCGGGTGTTTTTTGCTTCGCCAGCAAACTCAAAATTGTTTTACGTTTTATGTTTTTTTTTTTTTAAATAACCCGAATTTATTTGTGCAAATCAAATGTTTTTTTCTTTTATTTGAACTTTTCTATTTTTATTTAATTTTTTTATTTAATCTTTTATATGTTATGCAATAGTGTAATTTTTTATGTAATAAATACTTTTTAATAACATATTATAATAATTACACTTTTTGAATTATCAATTAATTTAAAACAAGAATACCCTTTGATTATGCTAACCCAATTATATATTTACTCCACCACCTATTAAATGACCTTTTTACCCTTTACAAAAGCTGAAAAGAACATTTTCAACACAACCCCACCCCAAAAAATTGTTGATGTGTAAGAAAAGACAGATCAAACCCTACTTCGCCTTAAATCACCTTTGAATAAATTTATTTGTACTAAACATTGCAAATGAAACCACAAAACTTTCATGTCTTTGTAATCCATAACAATTTACTTCTACCTCTATTGGTGATGCGGCCCAACATAATGAAGATCCATCAAGAGTACCAATTGGGCTAATCACAAGGCCCAAGTCCAAACGATTAAGACAACTCTTCATTGGTGATATTCAAAGATGGTGGAAATCCAAGTCAAGCCCATTTGCAAAAGATGAAGAAGATTACAAGACTTTTTATAATTGTTTAAGTGCTGATTTTGGTAATTAAATTAGGCCCAAATCAGCCCTATTATTTTTGGTCATCATTAATTTAAATTGTTTGGCATAAAAGAGAAAACACTAGTTGTATTTAGAAAGGATTCCTTAAATCCTTTTCTAAATAAAACTCTATTTACTTGTTTTCTAGATTAGGTTTAGGACTCTTTTTCCCATTGTATTTAGATTACAATCCTGCCCTATACCTATAAATAGGGCACATCCATATCAGTTTGAAACAGGCTTTAATTCAATAAAATTCTTAAGTTTTTCTTTACACTTGTGTAAGAAACCTTATGGCTAATTGTGGACTCAATTAGTGGCTAGTCGTGGACTCGACTAGCAAATTGATTCGTGGACTCGAATCAATCTTACTTTCTTCAACCTTAGATTTAGGTTCGTGGACTCGTTCTTGAATCGAAGGAAACTAGATCCGACTCTAGTTGATTGAAGATTGCAACAACGAGGTACTTGAAGCTACATGGGATTCTTCCAAGTCTTTGAGGATTCGAGACAAAGGGTTTCTCGTGAGGTTTAAGGTATTTTGATCCATCTCTATCATTGCATTGAGAGTAATCTTGGGACAATACTCCATCTTATTTGAATCTTGGATTAGGTTCATATCAATTGGGCATCAATTATAATCATTGCACAACACGCAATTTCCTGTCTTTGTAATCCATGACAATTTACTTCTACCTCTATTGGACATCATTTATAGTCATTGCACAACGCGTAACGCGCGTATCACTGCTAGTATATATATATATATATATATATATATATATATATATATATATATATATATATATATATATATATATATATATATATATGTGTGTGTGTGTGTGTGTGTGTGTGTGTGTGTGTGTGTGTGTGTGTGTGTGTGTGTGTGTGACCGCACAGGGCCCCCAATTTTTGGGGGCCTCATATTTTAAAAAAAATATTATATGTATATATAGTATACAGGATTTTAGGCAAATTATTTAATTACTTACCCTAAAAAGAGAATTAAAATCCATTAATTAACTAAGAAGGGTCCACCATAGTCGATGGATCCTTATCCTTAAAACCAACCCCTTAGTCCTATAAGGAATAGAATTAGGCAAGGCCATACCATTTAGACCCTAATTGGGACTCTTGAATATATAAATAGGGGCATAGGAGGCACTTAGAACCCACACCACAATAACTTTCACCACACAAGAATTCCCATATGAGAAATCAAGAAAGAAGAGATCTTAAAGAAAGACCCTTCATAGCCAAGGAATTTAATTAAGGCTAAGAGGTAACCCATGTCTCAACAAAACCTATTTTCCTTGCTATAATCTTCTTCTTTGGCTCCTTCTATATGCTTGTGTCTTGATGAAATCTTCTATGATAATTATGATATGATCTTGATAATTGATGAGATAATTTTATGTGTGATCTTGATGATTTTGATGATGATAAGAGGATCTTGATGATTGGGTGATGTTCTTGATAAATCTTGATGTTTCTTGATATTAAAGATGAACTATGATCTTGATGATTTAAATATGATTAGAGCCCTAGGTTGAATCGTGAATTTCGTATTGGGATATTCTTGGTATATTTGGGTGGGAATTCTCATGTTCGGGTGTTGATTATGTTTAGAAGTCATGATAGGTTGTGTTCTATGTGATTCTTGCTTTTGATCTGTTAATTGTCTACATGGTGTCGTCATTTGCGTTTAAAAGTGTCTAAGCATGGTTTCGGGTTCCACGGAGGATCCCGGGACTTATATTTTGGAAAAGGAGTCAGTGGGGGGTAGGTGGGGGTAGGGGGACCCGCTGCCCGAAGTAACGCCATCGGTGGGCAGACGACTGCCCGCCAGGCACCCGCTGCCCGGAGGTTCTTCGCCGGCGGGCAGCCGGCGAGTGGAGGGTGGCCCTCCACCCGCTGGATTTTTCCCACTTTGGGACTTTGGCTTCCCCATTTGATGTTACCCAACCCCCGTGGTGTCCCAACAAACTCCGTTTATCGTGGATAAGTCTAGTTTGATGTTTCGGGTACCGTTCATAGGATAAAAGAGTCTCGTGTGTTGCATGCTAGTTGAATCGGTAACCCGCTGTCCTAGGAGGAAGATGTATGAACCCCTTAGGACTATTCTTAGTATGTGGATAATCACGCATAAGTTTTATTTATACGTTTTCCCCCTCCCTATGTGTGATATGAACCTAGTCCAAGATTCAAATAAGATGGAGTATTGTCCCAAGAATGCTCTCAAAATAAAGATAGAGATGGATCAAAATACCTTAAACCTAACGAGAAACCCTTTGTCTTGAATCCTCAAAGACTTGGAAGAATCCCATGTAGCTTCAAGTACCTTGATGTTGCAATCTTCAATCAACTAGAGTTGATGCGGCCCAACATATGAAGATCCATTAAGAGGTAAATTGGGCCAATCACAAGGCCCAAGTCCAAACAATTAAGGCAACTCTTCATTGGTGATGTTCAAAGATGGTGGAAATCCAAGTCAAGCCCATTTGCAAAATATGAAGAAGAACTCGAGGCTTTTTTATAATTGTTTAAGTGCTGATTTTGGTGATTAAATTAGGCCCAAATCAGCCCTATTATTTGTGGTCATCATTAATTTAAATTGTTTGGCATAAAAGAGAAAACACTAGTTTGTATTTAAAAAGGATTCCTTAAATCCCTTTCTAAATAAAACTCTATTTACTTGTTTTCTAGATTAGGTTTAGGACTCTTTTCCCCATTGTATTTAGAATTATAATGCTGTGCCCCTATAACTATAAATAGGGCACATCCATATCAGTTTCGATCAGGCTTTAATTCAATAAAATTCTTAAGTTTTTCTTTACACTTGTGTAAGAAATCTTATGGCTAATTGTTGACTCAATTAGTGGCTAGTCGTGGACTCGACTAACAAATTGATTCGTGGACTCGAATCAATCTTACTTTCTTCAACCTTAGATTTAGGTTCGTGGACTCGTTCTTGAATCGAAGGAAACTAGATCCGACTCTAGTTGATTGAAGATTGCAACATCGAGGTACTTGAAGCTGCAATGGGATTCTTCCAAGTCTTTGAGGATTCGAGACAAAGGGTTTCTCGTGAGGTTTAAGGTATTTTGATCCATCTCTGTCTTTGCATTGAGAGCATTCTTGGGACAATATTCCATCTTTATTTGAACCTTGGACTAGGTTCATATCAATTTGGTATTCAGAGCCTAGGTTTATCTCATTATCATTAGAAATTTGGTTTCTTTGGTTCCCTAGGTTTATCTCGTTCTTATCTTACATACTACTTTTATTCGTGTCTTATTCATTAAAAAACCCCAAAAAATTTTCTTTTGCATTCTAGATTATTTTCTTGAATCTTGATGATACATGTTCTTTAGTTTCTTGAAAACCTATCCCGAAAGTGTTTTCTCTTTTTCCTATTCAATATCAACGATACCTCACACCCCCTAAGCACCATATTACCAAAAATTCAGTCAAGAAAACAATCCAATCTCACCCTTACCTATATCCGAAGCGCATTTACGCGCAATAACGTCGCAATCACACCCTGTCCAGATTTCCGCGTTCTGTGACCAGTTTCAAAGAATGACCTATATCTAGAGATCTACTGGTTAGATTTATCTGAAAGTTTGATATGTTTTAGATATCTTCTGGGGCGTTCTTTTGATATATTATACACTTGCTAAGTCCTTACGGTCATTAAGATATTGATCTTCGAAGTAAGGGCAGCGTTTCTATTTTTCTGGGTGATTCTTGCAATTCTTGATTCTATTTTGAAGGGTTTATGTGGATCATCTTGGTATGAAACTTTTGTTGATATTTACAGAAGTTATTAGGAGGTTACTTACCAAAAAAATCAAAAAAAAAATCAAGAAAGTTGAAAAAAAAAAAAAAAAGAGAAAGCAAAAGAAGAAGAAGGATAAGGTTGGGGAAAGAATAAGGTTGGTAGGAGAATCTTGGAGGGAAAAGGAAGAGGAAAAGTATAAGGTTGGAAGGATTTCTTGAGAGATTCCTATTTTGTTGTGGTATACTTGAACCCCTCTTACATTCTATTTGTCTCTATCTGTTGATATTGGTCTTGCATATCTTTTTGCCATACTTCTTTCTTTGGTTTCCTTTTTCTTTCAAATCTTATTTAGTTTCTTTGCTTGTATTGTCCTTTTTCTTTGCTTCTTGCTCTCAATTTTATTACCTATCTCGCGATACACCCTTACTCTCAAAGGCTTGTGAAGTCTTCCAAGGTACGTTTTCTTGAACTTTGTGGTTGGATCCATATCAACTTAAGTACCGGACTAGAATTTTCTTTTTTTAGAAAAAGGCTTGTGAGAGTATCTGCCACCTGGAGCGATACACGAGTGGAGTGTGTGTTTGTAAGAGTGTGTAGTGCACCCCCAGAGCTATATAATCCACCTCTTACCTGCGAGCTAAGAATAGTGAGGGAGCGAGCCAACTTTTTTGTTTCACTAACGTGACTACTCACACATCTTATTGTCTTTTAGATATTTTTTCCTCTACAGATGGCTGAACAAGTTCCAGACCTACCCCAGACATTAGAACAAAAGATAGACAGGTTACTCAAACGAATGAATAATTTGGAGCAACGCTCACAGCAAGTGCAACCACCACACAATGATGAGCAACACCTGCCACCAGCAGGAAGAGTGGATCCTAGATGTCAAAGGATCCAGCAGCGTAATGCGGAGTTAGGAAACATTAAACATGAAATTCCTAACTTCACTGGTGAGAAAGGACCTACTGAATACATAGAATGGGAGAATGCTATTGAAACTCTTTTCTATTTAAAGCATTATTCTGATCTTACAAAAATTAGGCTAGTTGCTACATCTTTTAAGGGGTCTGCTTTATCTTGGTGGCAAAAAAGAAATAGAGAGAGAGTTGCTAATTTTATTCCTTATGAATCTTGGGTTCAAGTGAGGGATGATATGCGTATAAACTTTCGCGCTAAATCTTTTTTCTATGATCTTGAAAGAAAATTGCAAGGAACCGTGCAAGGAACAATGTCAGTTGATGAGTACCACCAAACTATAAATATTTTGCTTGAACAGGGAAACATACATGAAGAAGAGACAAAAACTGTTGCTCGTTTCGTACATGGATTGAACTTAGAAATTCGATGTGGAATGAGTATTCAGAGATATGACACCCTTTATGATGTCTTGTATGATGCACGTGAATCTGAGGCAAAAATCAAAGAGATGAAAATGTACAAGTCCAACAACGGTGCATCAAGATGGAACACATGTTCCACCCCTCAAAGGCGTGATGAACATCCTCCTCCAAGAGATGATTCACGAGACAAAGGTAAGGAAAAGGTAAGTGAGGTAGCGAGGCCTCAACATGATAGAGAATTGATTTGTTATAGATGTAATGAGAGAGGCCACATAGCTCGTGATTGCCCTAACAAAAGGGTAGTTAAGATAACAACACAATCTGAAAAATTTACTTCTTGTCTTGAATCTGAGGATGAGGTATGTGACCATTTTGAAACCCCCAATGAACATGTTGAGGGAGAAGCTTTCATACCTTTAGATTTTGATTCTAAATATGCTGATAGTGAGTCTAGTCATACTCTTGTTGTTAAGGAGGTTTTGAATGTTCAACCTTTAAAAGAAGATGAGTCTCAAAGAGAAAATATATTTTGTGCTAAAGGGTCAATTAGAGAGAATGCTTGTGCTATGTAATAGATTCTAGAAGTTGCACAAATGTGGCTAGTGCATCTATGGTTAAATTTCCCCAGTTACCTTTGCTTAATCATCCAAATCCTTATTGTTTGCAATGGTTAACTAATGCAGGAGAAGCTAGAGTAACCAAACAGGATCTTATTCCTTTATCTATTAACAGTTACTCTGATAAAATCTTGTGTGATAATATCCCAATGCAGGCTGCTCATATCTTGTTAGGAAGATCATTGCAATTTGACAGAAAAATAAGTTCTGATGGAATGAGGAACACTTATGTGTTTCACATGAATGGAGTTACATATGTCTTGCCTCGTTTGTATCCTAAACAAGTAGAAGAAATTCAATGGACATTGATGCAAGCTCTCAAACCAGCGTCAAAGAAGGAAGAAATCAAAGAGAGAAAAGTGGAACCTCCATGTTTGGAATTGCAATCACCACTCCAATCCTCTAACTCAGTTTGTAGCCAAACAAAGGGACCACAATCAGTGATACAGTGGAAAGGACCGGCCCAAGGTGTCAAAGTGCAACCTCTCTTGGTAACTAAAAAAGATAGTATGCAAGGGAAAGGAAGGGGAGTCACTTTCTACTCACTTTTATTCCAAAAGCATGCATTAATATTCTCTAGATTTCTTTGCCATGTTTCAATCAATGACATACTTGCTAGATGTGTTAGAAATTTGTTTGCCTCCATACATCCAAGATTCCTTAATTTTAATTTTACTAAAACTTTGTTTGATAGAGATAAGGAATCACTGGAAAGTTATAAGGCACATTTGAAAACTTCTTATGTGAAACACTACTTGCTCAAGGGGTTTTGGTTCAAAGTCAATGGGATTGGCACTTTTTGCTTTGTTTTGGGCAATGCTTTAGTTGTTGATTCACATAAGGGACATCTTGATTTTCCAAAGAGTGATGATGTTTTGCATGGATATTTTCGGCCAATGAAGAAAAAAGATGTAGAATCTTATGTTCAGAATTGTGCTACTTACCACCATAATACATCTAAATCACTACTTGATATTTTCATGAATTTTCTGTTTGATTTTACCTTAAGCTCTAGGAGGAAAGATTTTCTGCTTGTTGACAATTCAAAGAAGATGCCTAAATTTAATGTCTCTTTTTGTTGAATTATTACAATCCATAATGTTTAAATTCCATGATGAGTCATTAGACTTAATTGCCTTACTTGTTGGCGCATATAGCTCTGACACGGCCCCTCAGCACCCTGCCCCGTATCGCAACACGGAGGGGTCGATCGCAACTGACCGATGAACCGCAGCTCATCATAGTGTTTGATCGCAACGACCGCAGCCCAAGAGAATGTCATCTGACCGCAGCCAGGAAAAAGGACGAACCGCAGCTCGTATAGAAATGTTTGATCGCAACCAAACGGTGGACCGCAGCCCAAGAGTATCAATCTGACCGCAGCCAGCTTCTGAACCGCAGCTTAGGATAACCAATCCGATCGCAACCGAATTGGGGTAACACACACACATAACACATAGCAAGCACATGCAACCCACATTACACATTGGGAAGGGGGAGAAAACGTATAACAAAACCTATGCGTGACTCATCACATACTAGGAATAGTCCTAAGGGGTTCATACTTCTACCACCTAGGTCAACGGGATACCAATTCAACTAGCATGCAATATAATGGACTCGTAAACCTACGAACGGCACCCGAAATATCAAACTAGACATAGGCACGATGAACGGAGTCCGTTGGGACACCACGGGGATCGGGGGAACATCAAACGGGGAAGCCGGGATCCCGAATTGGGATAATTTCCAGCGGGTAGCCGGTGGGTGGGGGGCCACCCGCCGGCTGCCCGCCGGATTTTACTGTTCCGGGCAGCGGGTCGCCGGCGGGCAGCTGCCCGCCCGCCGGCTGCCCGCTACCGGGAAGGTGTTCTCGGCCGTGGGTAGGTGGCGGGTCCCCTACCCCCCACTGACTCTTATCACACAATACGCCCCGGGAACCGTTGTGGAACCCGAAACCATGCTTAGACACCCTACAACGCAACTAACGACAACACGTAGACAGTTAACGGATCAAATACGAGGAACGAACGGCACATAACCTATCATGCTTTTCTAGACATAATCAACACCCAAACATGCGATTTCCCCACCCCACAATCCAAGAATCATAACATACGATACAACCTAGGGTTCTAATCACTTTTATATCAACAAGGATACGATTCGTCTTCTAATTGCAAGATTCGGTAAGAATAACACATAACCATCAAGAGCATCACACAATTATCAAGAACAACACATAATCATCAAGAACTCCATATAATCATCAAGAATTCCATAATTATCAAGAATCTCCCAATATCAAGATTATCAAGATCTCTCATGGGATCATCACATCAAACATCAATAATTATCATCATATCTCGCCAATCACAATAATATGGGGGAAACCCTAAGGGGGAATCATAGCTATGAAAATAGGTTTTGTTGAGACATGGGTTACCTCTTAGCCTTAATTAATTCCTTGGGTATGAAGGATCTTTCTTTAAGCTTTCTTGATTTCTTGATTTCTCCTAAGGGGATTCTTGGAACTCTTTGGGTGGTGAGAGATTATTGTGGTGGGGATTCTAGGTGCCTCCTAAGTTCCCTATTTATATATTTAAGACTCCTAGTTAGCGCCTGAATGGTATGGGTTTACTAATTCTATTCCTTATAGGGCTAGGGCTTGTTTTAGGGATAAGGGTCCATGGTCCATAGTGGAACATATTAATTAAAGAGGATCCTAATCATAATCTGAATAGTAAAAGGCCTACTTCCTTTATTCCTAACAGGCTTAAGATTCTTATTCGGGCAAGGGTCCATGGTTCATGGTGGACCTTACTAATTAATTAAAGGTAAACCTAACATAATTAAATCATATTTAATTATTATTAACGGGATTAATTAAATAATTAATCCGGGATTGAAGGCCGTAACACGGGGTGTTACACTCTCCCCCCCTTACGAGAAGCTTCGTCCCCGAAGCTTGGAAATCATTGCAGGGTTAACGAGTCAAGAGAAGAACCGTGGTCCTATAGAGAAGGTATTCCACGGAGAAATTGTATACTTGCACGCCTATGTGTGTTGGGTTTTTGGGAACGATTAGGTTTACAGGGCTAAGAGAGTGGGTTTCAAACTTGAGGACACGGTGAAATCAGGAATTTGGATCAAGTTTTCGAGGTTGCAACTTAGGTTGTGAGGTTGCCACTTGTATGGAATCGTTAAAACATGGGATTGAGAATGGGGTCTGAAGGGTAGAAATGGTTTTGAAATAAGGAAGGGGCCGATTTTCCTAGGGAGGGAAAGGAATTCGGCTAGGATGGGTTAAGGTTTCTCGATCCCAAGTGAATAATCTGGTTAGATGCTTTGATCACGATGCGCCGACGAGCTGATGATCCTCTTTCCTTGGTGTTGGTGCTTGCTTGACTTTAAGATCCTTGTTAGACCTTGCTTCCCAGGCTAAGGTTTCATCCTTCTCTTCTTTCTTGAGGGAATTTCCCGTGGTGATTCAACACTTACTTCTTTAATGCGCCCAAGGTCTTGACCGAGTTGGGTCAACCAAGCCAATCTCTTAGGGCGCACTTCCCAAATTCTTCCCAAAGTCTCTTGGGAGTCGATGGACTTTGGGTTGAATTTCTCTTCTTATTGAATTTCATCTCCTCTTTAGTGGATGAAATTCTTAGTAAGACTTCATGTCTTACCCGAGGTTCGGCATTGTTGTGCCTTGTTTGTGTTATTTTTAATGATGAAGGTGTCCTTGCGTGACCATTTTCTTTTAAAGCGCAGTCGGTTACCAAATCTCGTTGTGGGATGACTCGGCGACTTTACGAGTCACCTCATTTCCTTGTGGGTCCTTAATGACCCTTGAAGTCTTGGCGCGAATGTGTTCTTCACCCTTTTGCTTAGCACCATGGGCTACGTAGTTCTTGATTCCATACAACTTGTAAGGAGTCCTCTGATTTGCTCGAACGATGTCCATGGTTTGGAGGAGTCCCGGTCCCTCCTTAGCATTTTGACTTTTAAGGTTTTCGTGGGTTCTTAGTACGAGTTCCCAACTCGCCTCCTTGGTTTGCGCAATCCTTTACGCCAAACATCCCTAGTCGGTTGTATCGTAAGATCCGATTTCAATTACTCGTGCAATGTAATTGATTGTGATTTCCCGATGGTGTCTCGTGCGTCAAGGTCTTTTACATAGGACACTATGTTTGGGTGGTCCATGGTTCCTTACCCAAGACTCACATTCCTCAATCGAGGCACACAAGTGCGCCACAAATCAATAAAATGAGGGGTTAAGAAATCAGCACATTGTACCAGTGGGCGCGAGGTGGGCGGTCGTCCGCCTGCCAAGCTCCTGCCAAGGACCCGCCAAGGTCCCGTCAAGGACCCGTTGGGGACCCGCGGGAAAGTGACTAGGAATAGTCAATTCCTTCGGGAAAGACCCAAAAAATGCACAGATTCATGTCCTGACAAGTCCCATGCCCTTGTGCACAATAAAAGGGACTTGGATACATAGGATGACCCATCGTACAATGTTCATTGATCCTTAAGCACGAGTTCTAGAGGTAGATATACATACATACATATATATATATATATATATATATATATATATATATATATATATATATATATATATATATATATATATATATATATATATATATATATATATATATATATATATATATATATATATATATATATATATATATATATATATATATATATATATATATATATATATATATATATATATATATATATATATATCTATGTTTTCTTGGTCTGGGTTTAAAGGGGTGTAAGAAGTGCAAGGGCTAGGTTTCAAAGTCGAGGGGCGGATAGGGTCGATGTCTCAAGGTCGTAATACAGGAAGGAAGGTTGCCACCTTATACGGGTTTGTCTGTAATGAGGGATCAAGAGCGAGGTTTGGAGTGATAGGACGGATTCTTTAACAAAATGGTACTTGATTGGCAAGGGGAGGGAAAGGGGCTAAGGACTCTTGGCTTCGAGTGATTACGCCTGTTTGGGGCTTGGTTGTGGCGTGCAGTCGAACTGGTGATCCCTTTTCCTTGGCTTTGTTTGATTCTAAGATTTTCGTTTGATCTTCTCTTCCCGTGTCGAAGTCCCCTTCGTCTCTATGGCTTCCAGGGGAATTCTCGTGATGGTTTCCGTGCACGTTCCCCTCGGATGTCCAGAAGTCTGGACCCAGTCGGTTTAGTGGGTCAAACCCCTAGGTCTTGACTCCTAATCCTTGCCGAGGGTTCTTAAGGGTAAGGGGGTTTCGGGTTAGTCTTTCTTGTCCTATTGGGTTTCATCCCTTCCTTGGTGGATGAAATTCTTAGTAAGGCTTTATGTTCTCCTTGAGGTTCGGCCTGTTGCACCTATTTGACGATGTTTTCTGTAGCGAGGGCCCCTGACACATTGAACGTATTTGTTTGCCCGCTCTTGTCAACGCATGGCGTTCTTCGGTGACGTACGTACAGGCTATGGTTTCTCGTGAAGCCTTCACGGTTTTCGTGTAAGGGTGGGGTGATACGTATTCGTAACCTCCACCTACTTCGCCGATTCCTATCTAACAACTTATTTTAATATTGAATCAATGAATGTCGGTTCTTCACGCCCTTGGGCAGGGTAAGGGCCTTATGCTGCTCTACGGTTTTTAACAGGGTTTCCAAATGGAGTGGGGATATGAACTTAGAGTAAGGGCAATAACAATTTAGGGTTTCCGAGGGTTTGGGTTAAGCG
This sequence comes from Ipomoea nil, assembly GCF_001879475.1. Lineage (NCBI taxonomy): Eukaryota > Viridiplantae > Streptophyta > Magnoliopsida > Solanales > Convolvulaceae > Ipomoea > Ipomoea nil. The sequence goes on along the minus strand of NW_017616574.1, from coordinate 3,514,478 downwards.
CAACAAAGGGTGAGCAAGGTCATGACAGTTGCGAATTTGCTCTTAAGGTAATTAAGGATTCGGGTGGGAGTTTTCAACAAATAGGGGTACCAAGATGCTGGGGTTTCAGGGCGGATGATATTTTAAATTGGGGTGGTGGGGTCGCAAGGTGTCGCGATATATTTACCTTGCACCCAAGGATTCGACTAATGGTGTCGTTCCTTCGCTACTTTAATAGGTGTCCTAGTTCTCCTTCCTGTTTGTTGTAGCCGCAACCCGGGTTTGCCGAGATAAGGCAACTTGTCGGAAGGTGCATGTCATTTGTCTGACTCGGGGGTTATCGTGGTTACCCTGGGTTGGGGCGTATTGCAGTCCGTCCCTTTTAGCAGTCCTGACTGTAACGCCTCTTCTTAGTAGTCATCCAAATCTTCCTTTTCTTTGGTCAGGGTCCTTGTCAAGTCTTTTGACGGGAGTTAGGACGAGGCGATTTATCGGGTAAGTGTACGTTACCCAGTTGTGGAAGTAAACTTATCTATTCGCACCCTTACCTGGTGTGGTAAGCAAAGGGGGAGGTTCCTTTAAGTTAGAGAGGGATGAAGTGAGGGGAGGTTATGTGTAGGTTTCACAATCTCACTGCACGTCCTAAGATTCCTGGATCCTATGTTCCTAAGTACCTAGAGTTCAAGCCTAGTGTCCTAAAGTCCGGTCTTAAGAGTCTTATCCTAGGGTCAAACTTAAGCTCTGATACCAACTGTAACACCCCAGATTTTCAAGACATTTAAAACTTATAATAAAGGTAGAATCTTATTAAATCCCAAGATATAAATACAAGCGTTCGGGGTGCTATGCCACACCTGGGCTAGAGAACCCAAGTGCACAGGCTAACTAACTAATATCCTCAAAGCGTAAATACGTAAACGTGGACGCAGGCCAAAAGGGAAACTATCTACTTCTAAGTTCTAGCGCACTCCAGTGACTTAATCTTCTGTGCCTGAAAGCCAAATATATCTGTTCAGCGAGAGATGCCGGTAACCCACTCCAACGCGTTGAAATACAATACATATAGAGATATATATAGATATACGAAAACCATTTTGAGCATGAAGATATATCCTACGAACTCTAGCTTTAAAACCGGGAATGACTCGACAGATAAGGCCAGACACAAGCAACAGTTATAACGAGCATATGCAGTTCACAACATATAAGGCATATAAAGCAAAGCATAAACAATGATCATAACCCAACATGAACAATTCCGAATATAAATCCCATAGTCACATCTCCCAAGACACTCGTAATCACAACTCGTCCATGTCACAGCACATAACACACTTTGTTGGCGCCACAGGACCAATCGCATGCCCATACATGAGGGTCAGCGCATATAGCTCTGACACGGCCCCGCAGCACCCTGCCCCGTATCGCAACACGGAGGGGTCGATCGCAACCGACCGATGAACCGCAGCTCATCATAGTGTTTGATCGCAACCAAACAGTGGACCGCAGCCCAAGAGAATGTCATCTGACCGCAGCCAGGAAAAAGGACGAACCGCAGCTCGTATAGAAACGTTTGATCGCAACCAAACGGTGGACCGCAGCCCAAGAGTATCAATCTGACCGCAGCCAGCTTCTGAACCGCAGCTCAGGATAACCAATCCGATCGCAACCGAATTGGGGTAACACACACACATAACACATAGCAAGCACATGCAACCCACATTACACATTGGGAAGGGGGAGAAAACGTATAACAAAACCTATGCGTGACTCATCACATACTAGGAATAGTCCTAAGGGGTTCATACTTCTACCACCTAGGTCAACGGGATACCAATTCAACTAGCATGCAATATAATGGACTCGTAAACCTACGAACGGCACCCGAAATATCAAACTAGACATAGGCACGATGAACGGAGTCCGTTGGGACACCACGGGGATCGGGGGAACATCAAACGGGGAAGCCGGGATCCCAAATTGGGATAATTTCCAGCGGGTAGCCGGTGGGTGGGGGGCCACCCGCCGGCTGCCCGCCGGATTTTACTGTTCCGGGCAGCGGGTCGCCAGCGGGCAGCTGCCCGCTCGCCGGCTGCCCGCTGCCGGGAAGGTGTTCTCGGCCGTGGGTAGGTGGCGGGTCCCCTACCCCCCACCTACCCCCCACTGACTCTTATCACACAATACGCCCCAGGAACCGTTGTGGAACCCGAAACCATGCTTAGACACCCTACAACGCAATTAACGACAACATGTAGACAGTTAACGGATCAAATACGAGGAACGAACGACACATAACCTATCATGCTTTTCTAGACATAATCAACACCCAAACATGCGATTTCCCCACCCCACAATCCAAGAATCATAACATACGATACAACCTAGGGTTCTAATCACTTTTATATCAACAAGGATACGATTCGTCTTCTAATTGCAAGATTCGGTAAGAATAACACATAACCATCAAGAGCATCACACAATTATCAAGAACAACACATAATCATCAAGAAATCCATAATTATCAAGAATCTCCCAATATCAAGATTATCAAGATCCCTCATGGGATCATCACATCAAACATCAATAATTATCATCATATCTCGCCAATCACAATAATATGGGGGAAACCCTAAGGGGGAATCATAGCTATGAAAATAGGTTTTGTTGAGACATGGGTTACCTCTTAGCCTTAATTAATTCCTTGGGTATGAAGGATCTTTCTTTAAGCTTTCTTGATTTCTTGATTTCTCCTAAGGGGATTCTTGGAACTCTTTGGGTGGTGAGAGATTATTGCGGTGGGGATTCTAGGTGCCTCCTAAGTTCCCTATTTATATATTTAAGACTCCTAGTTAGCGCCTGAATGGTATGGGTTTACTAATTCTATTCCTTATAGGGCTAGGGCTTGTTTTAGGGATAAGGGTCCATGGTCCATTGATATGAACCTAGTCCAAGATTCAAATAAGATGGAGTATTGTCCCAAGAATGCTCTCAAAATAAAGATAGAGATGGATCAAAATACCTTAAACCTCACGAGAAACCCTTTGTCTCGAATCCTCAAAAACTTGGAAGAATCCCATGTAGCTTCAAGTACCTCGATGTTGCAATCTTCAATCAACTAGAGTCGGATCTAGTTTCCTTCGATTCAAGAACGAGTCCACGAACCTAAATCTAAGGTTGAAGAAAGTAAGATTGATTCGCGTCCACGAATCAATTTGCTAGTCGAGTCCACGACTAGCCACTAATTGAGTCCACAATTAGCCATATGGTTTCTTACACAAGTGTAAAGAAAAACTTAAGAATTTTATTGAATTAAAGCCTCTGTCAAACTGATATGGATGTGCCCTATTTATAGGTATAGGGCAGCATTGTAATCTAAATACAATGGGAAAAAGAGTCCTAAACCTAATCTAGAAAACAAGTAAATAGAGTTTTATTTAGAAAAGGATTTAAGGAATCCTTTCTAAATACAACTAGTGTTTTCTCTTTTATGCCAAACAATTTAAATTAATGATGACCAAAAATAATAGGGCTGATTTGGGCCTAATTTAATCACCAAAATCAGCACTTAAACAATTATAAAAAGCCTTGAAATCTTCTTCATCTTTTGCAAATGGGCTTGACTTGGATTTCCACCATCTTTGAATATCACCAATGAAGAGTTGTCTTAATCGTTTGGACTTGGGCCTTGTGATTGGCCCAATTTACCTCTTAATGGATCTTCATATGTTGGGCCGCATCATCCTCACCTTCTTGAAAATGATTCGACCTCGAATCTTGTAAGCATTGTCTTCGATCCATGATATCACTTGAAATGGGCCACTATAATACTTTCCTCTATCGAATGGAATTATTATTGGGCCGTCTTGTTTCTTCCACCAATGATTCTTTAAGGATGTAGTTATGGGCCTTGTGATGAGCCCACTATAGACCCTTATTGGATTCCATGTGTACTGGTTCTTATTATCCATAGTGGACCATATTAATTAAAGAGGATCCTAATCATAATCTGAATAGTAAAAGGCCTACTTCCTTTATTCCTAACAGGCTTAAGATTCTTATTCGGGCAAGGGTCCATGGTTCATGGTGGACCTTACTAATTAATTAAAGGTAAACCTAACATAATTAAATTATATTTAATTATTATTAACGGGATTAATTAAATAATTAATCCGGGATTGAAGGCCGTAACACGGGGTGTTACACCCACAAACAACAAGAGTAAGGATGTGGGAAGCCTGGAGTGTACCTTTGCCTACTTTTTAAAACACAAGTTCAAGTTCAACCTACCGGCCCTCATGCTAAAACACATGGAGTTTTGCAAGACAAGCAACCGGCTTAGCCTGCCCTACGAGAGGATCCTAAGTTGGATCATGGAGAAAAAGGGAGTGGACTTAGGCCACACAGAGGTCAAACCCATAAGCGGGATGATTTTCAACGCCCAGAACCTCCACCGCAACAACATCTACCATATCGGAGAGGGACAATACATCACCATCGAGGAGGTTTGTCTAAGGCCCACTGAAGAATGACGAGAGTTGGTCGATCAGCTAGAAATCTCCAACAAGATACTGAGACGAGCAATGCAAGAATGTGGGGAACAAGAAGAACAAGAGGAACAGGAGGAAGATAGCGAGCCTAACCCACCTGCACCCAAACAAGAGAGAGGAAATCCGGAAGGCCAAGATGAAAGGTCCGTCAATGAGCGCATCCTCGTGCAACTCACCCGGCAAAACCAAATCATGGATGAAGGGTTCTCGTCCCTAATCCACGCAACACGTGCATTAGATCAAAGGGTAGCAACAATCGAGGCCATGTTGGGCATGCATGGGGCATCTAGCTCAGGAGCAGGAAACCAAGGTAGACCCAAAACCCTTTCAAACACCACCGCACCAAAGTTCCACTCTACCACATCAACAAACGACACGTTGGGCCACATTTCCTAATCAGGGGGCCAAAGCACGTGACGTCCCGGGGGTGAAAGAATGGATTACAACGAACCTAATATAAGGAGCTTCCCTTGCCAAAGATGCAACAAAGACCATAGGGGCAAAGACTGCATGGGAAACCCCTGGCGATGCTTCAACTGCGGAGGAGAAGGACACAAGTCCTTACAGTGCACTCAACCCTCGAACTCGCGCTTTACAAACATGGGCCAACGCGGAGGCACAAACAATCAAGGGAATTACGGTGCTCCCGGAAACGTGTTCGTCATGAGCCGCACCCAAGCCGAACTCGAGAACAAGGGCAACCTCGACGAAGAAAACACGGCCCCAGGAGACGAAGATCCCGCAGACCAACCAGAAGAAAACCAAGGAGACGAGTTCTGTTTAGGATAACTAGTGAATCCCCTGCAACCACCCTCGTAGTAGAGTTACTTGTTTAGATTAGCTACTTCGGAATTATTATAAATAAAGAAGCAAAATCAAAATAATTTAGCATAAAGAAAAAAGGACTAGACTACCCCGAAAACCCACATCAACAACAAGAAGGACCGGTCAAATCTTCTACCACTAGAAGACAAAAGAAAGAAAGAACCAAGGAGTGCACAACAAAGGAGACTAATGTCACCAATCACCAATAAGAATTGAACTCTAGACCTCTCACTTGAAAACCCAAGTCCTTAACCACTAGACTATAAGTGTTTCTTGAAACCTCAAGGGAACACTCCCTTCTTAAACCCCTCTAAATTCCTAAAACCCACAAAACCCCCAAATCAAAAACCCTTCTTCTTCCTCCTCCCACACACCTCCTCTCTCTCTCCAACTCCTTCCCTCCAAACACCGCCGGCATCACCCCCGACACACACCCCCCAGACTACCGCCTTTCCACCGTCAACCACCCGGCTACCGACCGCCTCGCTCCCACCGACGGCCCGTCGCCGCCATCACACTGCCCGCCGACCACCAACGCGACACCACCGCGACCGAACCACCACGACCGACGCCCGCCTCCACCGTCGCACACCCGGCCAACTCCCGCTGCCAACATGGCCTCCTGCTCCGCCCAGGCCAGCCACTCCCTCGCCGTCGACCCCGAATCTCCGCCGAAGTCGAGCCGCGCTGCCGCCTCGTCGCCGGAGCCTCGCCGGAAAAGTATCACCGGAAAAACACCACCTTGGGAAATCTCGCAATGCCAAGGAAGCCCGTTGGTATCCGAACCCCAGAATGGAACAACGCTGACTACACGGTGATATGAGGTAAAACCATCGAACCCGACCAATTCTCTCAAAAATTGGTCGATATGCTTAAGTTTCAAGGACTCTTGGATACGTATCTCACCATCAAATGGGATACATACTGATATGAACCTAGTCCAAGGTTCAAATAAAGATGGAGTATTGTCCCAAGATTACTCTCAATGCAAAGATAGAGATGGATCAAAAATACCTTAAACCTCACAAGAAACCCTTTGTCTCGAATCCTCAAAGACTTGGAAGAATCCCATTGTAGTTTCAAGTACCTCGATGATGCAATCTTCAATCAACTAGAGTCGGATCTAGTTTCCTTCGATTCAAGAACGAGTCCACGAACCTAAATCTAAGGTTGAAGAGAGGAAGATTGATTCGAGTCCACGAATCAATTTGCTAGCCGAGTCCACGACTAGCCACTAACTGAGTACACAATTAGCCATAAGGTTTCTTACACAAGTGTAAAGAAAAACTTAAGAATTTTATTAAATTAAAGCATGTTTAAAACTGATATGGATGTGCCCTATTTATAGGTATAGGACAGCATTGTAATCCTAAATACAATGGGAAAAAGAGTCCTAAACCTAATCTAGAAAGCAAGTAAATATAGTCCTATTTAGAAAGGGATTTAAGGAATCCTTTTCTAAATACAAAAAGAGTCCTAAATCTAATCTAGAAAGCAAGTAAATATAGTCCTATTTAGAAAGGGATTTAAGGAATCCTTTCTAAATACAAACTAGTTATTTCTCTTTAATTCCAAACAATTTAAAATAATGATGACCACAAATAATAAAGTAGATTTGGGCCTTGGATCTTGTGATTGGCCCAATTTGTTCTCTTAATGGATCTTCATTATGTTGGGCTACATCATCCTCCACTTCTAAACATTGTCTTCGATATATATATATATATATATATATATATATATATATATATATATATATATATATATATATATATATGTGTGTGTGTGTGTGTGTGTGTGTGTGTGTGTGTGTGTGTGTGTGTGTGTGTGTATATATATATTGTATTTTAACGCGTTAGAGTGGGTTACCAGCATCATTCGCTGAACATATATATTTGGCTTTCAGGCACAGATGATTAGTTGCCGGAGCGCGCTAGAGGACCTCGGACTAGATAGTTAGTCTTTCCTTTCGGCTTGCGTGCCTTAATGATGTACTGACAATATTTGAGGATAGTTAGTTAGAACAGCCTGTGCATTTGAGTTCTCTAGCTCAGATGTGGCATAACACCCCCGACTCTATGCTTAGAATGCTTCATTTAATGTCTATTTAATAGAATTGCTTTCGTATTATAAGATCAAAATGTTTTAAAATTTTCGGGGTGTTACAATGCTTTTACTATTGGGCCTGCGTGATTGTATTTTGGGCCTGCGAGCCACATTTTTTTGCTTTCACTTATATCTTGTACGCTTACTTCATGATTATTTTCTGTTGGGCTAGTTGAGTAGTTTGGCCTTGCCGGCATAGGGCGTAGGGGCTTTCCAGTATTGGGGGTTTTCTCTGTCTGCTCTGTGCTCTCTCTGCCTGACCTGCTCCTATCTGTAGTTGTTTGTCTCGCGAGATTTGATTCTTGTGTTTCATGCATAGCATACACACTGAGGTGGGAGTGCTCTCTTAGTCTGTTTTAAAAATATAGCTTGAATGGCGATTGGAAGAAAAAGCTGGTATAAAGGGTTGGGTGGGTGTGAGGTGGGCTTCTGGTGCTTAGCATATATACTATTGCTTCTGTGGATGGTCGTACAGGTTCCCCGGGTTAAAATACAGTACGTTGTACCGTGGGAACTGGTCTAACGCTTAAGGGTGGTATATATGTTGGCATCACTGGTTAGGGAGCCATCGCTTGAGACTTTGGGCCGTTGAAGCCCTCTGCGATAAAATGCAGAGTTCTGTACGTACAAGGGTGGCCTGGGTTCCAAGGGTGGGTGGAGGCGAGAACCATTGCTCATGTGGCGGACTGTTCACGGTCCCCCCTGGATAAAATGCAGAGATCTGTACTGGAGGGAATCTGTCCAACGCATGAGGGTGGTGGGTTTCTAGATGCTGGTTTCATTGCTTCTGTAGATGGTCACATAGGTCCTCTCGGATAAGAATGCAGAGCTCTGTACCGCTGGGGATCGACCTGACGCTTGAGGGTTAAACTAGTCCTTTTTCGGCTTTGGAGCACCGTTCCCACCCTTTGTGTAGGGCATGACGCCCAGGAATTGTCCAGCTTTGCATGTGGTCCAGGTGGTCTGCAGTATGGGTGTTGGGCCCACTTAGTGGTTTAGAGTTTATCTCCTATACTAGTTAGCCTTAGGCCTCTTGCTATATTCATTTATCTCTTTCTAGCTTGGGTCACTTTTGGGCCTAGGCAAGACGTTGTTTGGTTTTAATAAGAGTTCCTCTGTTTTTTTTTTTTTTAAAAAAAAGAAAACAAACTCAGATTAACACCAAATTTGAGCTATGGACATTTTAATCCTGGAAGAAGACTTCCACAAGTATTGAGCCATTTCAGAAAAGGTCACCCAATATTTTTACAAAACACGTCTTTTTGTTATCTAAGTTTTCTGGTCTGAAATATGTTAACAAACAAACTCAGATTGGCACAAAATTTGAGCTATGGACATTTCAACCCTGGTAGAAGACTTCCACAAGTTTTGAGCAATTTTTGAAATGGTCACCCAATATTTTTACAAAACACGTCTTTTTCTTTTCTAGGTTTTGTGGTCTGAAATATGGTATCAAACGAACTCCGATTGGCACCAAATGTGGGATATGGACATTTCAACCATGGTAGAAGACTTTGATGTGAGCCTAATTGTGCACATTTTTAGTATTGATTTATCTATAATTGTTAGGCTTAGGGTAATGATTGTGATAATTTAATTGCATAATCCTTTATTTTATTATTTAGTTGTGGTTCACACTCGTTTTGAATGTTTTACGGTGTTTGTTAGTGTTTTTGAACCATTGTAGGTCAAAGTTATGTGCAAGGGGAGTTCAAGGATGAGTTTGGAGTAATTTTGGACAAGTTCGAGGCCCAGGGGACTCGACGCGTCGAAATTTGATAGTACGCGTTCAGATTTCGGATTAATTAAGTTCGACGCGTCGAGCTGAGGCTCGACGCATAGAGAAATTCGCGGCAGAATTAAAAGGCTGTAGCCAAAGCTAAAGCGGCTAGATTAATTCCAAATCAAAAGGTGTGAATTGTAATCAAAAGAGGAAGTTTCCAAATTTATATTAAGGGCGGTGATTTCCTAAAATTAAATAAGGGGATTACGATTTCGTCCTAGCTTTGTACCAGCTATAAAATCCCTCCTTCCTCAATCCTAATGGACATAATTCAGAATTCAGATATCTTTGGAGACAAGATGGAGAAAAATCAAGAACCACAATTTGTCTTGGGGAGTAAGAAGAAGACTAGGGAGATTCGAGAGAATCGTCTGGTTCATTCTTGTACTCTTTTGATAATTTATATTACTTTTATTATTATTTGCCTTGTATAATTTAGCCATTCTTGGCTAAATTCTTTAGAGATTCTTGAGTAAAAGTGTTTATGAACCTATGTGCGTGAGCTCTTAGATTCTTTAATATATTATTATTTGTGTTTAATGTTTGTGTTGCAATTGTGATTTTATTGTTTGATGCTTGTAATTAGTGGCCACAGTTACTTGTTTCGTTTGCTATCTTTGTGTCACAACGAGAGTTGGGCATAATTTAGGGCATACACAAATACACCTAACTGTTGCACCTTGAGAAAGGGTAATTTTGTTAGGGAGTTTAATTCTTGATTATTGCGCATCGAGAGATGGTAGTAGTTAGGAATTTATGATGCTTGATCTTGTTTTATTGGGTGTTTAAGCCACGAGAGTGGAAATTCACTAGTGTTAGTGACTACGAGAGTAGCTCTATACCACCTTGCATCCTCACACTTGTTAAACCCAGATTTTAATATTGGCCTTAAGATTTGGCACTAGGTGATTAAATACTTGAATCCCAGGAATCTCATCTTCTCTCTAATTGTTTTCAAAATCCTGAATCTCTGCTTTATTTATTTTATGCAAATCAATCATCTAAACAATTGTTAGGATTAGCTCTAATGAATAAATTAGTAACTAGTGCTTGATACAACCACTTCCCTGTGGATCGATAACTCGTACTCCGAGTATTATTTATTTGCAAATATACTACGCATCAAATTGGCGCCGTTACAAATATACAACAATTCCCTTTCTCAAATTTTTCCAACTCAAGACAAGGATATTTTCAAGAAATTTCATATCAAACATCACAACCTCAATGGTGCTCATTTTGTGGTAGGAATCACTTTGCGGAAAATTGTTACATGCTCAACCCCACCAACCATATTCCTCAACAACCTACTCAAGGATTTTGTGCCAACATGAGTCAAGCCACTTATCAAAGATGCACACCACCTACTCCACAACCCTCATGGTGCATGATATGTGGTGGACCTCATGAGGCAGAAAATTGCTTTATCATGGATCCCAATTATAAATATCCAGGGCAAGTTAAAGGGTTTCAATACCAAGAGTTTCAACAAGAATGCCAACTACTTGACCCAAAAATTGAGGTGAAGTCCATACAGACTAACAAGTTAATACAATTGTACTCTCAAATTCTGGAGATACAAGCTCAAATTGATCACAAGATGGGTCAATGGCAAGATTTGACAATTCAAGAGCCACTTCAAGATTCATTTAATGGAGAGGTTCTAGAAGAGTTGCTTTTGCCAAATGAAGGTCATGAGGTTGAGAGGAATAAGAAGGATGGTGAGGACCTTGAAAATGATGATGATGAGGTTATGGATGAATACATTGAGATGGAGACACCAAGTTGGGAGGAAAGTGTAGAGTTGCAAGGTAATGGTGATGGATAGTTGTCCATTAGATGAGGAAGTTGGTGATGGGGCACATGACTTTAATAAGGATGTCTTACTAATGGAGAACACTTCCCTTAGAGAGGACTTTAGAGAAATTCTGAATTCAGGAAACATTGGAGTTCTTAAGAATGATGACACACATTTGCCTATTTATATATCCAATGACTCCCAATACTTGCTGGTTCATGTGAATGATCCGAGACTCTCATTACTTGTTGAGCAAGAGAATGTTGAAAAAGAATGATGAGACCCAAAGACAACAAGCAAATGATCCCATGAAAGTCTCTAGTGGCCCGACAACAAGATCCAAGTCAAAAAAGATTCAAGAGGCTTTTAACACTTTTGTGCAAGCAAATTGGAGTACAACCGCTATTTATGAAGAAGGAGATCAATCTGGAGAAACAATTCCATTCAATTGCCTTCAAATCAAGACTTTTGAAGAGAGCTACTAGCTTAAGGGGTGTGCTTCACCTACTAGCTTGATGAATCACCTACTTGCTTAGTGATTCACCTACTTGTTTGTGCAACTTCATCACTACCTAGCTGCTCACTCACCTCCTTGCTTGTCATCAACCAAGTAGCTCAAGCAAGCACCTCAAGCAAGTAGCTTACTCAAGGAGACAAAGCATTAAATGCTTATGACAAACCCATGTGAAAGATAGCAAGCTTTGGAAGAAAATTCAGCCTACAAAATTCTGATTTCATACGCAAAAAGGGGGGAGGGCAGGTTTATTTTGCAACTTGTAATTTTTAATTATTTACTTCATAGCTAAGAAATGAAACCTAGAATATTTTATATTTTTGTAATCCCTGATTTTTCCCTATAAAAACCCCATCACCCAATGGTTCAAATCAGCTTGTAATATTTGGAATGAAATGAGATTTTCTCTCTTTTTCTTTGCATGAGAATTGCGTTGAGTGTTTAGGTTGTTTGTGATATGCATTCAATCTAAGTAAGCTAGTGAGAAGCTAGTTTACAAGCCGAGAAGGCATATCCACTATCTTATTCTTTACATTCATACACATACCCCAAAAATCCCAAAAAGAATAGAACTACTACTTATATTACATAGTTAAGTTTGTTCTTATTTCTTATCTCAAGTGCTAGATTCCTAAGTCTAGTTCTTAGCCTTGTTTAATCATCCGAGGGTTGAGAAGATCATTGGAAGTTTGGCGAGGCAATTGTAGAGTTCGGGATCTCAAAATCCAAGAGTCTACACAAGGTAAGATCCTTTATAGGACAGGAAAGGTTCTGGAGTGATTCCTTGGGTGTGCACTTGTTGTGAGAAGCAACCCGTTTGGGTACGCGTCAGTTTGGTATCAGAGCCAAGTTCCTTTTTTGCATCATTCTATCATTCTTATCTTAAATTTCATATACGCCGTTGTTTATATTTCTTTTCCCTTATTCTTGTTTAGCCTTAATTCTATCCTTACTATCTTTACTATTGTTCTATTTCCTTTTCCCTTGTTCATTGCATTTTTGTTGTTGTTTTTCCTATAAGGAGTCTTGTTTCGGTTATACATCGATTTTGTTAAGAGTATTGATTGGATTACCGTCGACTCTTAAACAATTCTGATTTTGGTTAAACCATCAGCTCCTATTTATAGCCTTTGATTTGGTGACCTTATAAAAGGTAGATACCATCAGGCATATTATATGTATTACTTATAGCCTTTGATTTGGTGACCATATAAATGGTAGATACCATCAGGCTTCTTTTATGTTCTACTATTGTGTTTTTACTTTACCACTAATTTGCCTTATTTAAATGGAGATTATAAAAAAAAATCAAAAAAAAAAAAGAACGAAAAGAAAAGAAAAGGAAAAAAAAGAAGAAGATAAGGTTGGTTTGATATTTTAGTTTAAATTGCATTACTTGAAATCTTTTATGTATTGTTTCTCTCTATTATCTTTCTTCTAATTCACAAAAGGCCACCTGTGTCAGTTTCAAACGCACTCTGTTTCAGTTTTTACATCACTCCATAGATATTATTTCCCACCTTCGTGCTTACTAGACTCAAACTCTACAACTGTTGGGTTTGCTATTTGTGGTGGATACAACCCTTGCGGTTTTTAAGCTTTGTTAAGGACCAAGACAACAAGAATTAGCACTTTTGGAAAAAGGCTAGTGAGGTTGCCAACGAGTTCCACATGAGAAGAGAGACATAAAATTTTGAGAGGGTGTGCATATTCCTTTTATTTACTAACATCTTATTTTTAGTGTTTTCTACTTGAAAGAATTGCAGGTATGGCTAGTACTAGTGAACAAAGTAATATTTGTGCCCAAATAGAAGCAATGATGAACATGATGAGAGACCTTAGTACTAGGCTGCAAAACATTGAAAATGAAAATCAAAGGGTGAGAGTTGAAAATGAGGGAGTACAAAATCATGAGGGAAGAAACCAAGAAGAAAGGAGGGGTAGGGAAGTAGCTAGACATAATAGTTTACCCCGCATGCTCCCTAGAAGATATGTGGATAATAATCTTAGCTCTTTAAAAATGGAAATGCCTACTTTTAATGGAGATGATGAACCAGAAGTTTTCTTAAATTGGGTAGATGAAGTGGAGGATATTTTTGGACTACATGACTTTGGGGAGGAAAAGAAGTTTAAGACAGCCATAGCGTCCCTAAAAGATTTTGCAAAATTGTGGTGGAAACAACTTAGTCGTAGGCGCCTAGAAGACCATGATAACCCTATAGAGACATGGGGAGAGCTTAAGAGGGAGATGAGGAGGAAGTTTGTGCCTAGTAATTTCTATCGTGATATGCGTAGGAAATTACAAGAACTCAAACAAGGCAACAAGCTTGTTCGTGAGTTCTACAAGGAGATGGAGGGATTAAAGGCATGAGCAAACATCCAAGAAGATGACGAGACCACCATAGCTCGTATTCTTGAAGGGCTCAACCGTGATATTCGAAGAGAACTCCGCAACCAAGAATTTGATGATGTAGACAAGTTGGTTCGAGTTGCTTCGAAAGTTGAAGAGGAACTAAGATCCGAAAGGGGAAGCAAGACATCTATGTCTTCTCGATGGGATCAACCAAGGAGAGCCACAAACAACTCTTATCAACCGAGGACACAAAAGGAGTACTCTCGACCATCCCACACTCGAGAGGAAAACAAAAATGACCAAAAAGATAAGGGGAAGTTCCAGGAAGGCTCAAAAGAAAAGGTTAGTAGTGTGACATGTTATAGGTGTCAAGGTCGAGGACATTACGCTCGAGAATGCCCCAAACCAAAAAGATTCTCACCACTGGCAAAGATGAACGAGATTACATGTCCACAAGTGAATCTGAAGACGAAGAGTTGGAGCCAATAGAAGAAAGACAAAAAGTTGAACATTCTGAAGAAGAAGTGCAAGAAGATGATACTCTACATTTCAACTGTGTAGTCCACAAAGCCTTGAGCACTCTTGTTGTCCTAGATCAAGAAGAACAGCGAGAGAACATCTTCTATGGCAAATGCAAGATTCCTGGTGCTACATGTAGTTTCATCATTGATGGAGGGAGTTGTACCAATGTGGTCAGCGAGGATGTAGTGAATGCAATGAGAATACCATCAATCCAACATCCTCAACCATATAAGCTACAATGGCTTAATGATGATGGTGAACTCAAGGTAGACAAGCAAGCCCTCATTTCTATTTCCATTGGGAAATACCAAGATGATGTGTTGTGTGATATAATCCCAATGCATGCTTGTCACATCTTATTGGGTCAACCATGGCAATATGATCGAGATACCTTACACCATAGTAAGACAAACAAGTACACCATTCATAAGGGAGGCAAGAAGTACACTTTGGCGCCACTAGCACCAAAGGAAGTGTACAACATCCAAGTGCAATCCAAAAAGTTGAGAGAAGAACTTGCCCAGAAGGCAAAAGAGGCCATGTCCATGAAAGAAGACACTAGTGGAAAACAAAAGGCCTTAGCTCATGAGAAGAAGGAAAGGAAAGAAGGGATGAAAAAGGACACTACGCAATCATCTCGTAACTTGCTCATGACAAGAGGAGAAGTGGAGCAAGCCTTAAGAGGGAGAGAGGGAGTTTTCTTACTTTACCCTATTGAGTTTTGTCTAAATGTTATTAAAAGTGAGACTATCCCTTCTGATGTTTCTGTCTTGCTTTCTGAATTCCCAGATGTCTTTCCTGAAAAGGGGTTACCTCCAATTCGTGGGATTGAGCATCAAATTGATCTCATACCTGGAGCAAGTTTGCCTAATAGACCAGCCTATCGCACCAATCCCGATGAGGCTAAGGAGATTCAACGTCAGGTTGATGAGTTATTGCAAGCTGGATTCATCCAAGAAAGCCTAAGCCCATGTGCTGTGCCCGTACTGCTTGTACCAAAGAAAGATGGCACGTGGCGAATGTGTGTTGATTGTCGCGCCATCAATAACATCACGGTAAAGTATCGCTATCCTATTCCTAGGTTAGATGATATGCTTGATGAATTGCATGGAGCTAAAATTTTCAGTAAAATAGATCTAAGAAGAGGTTATCATCAAATCAGAATGCAAAAGGGTGATGAATGGAAAACGGCCTTCAAGACGAAAAATGGTCTCTATGAATGGTTAGTTAGTCATTTGGTTTAACAAACACCCCTAGCACGTTCATGAGATTGATGAATCATGTTAGGAATTTTATTGGGAAATTTGTTGTTGTATATTTTGATGATATTCTCATTTATAGTAGAGACCCTCAAGAGCATATAATACACCTTAAAGAAGTCTTTCTTGTTTTGAGAAGAGAAAAATTGTATGCTAATCTTGAGAAGTGTTATTTTGGTGTGGAAAGTGTTGTTTTTCTTGGTTTTATAATAAGTTCTAAAGGCATTGAAGTGGATGAGACCAAGATACAAGCAATTCGTGATTGGCCAACACCAAAAACAGCAAGTGAAGTCCGTAGTTTCCATAGCTAATAAGAACCAGTACACATGGAATCCAATAAGGGTCTATAGTGGGCTCATCACAAGACCCACAACTACATCCTTAAAGAATCATTGGTGGAAGAAACAAGAAGGCTTCAATTTCAATAAAATTCTTAAGTTTTTCTTTACACTTTGTAAGAAACCTTATGGCTAATTGTGGACTCAATTAGTGGCTAGTCGTGGACTCGACTAGCAAAATTGATTCGTGGACTCGAATCAATCTTACTTTCTTCAACCTTAGATTTAGGTTCGTGGACTCGTTCTTGAATCGAAGGAAACTAGATCCGACTCTAGTTGATTGAAGATTGCAACATCGAGGTACTTGAAGCTACATGGGATTCTTCCAAGTCTTTGAGGATTCAAGACAAAGGGTTTCTCGTGAGGTCTAAGTAGAGCCGTCAAAACGGGCTTAGCCCGCCGGGCCGGCCCGCCCCGCCCTTACTTAGGTAGGGGGCGGGTTTTGAAAATAGAGGACCGTTTAGGAGCGGGCTTTTTTGGCCCGCCCCGCTTAGGCCCGCAAATTATGCTGTGCAACCGAATGCACCTTGCAAGGTGCATACGGTTGCAAAACGGCGCCGTTTTGGTTAAAAAAACGCGCGTCCCACTTAAAGAAGAAATCAGGTTCGATTCCCGGCAATAACATTTTTATATATCCAAAAATTCATAACTATATAACCACAATTTCATAACTATATATCCACAATTTCATAACTATATATCCACAGTGAATGAATGAAGTAAAAATCCACAATGAATGAATGAATGAAGTAAAAATCCACAATGAATGAACTAAATATCCACAATATATGATTGAACTAAATATCCACAATGAATGAACTAAATATCCATAAATTCATAACTATATAACCACAATTTCATAACTATATATCCACAATTTCATAACTATATATCCACAGTGAATGAATGAAGGAAAAATCCACAATGAATGAACTAAATATCCATAAATTCATAACTATATAACCACAATTTCATAACTATATATCCACAATTTCATAACTATATATCCACAATAATGCTATTGCTGAGAGTCGAACCTGATTTTTTTTTTTAAAGTGGGACGCGCGTTTTTAATCAAAACGACGTCGTTTTGAACCGTATGCACCATGCGCATGGTACATTCGGTTGCACAGCATAACTATTGGCTTAGGCCCGCCAAGCCCGCCCCGCCGGGCCCGCGGGCTACCCGCCATTATTTTATTTTATTTTATATAAAACATTTTTATATAAAATATGCACTTTAAAATTATTTTTATGTGTAATAGTTTTGGACTTTGTAGTTGTGACTAGTTTGATGTTCGATAAACTATGAACTTTGAACTTTATGTTTGATTATTATGTTTCATGTGAGTTATGACTTATGTATCAATTTATTTTAATTAGTTTGATGTTTGATGAACAATTTTTTTTTAAAAAAAAAAAAGGGTTTTGGGCGGGGGCCCGCCTAGCCCGCGGGCCATTGGCGGGGCGATCCGGGCCTGTCAAACCTAGGACCGTTTAGGAGCGGGCTTTTTTAGCCCGCCCTGTTTAGGCCCGCGGCCCGCCCCACCCCGCCAGCCCGTATTGACAGCACTAGGTCTAAGGTATTTTGATCCATCTCTATCTTTAGTTTTGAGAGCATTCTTGGGACAATATTCCATCTTTATTTGAACCTTGGACTAGGTTCATATCAATTTGGTATCAGAGCCTAGGTTTGCATCATAGAAAAATAAGTTATGATGGAATGAGGAACACTTATGTGTTTCACATGAATGGAGTTACATATGTCTTACCTCGTTTGTATCCTAAACAAGTAGAAGAAATTCAATTCATATTGATGCAAGCTCTCAAACCAGCCTCAAAGAAGGAAGGAATCAAAGAGAGAAAAGTGGAACCTCCATGTTTGGAATTGCAATCACCACTCCAATCTTCTAACTCAGTTTGTAGCCAAACAAAGGGACCACAATCAGTGATACAGTGGAAAGGACCAGCCCAAGGTGTCAAAGTGCAACCTCTCTTGGTCACTACAAAGGATATTAAGCAAGAGAAAAGAAGGGGAGTAACTATTTACTCACTTTTATTTCAAAAGCATGCATTAAAATTCTCTAGATTTGTTTGCCATGTTTCTATTAATGATCTACTTGCTAGATGTGTTAGAAATTTGTTTGCATCCATACATCCGAGATTCCTTAACTTTGATTTACTAAAACTTTATTTGATAGAGATAAGGAATCACTGGAAAGTTATAAGGCACATTTGAAAACTTCTTATGGCAAATACTACTTGCTCAAGGAGTTTTGGTTCAAAGTCAATGGGATTGACACTTTTTGCTTGGATTTGAGCAATGGTTTAATTATTGATTCACATAAGGGACAATTTGGTTTTCCAAAGAATGATGATGTTTTGCATGGAAATTTTCATTGGCCAAAGAAGAAAAAAGATGTAGAATCTTATGTTCATAATTGTGCTACTTACCACCACAATGCATCTAAATCATTACTTGATTTTTCCATGGATTTTGTGTTTGGTTTAGCCTTAAATTCTAGGAGGAAAGATGTTATGCTTGTTGATAATTCAAACAAAATGGCTAAATTTAATATGTCTAATTTTGTTGAACTATTACCTTACAAAATGTTTAAATTCCATGCTGTGTCATTAGACTTAATCGCCTTACTTGTTTATTGTAGGATGAAGATTGGAGCAACTCGTGTCAAGCATCCCAAGAAGAAGTTCAATGAGTTCCATGAGCGTGATAAAACAGAAAGTGAGCTTCCTACTTTGTCTTTCATTGAAGATTTGGATTCGAGGACGAATCCTTTTCAAGAAGGGGAGAATAATAAGAACCAGTACACATGGAATCCAATAAGGGTCTATAGTGGGCTCATCACAAGACCCACAACTACATCCTTAAAGAATCATTGGTGGAAGAAACAAGAAGGCTTCAATTTCAATAAAATTCTTAAGTTTTTCTTTACACTTTGTAAGAAACCTTATGGCTAATTGTGGACTCAATTAGTGGCTAGTCGTGGACTCGACTAGCAAAATTGATTCGTGGACTCGAATCAATCTTACTTTCTTCAACCTTAGATTTAGGTTCGTGGACTCGTTCTTGAATCGAAGGAAACTAGATCCGAATCTAGTTGATTGAAGATTGCAACATCGAGGTACTTGAAGCTACATGGGATTCTTCCAAGTCTTTGAGGATTCAAGACAAAGGGTTTCTCGTGAGGTCTAAGGTATTTTGATCCATCTCTATCTTTAGTTTTGAGAGCATTCTTGGGACAATATTCCATCTTTATTTGAACCTTGGACTAGGTTCATATCAATGGCCTTGCCAGTTTCTATCGGAGATTTGTTAAGGACTTTAGTTCAATTGCAGCCCCGTTGAATGAACTTGTAAAAAAGGATGTTAAATTTGAATGGGCTCGTAAACAAGAACAAGCCTTTCAAAGCCTTAAGGAAAAATTGTGTTCTGCTCAGGTACTTGCATTACCTAACATTGATAAAACTTTTGAAATTGGGTGTGATGCATCTGGGATAGGTATTGGAGCCGTTCTAATGCAAGAAGGGCGTCCTATTGCCTATTGTAGTGAGAAATTAAGTGGTCCTACACTTAACTACTCTACCTATGACAAGGAGTTATATGCACTTGTAAGAACTCTTGAAACATGGGAGCATTATTTGTGGTTTAAAGAATTTGTTATACACTCCGACCATGAGGCACTCAAACACCTTAGGGGGCAAGGTAAGTTAAACAAGCGACATGCAAAATGGCTTGAGTTTATTGAAGCATTCCCCTATGTTATCAAGTATAAAAAAGGTAAGGAAAACCAAGTGGCTGATGCTCTATCTCGAAGGTATGTTTTACTTTCATCGTTACAAGCCAAATTACTTGGTTTTGAATTTCTCAAAGGATTGTATAGTAATGATGTTGATTTTGCAGAAAAATACACAGCATGCTCGACAACTCCAATTGGCAAATACTATCTACTTGATGGATATTTGTTCAAAGAAAACAGATTGTGTGTGCCAAATTGTTCTTTAAGGGAAATGTTCATTAAGGAAGCACATAGTGGTGGATTAATGGGTCACTTTGGTGTGACTAAAACGTATGTAATCCTAAATGAACACTTCTTTTGGCCCAAGCTGAGAAGGGATGTGGAAATGTTTGTTAGCAAATGTGTTACTTGCAAACAAGCTAAATTACGATCTCTGCCACAAGGGTTATACACACCATTACCTGTGTCCGAAGGAACCATGGACTGATTTATCTATGGATTTTATAGTAGGGTTACCTAGAAGCAGAAGGGGCCATGACTCAATCTATGTTGTTGTTGATCGATTTAGTAAAATGGCTCATTTTATTGGTTGTCACAAAACTAACGATGCCTCTCATATTGCAGATTTATTCTTCAAGGAGGTGGTGCGTTTACATGGGATTCCACGTACCATCGTATCTGATCGCGATTCTAAGTTTCTAAGCCATTTTTGGTGAATACTTTGGGGAAAACTTGGTACAAAACTTCTGTACTCTACTGCTTGTCATCCACAGACAGATGGCCAAACCGAAGTTGTGAATAGAACTCTTAACAAAACTTCTAAGGGTAGTCATTAAAAAGAACCTTAAGTCATGGGAAGAAAGCTTACCATATGTGGAGTTTGCTTATAACCGAGCTATACATTCCACTACAAACATGTCACCATTTGAGGTTGCTTATGTTTTTAATCCATTAACTCCCTTAGATTTGATTCCCTTACATGTGAATGATAGGGAATGTGTGGATGCTGCTAAGAGAGCTCAAGGGATTCGTGACTTTCATACCAAGGTTTCGAGCTCAAATTGAAAAGAAAAATGAGCAATACGCTCAAAAGGCCAACAAAGAACGCAAGGTTACAAGTTTTAAACCCGGAGATTGGGTTTGGATACACTACAACAAAAATAGGTTTCCAAACCAGCGCAAGTCCAAGTTGATGCCTCGAGGAGATGGACCTTTCCAAGTGCTTGAAAGAATAAACGACAATGCATACAAATTAGATCTTCGAGGTGAGCATAATGTTTCTTTTACCTTCAATGTTGCTGATTTATCTCCATTTGAATTTTCAGATTCGAGGATGAATCTTTTTCAAGAGGGGGAGGATGATGAGACCCAAAGACAACAAGCAAATGATCCCATGAAAGTCTCTAGTGGCCCGACAACAAGATCCAAGTCAAAAAAGATTCAAGAGGCTTTTAACACTTTTGTGCAAGCAAATTGGAGTACAGCCGCTATTTATGAAGAAGGAGATCAATCTGGAGAAACAATTCCATTCAATTGCCTTCAAATCAAGACTTTTGAAGAGAGCTACTAGCTTAAGGAGTGTGCTTCACCTACTAGCTTGATGAATCACCTACTTGCTTAGTGATTCACCTACTTGTTTGTGCAACTTCATCACTACCTAGCTGCTCACTCACCTCCTTGCTTGTCATCAACCAAGTAGCTCAAGCAAGCACCTCAAGCAAGTAGCTTACTCAAGGAGACAAAGCATTAAATGCTTATGACAAACCCATGTGAAAGATAGCAAGCTTTGGAAGAAAATTCAGCCTACAAAATTCTGATTTCATACGCAAAAAGGGGGGAGGGGAGGTTTATTTTGCAACTTGTAATTTTTAATTATTTACTTCATAGCTAAGAAATGAAACCTAGAATATTTTATATTTTTGTAATCCCTGATTTTTCCCTATAAAAACCCCATCACCCAATGGTTCAAATCAGCTTGGAATATTTGGAATGAAATGAGATTTTCTCTCTTTTTCTTTGCATGAGAATTGCATTGAGTGTTTAGGTTGTTTGTGAGATGCATTCAATCTAAGTAAGCTAGTGAGAAGCTAGTTTACAAGCCGAGAAGGCATATCCACTATCTTATTCTTTACATTCATTCACATACCCCAAAAATCCCAAAAAGAATAGAACTACTACTTATATTACATAGTTAAGTTTGTTCTTATTTCTTATCTCAAGTGCTAGATTCCTAAGTCTAGTTCTTAGCCTTGTTTAATCATCCGAGGGTTGAGAAGATCATTGGAAGTTTGGCGAGGCAATTGTAGAGTTCGGGATCTCAAAATCCAAGAGTCTACAAGGTAAGATCCTTTATAGGACACGAAAGGTTCTGGAGTGATTCCTTGGGTGTGCACTTGTTGTGAGAAGCAACCCGTGTACGCGTCAAAGAAGGAAAAGAGAATGGAGGTATAATTCTTGATTCGGGCGAATGTTGTTCCTTACATGATGACATGAAGGATTTGAGCTTGAAGGAATTTATCAATGGCTAGAAATATCTTGGATGCAAAGTGGATAGAGAAAGGGGGATTTTTCTTCTCCAATCACTTGATGACTAGAGAGGTAACGTTGAGCTAACGACGTTAAACTTAGCGCTTCATGGGAGGCACCCCATGTTATCTTTTATTGCCTTCCCTATTTATTTATTGCTTTCTAGATTCGTTTTATTTAGTTTTATTGCTTTCTAGTTCGTAATTATTTTATTGCTTTTCAGTTTTCTCTTTTCTCTTGTTCTCCTTTTCTTTTATTTTGCATCAGGGACGATGCAAATTTTTAAGTGTGGGGGAGGAGTCAATAATTTTGGGATAATTTTAAAATTTTTGTTTTTGCTTGGATGACTCATATGCTATTTTTGGTGAATAAGTTACTTGTCTCAGCATGCAGTTACAATTACTCTCTCTTATTGGTTTGTGGTTTGTTTTAGTGGTATTTGCTGCATCTCAATTTGTGATTGATGACTTGAGGTGTAACACATAATTTATCGATTCCCTTGCCAATAACTTTGTTAACCACTTAATAATTGGATTAATTCTTGATCTTGTGTGTTATGCATTGCTAGTGAAGGCTTATGTGAGATTCCGGCCATGGGTGTTTTGCTAAAACTTGCCTCATTACTCCCTTAGTGATGTCTAAATTTTGCATGTTTTGAAGTGATTTAGGTCATTTTTGTTTAGTCATAGCCTTTAAACCTGTCCCTACATATGTTTTATCCTTTGTGTCCCCCTTGTGCCTTTTATTTCTTTAAATAAGTGCTAAGCACTTATCCCCTCATTGTGATTGTTTTTCTTTGATTTAACCCTATTATTATAACCCTTAGCCCTTGGCCAAATATTTCCCTTCCACCCTTGAGAGAATGAACTTTTTATCTTTATTATTTCTGTAAGAAGAGTTTTTATGGAGTTGTGCTAAAAAGCAGCTGATGTTACAAATGTTCAAGTGTGGGGGTCATAAAAGTGTGTATTAAAATTATCTTTGTAACAACCCATTTTTCTTAAACTTAATTACAGTTCTAAAACTAAAATCAAAGATAAGAATGAGATAAACCTAGACTCTGAATACCAAATTGATATGAACCTAGTCCAAGGTTCAAATAAAGATAGAGTATTGTCCCAAGATTACTCTCAATGCAAAGATAGAGATGGATCAAAAATACCTTAAACCTCATGAAAAACCCTTTGTCTCGAATCCTCAAAGACTTGGAAGAATCCCATGTAGCTTCAAGTACCTCGATGATGCAATATTCAATCAACTAGAGTCGGATCTAGTTTCCTTCGATTCAAGAGCGAGTCCACGAACCTAAATCTAAGGTTGAAGAAAGGAAGATTAATTCGAGAGCGAGTCCACGAATCAATTTGCTAGTCGAGTCCACGACTAGTGATGCGGCCCAACATAATGAAGATCCATTAGGAGTACAAATTTGGCCAATCACAAGATCCAAGACCCAAATCAGCTTTATTATTTGTGGTCATCATTATTTTAAATTGATTGGAATTAAAGAGAAAACACAAGTTTGTATTTAGAAAGGATTCCTTAAATCCCTTTCTAAATAGGACTATATTTACTTGCTTTCTAGATTAGGTTTATCTCATTCTTATCTTACATACTATTTTTTTCTTCGTGTCTTATTCATAAAAAACCCCAAAAAAATTTCCTTTGCATTCTTGATTGTGTTCTTGAATCTTGATACATGTTCTCTAGTTTCTTGAAAAATAATCCCGAAAGAGTTTTCCCTTTTACCCGTCCAATATCAATGAGACCTCACACCTCCTAAGCACAATATTACCACATATTCTGTCAACAAAACAACCTCATCTCACCCATACCTATATCCAAAGCGCATTTACGCGCAATCACGTCTCAATCACACCCTGTCCAGATTTCCGCGAGCTGTGACCAGTTTCAAAGAATTACCTATATCTAGCGATCCACTAGTTAGTTTTATCTGATATTTTGATATGTTATAGATCTCTTCTGGGGCGTTCTTTTGATATATTATACACTGTCTAATTCCTTCTGGTTAGTGAGATATTGATCTTCAAAGTCAGGGCATTGTTTCTGTTTTTCTGGACGATTCTTGAAATTCTTGATTCTGTTTTGAAGGGGTTGTGTGGTTCCTCTTGGTCCGAAATTTTTTTTGTTATTTACAGTAGTTATTTGGAGGTTACCTATCCAAAAAAATCAAAAAAAAATCAAGAAAGTTGAAAAAAAAAAAAAGAGAAAGCAATAAAGAAGAAGAATAAGGTTGGGGAAAGAATTTGGCTGGTAGGAGAATTTTGGAGGGACAAGGAAGGGGAAAAGTATAAGGTTGGAAGGAGTTCTTGATAGATTCCTAATTGGTTGTGGTGCACGTGAACCCCTTTTATATTCTATTTGTCTCTATCTTTTGATATTGGTCTTGCATATCTTTCTGCCATACTTATTTCTTTGCCTCCCTTTTTTCTTTCAAATCTTGCTTAGTTTCTTTGCTTGTATTGTCATTTTTCTTTGCTTCTTGCTCTCAATTTTATTACCTACCTAACGATACACCCTTACTCTCAAAGGCTTGTGAAGTCTTCCAAGGTACGTTTTCTTGAACTTTGAGGTTGAATCCATATTAACTGGAGTACCGAACTAGAATTTTCCTTTTTGGAAAAAGGCTTGTGAGAGTATCTGCCACCTTGAGTGATACACGAGTGGAGTGTGTATTTGTAAGAATGTGTAGTGCACCCCCAAAAGCCATATAATCCACCTCTTACCTGCGAGCTGAGAATAGTGAGGGAGCGAGCCAACTTTTTGGTTTCACTAACGTGACTACTCACACATCTTCTTGTTTTTAGATATTTTTTTTCCTTTACAGATGGCTCAACAAGTTCCAAACTTGCCGCAGAAATTAGAACAAAAAATAGACAGGTTACTCAAACGAATGAATAATTTGGAGCAATGCTCACCGCAAGTGCAACCACCACACAATGATGAGCGACACCTGCCACCAGTAGGAAGAGTGGATCCTAGATGTCAAAGAATCCAACAGCGTAATACGGAGTTAGGAAACATTAAACATGAAATTCCTAACTTCTCCGGTGAGAAAGGACCTACCGAATACATCGAATGGGAGAATGCTGTTGAAACTCTTTTTTATTTAAAGCACTATTCTGATTGATGCGGCCCAACATAATGAAGATCCATTAAGATTACAAATTGGGCCAATCACAAGATCCGAGGCCCAAATCAGCTTTATTATTTGTGGTCATCAGTTATTTTAAATTGTTTAGAATTAAAGAGAAAACACTAGTTGTATTTAGAAAGGATTCCTTAAATCCTTTTCTAAATAAAACTCTATTTACTTGTTTTCTAGATTAGGTTTAGTACTCTTTTTCCCATTGTATTTAGATTACAATGCTGCCCTATACCTATAAATAGGGCACATCCATATCAGTTTTGAGGAGACTTTAATTCAATAAAATTCTTAAGTTTTTCTTTACACTTGTGTAAGAAACCTTATAGCTAATTGTGGACTCAATTAGTGACTAGTCGTGGACTCGACTAGCAAATTGATTCGTGGACTCGAATCAATCTTACTTTCTTCAACCTTAGATTTAGGTTCGTGGACTCGTTCTTGAATCGAAGGAAACTAGATCCGACTCTAGTTGATTGAAGATTGCATCATCGAGGTACTTGAAGCTACAATGGGATTCTTCCAAGTCTTTGAGGATTCGAGACAAAGGGTTTCTCGTGAGGTTTAAGGTATTTCGATCCATCTCTATCTTTACATTGAGAGCAATTCTTGGGACAATACTCATCTTATTTGAATCTTGGACTAGATTCATATCAATTTGGTATTCAGAGCCTAGGTTTGTCTCGTTATCATTGGAAATTTGGTTTCTTTGGTTCCCTAGGTTTATCTCGTTCTTATCTTACATACTACATTTATTCGTGTCTTATTCAAAAAAAAACCCCAAAAAAATTTTCTTTTGCATTCTTGGTTGTGTTCTTGAAAAACAATCCCGAAAGAGTTTTCCCTTTTTCCCGTCCAATATCAACGAGACCTGATGTGGATTCCACCGGCTTGATATTGGATTTAAAGGCCTAGAACTCCACAGCTCAAGTCACGATCAGTTTTCCCAATTTCTGTCTACTGATTTCTTGAAGTGAAGGGGTTGTTTTTGTGGATTGTGGTTGATGTAGGGTATGGGAAATGGTTGAAGCACGTGTATGGATGAATAGGGAAGCCGCCACACCGGGTTGAAGGGTGATAAGGCCAATTGGGACGCCACAAGGAGGGTAATATCCTTGATAAGTCAGAAATTCTTCCTAGAATGCTAGAAAGGAAATGGAAGTGCAAAGCACATATCCAAATGAATTCAACTTCAATAATCTACCATAAAATGAGTTCTTTAGCCCTTTAAAAAGGGCTATACACGTTCAAAGAAGGTGCATTTACTCATTAGCTTGTAACATAAAAATACTTAAATTCAGAAATTTTCTACTATTGAATTTTGAAGTAAATGACACTTAATTCTTCCATGTGACTTGAGTTTAGTTCCTTTTGTCTTCTCCTAAGCTTGAGCCACGAAATTGGACCACTCTTAAAGGATTTCCCCACTTATTTTATGCCCAACTTATTATTTCAATTCAGCACAACCAGCTTGGCACATTTCTTCAACAATTTGGTCTTCAAATTCTAGTTGGGCCTTGATTCTTTGTTGGTATTTAAATGGCAACTTCTAAGGCCTCCAAATGCAAGGTTAAGATATTGACCCACTTGGTATCTTCCATGTTAAGTCCATCAAGTATCTTGGTGCCATCTTCTTGCCAAAGTGTATGGAGTCCATTCATGGCCTCTTGTAAGTTTTTGGCTCTTGAACGAGTAATTGGACCTTCTCTTATTTGAAGTGGGTCTCCAAGCCTTTGGTTGTCCACAACATTTCTCCCCTCTTCAAAAGGATTCGCCCACGAATCTTCATCACCTACATCAAAGGGAGACAAATCAGCAACGTTGAATGTTGTGCTCACATTATACTCACCGGGTAACTCTAGGACATATGCATTGTCATTCACTCTTGAAAGCACTTGGAATGGTCCATCTCCCCTAGGCAGCAACTTTGACTTCCTTTGGGCAGGAAAACGTTCTTTTCTCAAATGCACCCAAACCCAATCTCCAGGTTTAAAGATCATTGGTTTACGCCCCTTATTGACAAACTTTGCAATTTGCTCATTTTTCCTTGCAATTTGGCGTGTCACTTTTTCATGGATTGTCTTGACAGCCTCCGCCCTCTTTGCACCATCTGTATTCAACACTTCTTTAATGGGCAAAGGAATTGAATCCAACGGGGTTAGTGGTTGAAATCCATAAACAATTTCAAAAGGAGATAACCCAGTGGTGCTATTAACATGGCGATTGTAAGCAAATTCAGCAAATGGCAAGCAATTTTCCCAAGTCTTTAAATTTTTCTTAACTAAAACCCTTAGTAAGGTTCCTAAAGTCCTATTTACTACTTCAGTTTGCCCATCAGTTTGAGGGTGACTGGTAGTAGAAAATAAGAGTTTAGTTCCTAGTTTTCCCCATAGGGTTTTCCAAAAATAGCTAAGAAACTTCACATCACGATCTGAAACAATTGACTTAGGCATGCCATGCAAACGCACAATTTCTCTAAAGAAAATATCAGCCACATATTTAGCATCATCAGTTTTATGGCAAGGAACAAAGTGTGCCATTTTTGAAAAGCGGTCCACCACAACATATATAGAATCATGTCCCTTTTGTGTTCTAGGCAGCCCAAGGACAAAATCCATTGAGATATCAATCCAAGGATGTTCAGCCACAGGTAAGGGTTTATAAAGTCCGTGAGGCATGCTTTTAGACTTAGCTTGCCTACACACTATGCATCTAGAACAAACCCTATGAACATCTCGTTTCATTTTAGGCCAATAAAAATGTTCACATAAGACATCATAAGTCTTATGGATACCATAATGCCCCATAAGGCCTCCTCCATGGGCTTCCTTGACAAGCAATTCCCTTAAAGAGCACATAGGAATGCATAGTCTATCAGCCTTAAACAAAAACCCTTCATGCACATAGAATTTATCATGAGAACTATTTTTGCATGCGTGAAAGATATTGGCAAAGTAAGGATCATTTGCATACAAGTCTTTAATATGCTCAAAACCCAAAAATCGTGTATGCAAAGAGGTAAGTAAAGAGTATCTACGGGAAAGTGCATCAGCAACCACATTATCCCTACCATGCTTATATTGGATCACATAAGGAAAAGATTCAATATATTCAACCCACTTAGCATGGCGCCTATTGAGTTTTCCTTGACCTCGCAAATATTTCAAAGATTCATGGTCAGTATGAATGACAAACTCTTTAGGTCTCAAATAGTGCTCCCAATGTTCCAACGCTCTAACTAGAGCAAGGAACTCCTTATCATAAGTTGGATAATTTAGGCTTGCCCCATTTAGTTTTTCACTAAAATAGGCAATTGGTTTGCCACCTTGCATGAGGACAGCCCCAATACCAACTCCAGAAGCATCACAATCAATCTCAAAGGCTGCTTCAAAATTTGGAAGAGTAAGAATAGGAGAAGAACTCAATTTTTCTTTTAAAATTTTAAAAGCTTCATCTTGCCTCTCTCCCCAAATAAACCCAACATTCTTTTTTATCACCTCGGTTAGTGGAGCAGCAATAGTACTAAAGTCTTTCACAAAACGGCGATAGAAACTAGCTAGACCGTGAAAGCTTCGTACCTCACTAACTGTCCTCGGTGTTGGCCATTCAAGGATAGCCTTAACTTTAGCTCCATCAACCTCAATTCCATTTGCACTCACAATATAGCCAAGAAAATGAATTGAAGATGTACAAAATTCACACTTTTCAAAGTTGGCATATAGTTTATGCTTCCTTAAAATGGTGAATATTTTGTGCAAGTGTGTGGCATGTTCATTCAAATCATGGCTGTAAATAAGAATATCATCAAAGTAAACCACCACAAACTCACCAATATACTCCCGTAGCACATGATTCATGAGCCTCATGAAAGTGCTAGGAGCATTTGTGAGTCCAAATGGCATGACAAGCCATTCATATACACCTTGTTTGGTCTTGAATGCTGTCTTCCATTCATCACCCTCACGGATTCTAATTTGGTGATAACCAGATTTTAAGTCCACTTTAGAAAACACGCAAGCACCACAAAGTTCATCAAGCATATCATCTAAACGGGGGATGGGAAATCTATATTTCACCGTAATCCTGTTGATTGCTCGACAATCAACACACATCCTCCATGTTCCATCCTTCTTTGGCACTAGTAGTACGGGCACTGCACATGGACTAAGGCTTTCTCGAATTTGCCCCTTAGCTAAAAGTTCCTCCACTTGCCTTTGAATCTCCTTAGTCTCCTCAGGACTACATCTATAGGCTGGACGATTTGCAATTGGTGCCCCAGGTACCAAATCAATATGGTGCTCGATTCCTCTCAAAGGGGGCAATCCCTTAGGAAGTTCCTTTGGAAAAACATCACCAAATTCCTGCAAAAGAGAAGATATTTCCTTGGGCATATGTTCAAGGCTAGTATTTTCAAGGTTAGCCTCTTTAAAAAGTATTAAGTAAATAGGTCTCCCCTCTCTCAAAACTTTTTCCACGGTTTTTCCAGTACAAAAGAAATTTTGTTTCTTCTTTTTCTCCTCTCTTTTTTGTGCACTCATTTCTTTTATCGCGCTTTGTTTTCCACTCAATTCTTTTTCACTCAATTTTTCTATTTCACTCATTCTTTCATTTCCATTCTTTTTTTCTTTTTCTCTCTCTTTCTTTTCATCCTCAAAAATCTGTTTTGGAGATAAAGGTACAAGTACAATTTTTCTACCATTATGAAAGAAAGAATATCTGTTGGTGTGTCCTTCGTGAGTTGTCTTCTTGTCAAATTGCCAAGGACGCCCCAACAACACATGAGCAGCTTGCATAGGCACCACATCACACAAAATGCTATCTTCATATTTTCCAATAGACATGGGCACCATCACTTGCTTGTCCACTTTAATCTCCCCCGTTTTGTTTAACCATTGCAAAGAATATGGGGTATGGTGTGATCTAGTTTGCAAACCAAGCTTATTTGCCAATTCAGTGCTAGCAACATTAGCACAACTTCCACCATCAATGATCACCTTGCAAACTTTCCCATGAACATGACAACGTGTGTGGAAGATGTTCTCCCTTTGTGCCTCATCTTCTTTGGCTTGAGCATTCAACATTCTCCTCACCATCAAGAACTCCACTTCTACAGCTTCTTGAATTTCAGCACTTTCTCCTTGTGAATCCTCATCGCTCAGTTCTTGATCTTGGTCAGATTCAGTTTGAGTATCACCAAAATCATTAATTATCATTGTTTTCTTATTAGGACAGTCTTTGGCAATGTGTCCTCTTCCTTGGCACCTAAAACAACGAACACCACTTGGTTTAGTTGAAGAAAATTCAACTTTACCTTTACCTTTATCAATAGCTTCTTTCGGTTTGCCAGCTTCTCCTTTGGAGTCATTTTTCCATTCCTTTTGTCCCTTGCTAGCTTTCCAATTTGAAGTGTTGGATTGGGCCATCTTTTTCCTCTTCATGAGCTTTTTCTCAATTTGGACAGCCTTTTGAACCATCTCCTCATAGTCCACAAAATCATGCATTTCCATCTCCTCACGGATGTCCCAATTTAGCCCCTTGATGAAACGGGCAATGGTGCTTTGTGGATCCTCCTCCAAACCAAAATGAGAAGTTGATGACAAAGCTTGGTTTGGAGGAGGATCCACAAAGCACCATTGCCCGTTTCATCAAGGGGCTAAATTGGGACATCCGTGAGGAGATGGAAATGCATGATTTTGTGGACTATGAGGAGATGGTTCAAAAGGCTGTCCAAATTGAGAAAAAGCTCATGAAGAGGAAAAAGATGGCCCAATCCAACACTTCAAATTGGAAAGCTAGCAAGGGACAAAAGGAATGGAAAAATGACTCCAAAGGAGAAGCTGGCAAACCGAAAGAAGCTATTGATAAAGGTAAAGGTAAAGTTGAATTTTCTTCAACTAAACCAAGTGGTGTTCGTTGTTTTAGGTGCCAAGGAAGAGGACACATTGCCAAAGACTGTCCTAATAAGAAAACAATGATAATTAATGATTTTGGTGATACTCAAACTGAATCTGACCAAGATCAAGAACTGAGCGATGAGGATTCACAAGGAGAAAGTGCTGAAATTCAAGAAGCTGTAGAAGGGGAGTTCTTGATGGTGAGGAGAATGTTGAATGCTCAAGCCAAAGAAGATGAGGCACAAAGGGAGAACATCTTCCACACACGTTGTCATGTTCATGGGAAAGTTTGCAAGGTGATCATTGATGGTGGAAGTTGTGCTAATGTTGCTAGCACTGAATTGGCAAATAAGCTTGGTTTGCAAACTAGATCACACCATACCCCATATTCTTTGCAATGGTTAAACAAAACGGGGGAGATTAAAGTGGACAAGCAAGTGATGGTGCCCATGTCTATTGGAAAATATGAAGATAGCATTTTGTGTGATGTGGTGCCTATGCAAGCTGCTCATGTGTTGTTGGGGCGTCCTTGGCAATTTGACAAGAAGACAACTCACGAAGGACACACCAACAGATATTCTTTCTTTCATAATGGTAGAAAAATTGTACTTGTACCTTTATCTCCAAAACAGATTTTTGAGGATGAAAAGAAAGAGAGAGAAAAAGAAAAAAAGAATGGAAATGAAAGAATGAGTGAAATAGAAAAATTGAGTGAAAAAGAATTGAGTGGAAAACAAAGCGCGATAAAAGAAATGAGTGCACAAAAAAGAGAGGAGAAAAAGAAGAAACAAAATTTCTTTTGTACTGGAAAAACCGTGGAAAAAGTTTTGAGAGAGGGGATACCTATTTACTTAATACTTTTTAAAGAGGCTAACCTTGAAAATACTAGCCTTGAACATATGCCCAAGGAAATATCTTCTCTTTTGCAGGAATTTGGTGATGTTTTTCCAAAGGAA
This sequence comes from Ipomoea nil, assembly GCF_001879475.1. Classification (NCBI taxonomy): domain Eukaryota; kingdom Viridiplantae; phylum Streptophyta; class Magnoliopsida; order Solanales; family Convolvulaceae; genus Ipomoea; species Ipomoea nil. The sequence continues at coordinate 3,482,157 of NW_017616574.1, read as the reverse complement.
CTTCCTAAGGGATTGCCCCCTTTGAGAGGAATCGAGCACCATATTGATTTGGTACCTGGGGCACCAATTGCAAATCGTCCAGCCTATAGATGTAGTCCTGAGGAGACTAAGGAGATTCAAAGGCAAGTGGAGGAACTTTTAGCTAAGGGGCAAATTCGAGAAAGCCTTAGTCCATGTGCAGTGCCCGTACTACTAGTGCCAAAGAAGGATGGAACATGGAGGATGTGTGTTGATTGTCGAGCAATCAACAGGATTACGGTGAAATATAGATTTCCCATCCCCCGTTTAGATGATATGCTTGATGAACTTTGTGGTGCTTGCGTGTTTTCTAAAGTGGACTTAAAATCTGGTTATCACCAAATTAGAATCCGTGAGGGTGATGAATGGAAGACAGCATTCAAGACCAAACAAGGTGTATATGAATGGCTTGTCATGCCATTTGGACTCACAAATGCTCCTAGCACTTTCATGAGGCTCATGAATCATGTGCTACGGGAGTATATTGGTGAGTTTGTGGTGGTTTACTTTGATGATATTCTTATTTACAGCCATGATTTGAATGAACATGCCACACACTTGCACAAAATATTCACCATTTTAAGGAAGCATAAACTATATGCCAACTTTGAAAAGTGTGAATTTTGTACATCTTCAATTCATTTTCTTGGCTATATTGTGAGTGCAAATGGAATTGAGGTTGATGGAGCTAAAGTTAAGGCTATCCTTGAATGGCCAACACCGAGGACAGTTAGTGAGGTACGAAGCTTTCACGGTCTAGCTAGTTTCTATCGCCGTTTTGTGAAAGACTTTAGTACTATTGCTGCTCCACTAACCGAGGTGATAAAAAAGAATGTTGGGTTTATTTGGGGAGAGAGGCAAGATGAAGCTTTTAAAATTTTAAAAGAAAAATTGAGTTCTTCTCCTATTCTTACTCTTCCAAATTTTGAAGCAGCCTTTGAGATTGATTGTGATGCTTCTGGAGTTGGTATTGGGGCTGTCCTCATGCAAGGTGGCAAACCAATTGCCTATTTTAGTGAAAAACTAAATGGGGCAAGCCTAAATTATCCAACTTATGATAAGGAGTTCCTTGCTCTAGTTAGAGCGTTGGAACATTGGGAGCACTATTTGAGACCTAAAGAGTTTGTCATTCATACTGACCATGAATCTTTGAAATATTTGCGAGGTCAAGGAAAACTCAATAGGCGCCATGCTAAGTGGGTTGAATATATTGAATCTTTTCCTTATGTGATCCAATATAAGCATGGTAGGGATAATGTGGTTGCTGATGCACTTTCCCGTAGATACTCTTTACTTACCTCTTTGCATACACGATTTTTGGGTTTTGAGCATATTAAAGACTTGTATGCAAATGATCCTTACTTTGCCAATATCTTTCACGCATGCAAAAATAGTTCTCATGATAAATTCTATGTGCATGAAGGGTTTTTGTTTAAGGCTGATAGACTATGCATTCCTATGTGCTCTTTAAGGGAATTGCTTGTCAAGGAAGCCCATGGAGGAGGCCTTATGGGGCATTATGGTATCCATAAGACTTATGATGTCTTATGTGAACATTTTTATTGGCCTAAAATGAAACGAGATGTTCATAGGGTTTGTTCTAGATGCATAGTGTGTAGGCAAGCTAAGTCTAAAAGCATGCCTCATGGACTTTATAAACCCTTACCTGTGGCTGAACATCCTTGGATTGATATCTCAATGGATTTTGTCCTTGGGCTGCCTAGAACACAAAAGGGACATGATTCTATATATGTTGTGGTGGACCGCTTTTCAAAAATGGCACACTTTGTTCCTTGCCATAAAACTGATGATGCTAAATATGTGGCTGATATTTTCTTTAGAGAAATTGTGCGTTTGCATGGCATGCCTAAGTCAATTGTTTCAGATCGTGATGTGAAGTTTCTTAGCTATTTTTGGAAAACCCTATGGGGAAAACTAGGAACTAAACTCTTATTTTCTACTACCAGTCACCCTCAAACTGATGGGCAAACTGAAGTAGTAAATAGGACTTTAGGAACCTTACTAAGGGTTTTAGTTAAGAAAAATTTAAAGACTTGGGAAAATTGCTTGCCATTTGCTGAATTTGCTTACAATCGCCATGTTAATAGCACCACTGGGTTATCTCCTTTTGAAATTGTTTATGGATTTCAACCACTAACCCCGTTGGATTTAATTCCTTTGCCCATTAAAGAAGTGTTGAATACAGATGGTGCAAAGAGGGCGGAGGCTGTCAAGACAATCCATGAAAAAGTGACACGCCAAATTGCAAGGAAAAATGAGCAAATTGCAAAGTTTGTCAATAAGGGGCGTAAACCAATGATCTTTAAACCTGGAGATTGGGTTTGGGTGCATTTGAGAAAAGAACGTTTTCCTGCCCAAAGGAAGTCAAAGTTGCTGCCTAGGGGAGATGGACCATTCCAAGTGCTTTCAAGAGTGAATGACAATGCATATGTCCTAGAGTTACCCGGTGAGTATAATGTGAGCACAACATTCAACGTTGCTGATTTGTCTCCCTTTGATGTAGGTGATGAAGATTCGTGGGCGAATCCTTTTGAAGAGGGGAGAAATGTTGTGGACAACCAAAGGCTTGGAGACCCACTTCAAATAAGAGAAGGTCCAATTACTCGTTCAAGAGCCAAAAACTTACAAGAGGCCATGAATGGACTCCATACACTTTGGCAAGAAGATGGCACCAAGATACTTGATGGACTTAACATGGAAGATACCAAGTGGGTCAATATCTTAACCTTGCATTTGGAGGCCTTAGAAGTTGCCATTTAAATACCAACAAAGAATCAAGGCCCAACTAGAATTTGAAGACCAAATTGTTGAAGAAATGTGCCAAGCTGGTTGTGCTGAATTGAAATAATAAGTTGGGCATAAAATAAGTGGGGAAATCCTTTAAGAGTGGTCCAATTTCGTGTCTCAAGCTTAGGAGAAGACAAAAGGAACTAAACTCAAGTCACATGGAAGAATTAAGTGTCATTTACTTCAAAATTCAATAGTAGAAAATTTCCGAATTTAAGTATTTTTATGTTACAAGCTAATGAGTAAATGCACCTTCTTTAAACGTGTATAGCCCTTTTTAAAGGGCTAAAGAACTCATTTTATGGTAGATTATTGAAGTTGAATTCATTTGGATATGTGCTTTGCACTTCCATTTCCTTTCTAGCATTCTAGGAAGAATTTCTGACTTATCAAGGATATTACCCTCCTTGTGGCGTCCCAATTGGCCTTATCACCCTTCAACCCGGTGTGGCGGCTTCCCAATTCATCCATACACGTGCTTCAACCATTTCCCATACCCTACATCAACCACAATCCACAAAAACAACCCCTTCACTTCAAGAAATCAGTAGACAGAAATTGGGAAAACGGATCGTGACTTGAGCTGTGGAGTTCTAGGCCTTTAAATCCAATATCAAGCCGGTGGAATCCACATCAGTAACCAAACAGGATCTTATTCCTTTATCTATTAACAGTTACTCTGATGAAATCTTGTGTGATAATATCCCAATGCAGGCTGCTCATATCTTGTTAGGTAGACCATTGCAATTTGACAGAAAAATAAGTTCTGATGGAATGAGGAACACTTATGTGTTTCACATGAATGGAGTTACATATTTCTTGTCTCGTTTGTATCCTAAACAAGTAGAAGAAATTCAATTGACATTGATGCAAGCTCTCAAACCAGCCTCAAAGAATGAAGAAATCATAGAGAGAAAAGTGGAACCTCCATGTTTGGAATTGCAATCACCACTCCAATCCTCTAACTCAGTTTGTAGCCAAACAAAGGGACCACAATCAGTGATACAGTGGAAAGGACCAGCCCAAGGTGTCAAAGTGCAACATCTCTTGGTAACTAAAAAGGATAGTATGCAAGAGAAAGGAAGGGGAGTCACTTTATACTCACTTTTATTCCAAAACCATGCATTATTATTCTCTAGATTTCTTTTCCATGTTTCTATTAATGACGTACTTGCTAGATGTGTAAGAAATTTGTTTGCCTCCATACATCCAAGATTCCTTAATTTTGATTTTACTAAAACTTTGTTTGATAGAGATAAGGAATCACTGGAAAGTTATAAGGCATATTTGAAATCTTCTTATGTGAAACACTACTTGCTCAAGGGGTTTTGGTTCAAAGTCAATGGGATTTGCACTTTCTGCTTTGTTTTGGGCAATGGTTTAATTGTTGATTCACATAAAGGACACTTTGGTTTTCCAAAGAGTGATGATGTTTTGCATGGATATTTTCATTGGCCAAAGAAGAAAAAAGATGTAGAATCTTATGTTCATAATTGTGCTACTTACCACCACAATACATCTAAAACATTACTTGATATTTCCATGGATTTTGTGTTTGGTTTAGCCTTAAGCTCTAGAAGGAAAGATGTTGTGCTTGTTGAAAATTCAAAAAAGATGGCTAAATTTAATATGTCTCGTTTTGCTGATCTATTACTATCCAGAATGTTTAAATTCCATGATGTGTCATTAGACTTAATTGCCTTACTTATTGATTGTAGGATGATGATTGGAGCAACTCGTGTCAAGCACCCCAAGAAAAAGTTCCATGAGCGTGATAAAACAGAAAGTGAGCTTGCTACTTTGTCTTTCATTGAAGATTTGGATTCGAGGACGAATCCTTTTCAAGAATGGGAGAATAATAGGAACCAGCACACATGAAATCCAATAAGGGTCTATAGTGGGCTCATCACAAGGCCAAAAAGTACATCCTTAAAGCATCATTGGTGGAAAAATCAAGGAATTCCAATAATAATTCTATTCGATAGAGGAAAGTATTATAGTGGCCCGTTTCAAGTGATGTCACGGATCGAAGACAATGTTTATAAGATTCGAGGTCGAATCATTTTTCAAGAAGGGGAGAATGATGCGGCCCAACATAATGAAGATCCATTAAGATTACAAATTGGGCCAATCTCAAGATCCGAGGCCCAAATCAGCTTTATTATTTGGGGTCATCATTTATTTTAAATTGTTTAGAATTAAAGAGAAAACACTAGTTGTATTTAGAAAGGATTCCTTAAATCCTTTTCTAAACAAAACTCTATTTACTTGTTTTCTAGATTAGGTTTAGGACTCTTTTTCCCATTGTATTTAGATTACAATGCTGCCCTATACCTATAAATAGGGCACATCCATATCAGTTTTGAGGAGACTTTAATTCAATAAAATTCTTAAGTTTTTCTTTACACTTGTGTAAGAAACCTTATAGCTAATTGTGGACTCAATTAGTGACTAGTCGTGGACTCGACTAGCAAATTGATTCGTGGACTCGAATCAATCTTACTTTCTTCAACCTTAGATTTAGGTTCGTGGACTCGTTCTTGAATCGAAGGAAACTAGATCCGACTCTAGTTGATTGAAGATTGCATCATCGAGGTACTTGAAGCTACAATGGGATTCTTCCAAGTCTTTGAGGATTCGAGACAAAGGGTTTCTCGTGAGGTTTAAGGTATTTCGATCCATCTCTATCTTTACATTGAGAGCAATTCTTGGGACAATACTCATCTTATTTGAATCTTGGACTAGATTCATATCACTGATCTTATAAAAATTAGGCTAGTCGCTACATCTTTTAAGGGGTATGCAGTATCTTGGTGGCGAAAAAGAAATAGAGAGAGAGTTGCTAATTTTATTCCCTATGAATCTTGGGTTCAAGTGAGGGAAGATATGCGCCTAACCTTTCGTCCTAAATCTTTTTTCTATGATCTTGAAAGAAAATTGCAGGGAACGGTGCAAGGAAAAAAGTCAGTTGATGAGTACTACAAAACTATAAATATATTGCTTAAACAGGGAGACATACATGAAGAAGAGACAAAAACTATTGCTCGTTTCGTACATGGATTGAACTTAGAAATTCGATGTGGAATGAGTATTCAGAGATATGACACCCTTTATGATGCCTTGTATGCTGCACGTGAATCTGAGGCAAAAATCAAAGAGATGAAATTGTACAAGTCCAACAATGGTGCATCAAGATGGAACAACACTTGTTCCACCCCTCAAAGGCGTGATGAACATCCTCCTCCAAGAGATGATTCACGAAACAAAGGTAAGGAAAAGGTAAGTGAGGCAGTGAGGACTCTACATGATAGAGAATTGATTTGTTATAGATGTAGTGGGAGAGGCCACATAGCTCGTGATTGCCCTAACAAGAGGGTAATTAAGATAACAACACAATCTGAAAATTTTACTTCTTGTCTTGAATATAAATCTGAGAATAAGGTATGTGACCATTTTGAAACCCCCAGTGAACATGTTGAGGGAGAACCATGCATACCTTTAGATTTTGATTATGAATATGCTAATAATGAGTCTAGTCAAACTCTTGTTGTTAAGGAGGTTTTGAATGTTCACCCTATAAAAGAAGATGAGTCTCAAACTGAAAATATATTTTGTGCTAAAGAGTCAATTAGAGGGAATGCTTGTACTATGGTAATAGATTCTGGAAGTTGCAATGTGGCTAGTGCAGCTATGTTTAAATTTCTTCAGGTACCTTTGTTTGATCACTTGATTCCTTATCGTTTTCAATGGTTAACTGATGTAGGAGAAGTTAGAGTAATCAAACAGGTTCTTATTCCTTTATCTATTAATAGTTACTCTGATGAAATCTTGTGTGATAATATCCCAATGCAGGCTGCTCATATCTTGTTAGGTAGACCATGGCAATTTGATAGATAAATAAGTTCTAATGGAATGAGGAACACATATGTGTTTCACATGAACGGAGTTAAATATGTCTTGTCTTCTTTGTCTCCTAAACAAGTAGAAGAAATTCAATTGAGGTTAACGAAAGCTCTCAAACCAACCTCGAAGAAAGAAGAAATCAAAGAGAGAAAAGTGCAACTTCCATGTTTGGAATTGAAAACACCACTCCAATCCTCTAACTCAGTTTGTAGCCAAACAAAAGGACCACAATCAGTGATACCGTGGAAAGGACCAGCCCATGGTGTCAAAGTGCAACCTCTCTTGGTAACTAAAAAGGATAGTAAGCAAGAGAAAAGAAGGGGAGTCACTTTCTACTCACTTTTATTTCAAAAGGATGCATTAAAATTCTCTAGATTTCTTTGCCATATTTCTAGTAATGCCTTACTTGCTAGATGTGTTAGAAATTTGTTTGCCTCCATACATCTGAGATTCCTTAATTCTGATTTTACTAAAACTTTATTTGATAGAGATAAGGAATCACTGGGAAGTTATAAGGCACATTTGAAAACTTCTTATGTGAAATACTACTTGCTCAAGGGGTTTTCGTTCAAAGTCAATGGGATTGGCACTTTTAGCTTTGTTTTGGGCAATGATTTAATTGTTGATTCACATAGGGGACATTTTGATTTTCCAAAGAGTGGTGATGTTTTGCACGGATATTTTCATTGGCCAAAGAAGATAAAAGATGTAGAATCTTATGTTCATAATTGTGCTACTTACCACCACAATGCATCTAAATCATTACTTGATATTTCCATGGATTTTGTGTTTGGTTTAGCCTTAATCTCTAGGAGGAAAGTTGTTGTGCTTGTTGACAATTCAAACAAGATGGCTGAATTTAATATGTGTCCATTTTGTTGAACTATTACAATTCAGAATGTTTAAATTCCATGCTGTGTCGTTAGACTTAATTGCCTTACTTGTTGATTGTAGGATGATGATTGGAGCTACTAGTGTCAAGCATCCCAAGAAAAAGTTCCATGAGCGTGATAAAACAGAAAGTGAGCTTGCTACTTTGTCTTTCATTGAAGATTTGGATTCGATGACGAATCTTTTTTAAGAATGGGAGAATAATAGGAACCAGTACACATGGAATCTAGTAAGGGTAAATAGTGGGCTCATCACAAGGCCATAACTACATCCTTAAAGCATCAATGGTGGAAGAAACAAGAAAGTCCAATAAAAATTCCATTCGATAGAGGAAAGTATTATAAGTGGCCCGTTTGAAGTGATGACACAGATCGAAGACAATGTTTAGAAGATTCGAGGTCGAATCATTTTTCAAGAAGGGGAGGATGATGCGGCCCAACATAATGAAGATCCATGAAGAGTACAAATTTGGCCAATCACAAGATCCAAGACTCAAATCAGCTTTATTATTTGTGGTCATCATTATTTTAAATTGATTGGAATTAAAGAGAAAACACAAGTTTGTATTTAGAAAGGATTCCTTAAATCCCTTTCTAAATAGGACTATATTTACTTGCTTTCTAGATTAGGTTTAGGACTCTTTTTTATTTAGAAAAGGATTCCTTAAATCCCTTTCTAAATAGGACTATATTTACTTGCTTTCTAGATTAGGTTAGAACTCTTTTTCCCATTGTATTTAGGATTGCAATGCTGCCCTATACCTATAAATAAGGCACATCCATATCAGCTTTTAGGAGGCTTTAATTCAATAAAATTCTTAAATTTTTCTTTACACTTGTGTAAGAAACCTTATGGCTAATTGTGTACTCAATTAGTGGCTAGTCGTGGACTCGACTAGCAAATTGATTCATGGACTCGAATCAATCTTCCTTTCTTCAACCTTAGATTTAGGTTCGTGGACTCGTTCTTGAATCGAAGGAAACTAGATCCGACTCTAGTTGATTGAAGATTGCATCATCGAGGTACTTGAAGCTACAATGGGATTCTTCCAAGTCTTTGAGGATTCGAGACAAAGGGTTTCTCGTGAGGTTTAAGGTATTTCGATCCATCTCTATCTTTACTTTGAGAGCATTCTTGGGACAATATTCCATCTTTATTTGAACCTTGGACTAGGTTCATATCAACTAGCCACTAATTTAGTCCACAATTAGCCATAAGGTTTCTTACACAAGTGTAAAGAAAAACTTAAGAATTTTATTGAATTAAAGCCTGTTTAAAACTGATATGGATGTGCCCTTTTTATAGGTATAGGGCAGCATTGTGATCCTAAATACAATGGGAAAAAGAGTCATAAACCTAATCTAGAAAGCAAGTAAATATAGTCCTATTTAGAAAGGGATTTAAGGAATGCTTTTCTAAATACAAAAAGAGTTCTAAACCTAATCTAGAAAGCAAGTAAATATAGTCCTATTTAGAAAGGGATTTAAGGAATCATTTCTAAATACAAACTAGTTATTTCTCTTTAATTCCAAACAATTTAAAATAATGATGACCACAAATAATAAAGTAGACTTGGGCCTTGGATCTTGTGATTGGCCTAATTTGTACTCTTAATGGATCTTCATTATGTTGGGCTACATCAGGACCAGCCCAAGGTGTCAAAGTGCAACCTCTCTTGGTAACTACAAAGGATATTAAGCAAGAGAAAAGAAGGGGAGTAACTATTTACTCACTTTTATTTCAAAAGCATGCATTAAAATTCTCTAGATTTGTTTGCCATGTTTCTATTAATGACCTATTTGCTAGATGTGTTAAAAATTTGTTTGCATCCATACATCCGAGATTCTTTAATTTTGATTTTACTAAAACTTTATTTGATAGAGATAAGGAATCACTGGGAAGTTATAAGGCACATTTGAAAACTTCTTATGTGAAATACTACTTGCTCAAGGGGTTTTCGTTCAAAGTCAATGGGATTGGCACTTTTTGCTTGGATTTGAGCAATGGTTTAATTATTGATTCACATAAGGGACAATTTGATTTTCCAAAGAGTGATGATGTTTTGCATGGATATTTTCATTGGCCAAAGAAGATAAAAGATGTAGAATCTTATGTTCATAATTGTGCTACTTACCACCACAATGCATCTAAATCATTACTTGATATTTCCATGGATTTTGTGTTTGGTTTAGCCTTAAGCTCTAGGAGGAAAGTTGTTGTACTTGTTGACAATTCAAACAAGATGGCTGAATTTAATATGTGTCCATTTTGTTGAACTATTACAATTCAGAATGTTTAAATTCCATGCTGTGTTGTTAGACTTAATTCCCTTACTTGTTGATTGTAGGATGATGATTGGAGCTACTCGTGTCAAGCATCCCAAGAAAAAGTTCCATGAGCGTGATAAAACACAAAGTGAGCTTGCTAATTTGTCTTCCATTGAAGATTTGGATTCGAGGGCGAATCCTTTTCAAGAATGGGAGAATAATTGGAACCAGCATAGCACACATGAAATCCAATAAGGGTCTATAGTGGGCTCATCACAAGGCCCATAACTACGACCTTAAAGCATCATTGGTGGAAGAAACAAGAAGGTCCAACATATGAAGATCCATTAAGAGTACCAATTGGGCCAATCACAAGGCCCAAGTCCAAACAATTAAGTCAACTCTTCATTTGTGATGTTCAAAGATGGTGGAAATCCAAGTCAAGCCCATTTGCAAAAGTTGAAGAAGAACTCAAAACTTTTTATAATTGTTTAAGTGCTGATTTTGGAGATTAAATTAGGCCCAAATAAGCCTTATTATTTTTGGTCATCATTATTTTAAATTGTTTGGAATTAAAGTGAAAACACTAGTTTGTATTTAGAAAGAATTCCTAAAATCCCTTTCTAAATAGGACTATATTTACTTGCTTTCTAGATTATGTTTAGGACTCTTTTTGTATTTAGAAAGGATTCCTTAAATCCCTTTCTAAATAGGACTATATTTACTTGCTTTCTAGATTAGGTTAGAACTCTTTTTCCCATTGTATTTAGGATTGCAATGCTGCCCTATACCTATAAATAGGGCACATCCATATCAGCTTTTAGGAGGCTTTAATTCAATAAAATTCTTAAGTTTTTCATTACACTTGTGTAAGAAACCTTATGGCTAATTGTGTACTCAATTAGTGGCTAGTCGTGGACTCGACTAGCAAATTGATTCATGGACTCGAATCAATCTTCCTTTCTTCAACCTTAGATTTAGGTTCGTGGACTCGTTCTTGAATCGAAGGAAACTAGATCCGACTCTAGTTGATTGACGATTGCATCATCGAGGTACTTGAAGCTACAATGGGATTCTTCCAAGTCTTTGAGGATTCGAGACAAAGGGTTTCTCGTGAGGTTTAAGGTATTTCGATCCATCTCTATCTTTACATTGAGAGCAATCATGGGGCAATACTCCATCTTATTTGAATCTTGGACTAGGTTCATATCAACGAGGCAACTGCTGAACTAACAAACTTGAATTCACCAGATTGGTGTACACTTGATTTGAAGGAAATTGACTCCACAGAAGAAGAAAGTAAGAGGTTTCTAAACTTGAAACTCAAGAGTACAATTGGTTACAACTAAAGTCATGATTATCAAAGTCACGATTTTCCAAGATTCAACAAAGTCTTGTGAAACAAAAGCTATGGATCGAATTCCAAGAGAAGGACACATCAAAGAATAATCTCAATGAAATAACTCAATACTAACGGATTCCAAATAAAGATGCAATAAGGATTTAATCTCAATCAATAGATCAACACTAGTGAATTCCAAAGGAAGATATAAAAGAGAGATAGTCTTGAAGCGTTAGCTCAAGAGCTCAATAACAAGGAAAGAATACTTCATTGGACTATCTCAAGACAATAGCAACAGGATCCGAGAGTACAAAAAGGACACATAGTCAATAAAATAGCTCTTCAAGAACAAAACATTTTCAAGAATACTCAACAGATATAAGCTCATAGGAATTATTCCACAAATACGGATTCCAATGGCATAACAACAACGAATAGATCTTGACTCAACAACTCAATGGATTCTTACAATATGAATTCAAGGATAATAAGCTCTAGTCAAATACAATGAGATTCCAAGAATAAGTCTTTCAACAAGATCGTACTAGCTTCAAGATTCAATTATACTAGCATTGCATGTCAACGAAAGTTCACAAGAATACTTAGAAAGAATTTATAAGCATTCTGGATACAGATTCAACAATAAATCGTGGAATGTCAAGAATAGACATTAGCAATAATTCAAGGCTCAACTCAATCAAAACAACTTCTCATACTCAACTATAGAACATTAGATAGCTTCGATAGACATTGAAAATAAACTGAAAGTAGTCGGAATGACTCAGGAATCAACAACAAACTATGAGAGGATTTCTAGAAAGCGTAAGCTCAAGCTTAACAGTACAAATTCAAGGATTATCATGCCATCAACAACAAGGAATTTAGAATAGAATATTGGCACAATGAACATAACGAGATACTCAAGAATTAACTGCTTTTAACTTTCCTTTTCTTAAAGCAAGGCTTACAATAGATAAGGCACATAAGCAAGAAACAAGTATAAGCTCTTATACTTTTAATATTAGCAACTTTTACAAAACTTCCACTTTCAAACTTTAACTTTCAAAGTCTCAACTTCTAACTTTCACTACAACTTCTCACTGATAACTTCTCTGCTTTACTCATAGCGGTAACAAAAAAACTTTAAACACATTGGTAAAGCACATAAGCAATTACAACAAAGCAAGGAACTCACAACCTCACCGCGTTATCCCACTTAGGGTTTGAACTTAGAGGTCATTTCCTAATCGGTCCTTCCTATGATTTCCACTTAGAGTTTCTATACTCAGTCCTAAGAGTCAAACTTCCTAAGTCTCCCGCGGTTCGTACCGCTCTGATACCAAACTTGTAACACCCCACTTTTCTTAAACTTAATTACAGTTCTAAAACCAAAATCAAGATAAACTAAGCAGAGGCTAAACAACTTAAATAATAAACTAGTGGGAATATCACCGCCACAACCACCTCTCAACGGTGATTGCACAGGCTAAGGATGGAACTAAATCATTAAACCAAACTAACATTCAAATTACTTAACTTAAAGTCACTTGGGGAAAAACACCCCGATGTTTATCACCAAACATAATCATCATAAGTCTACAATCCATCAAATAAACATCATAATAATAACAATAATAAGAGTTTAGACTACTAGATTTACTAAGCTAGTCTAACTCGATCATCTCTCAAACGTTGGTTGGGCCCACCTGAAAGGGGTTTTGCAAAACAGCACGTAGACAAGTAGGAAAACACCCGTTAGCACGAAGCTAAGTATAACCACACTCAACCCTGTAAAGTACTATAGTATATACATTGGAAAAACATTTGTTCACAAACTCTAATCAAGCAATCTCAACACTTAGACAACTTAAGATACATTACAGACTTTCTATATGCTTGCAACCTATAATATCAACAGGCATACTTCAAATATAAATAACTCATCAACATAAATACTCCAACACATATTTCTCATAACAAAACTCATCATAACGAACTCATGCTGACAAGCAATTGCATACTATCAATCAATACAAAAATACCATCATTCTTTCAAGTTCTCATCATGCAAACTAGATATACAAGACATCAAAATGCAACTAACGCAATCATGCTCGATATACATTCTCGGTTAATCATTCTCATATGTAATCTAGTGCACTACTATACTCAAATGCAATCTCGTGCAAACATTCTCATTATGCAATCTCGTGCAAACATTCTCATTATGCAATCTCGTGCAATACTATAAGTATACTTATACACTCGTTTGTAAAATAGAATACATGAGCCATCCATGATTGAGTTGTTGATAAATTATGGTGCTGTTATAATTTTAAATTAATTAGTTTTTAGGAAATTATTATATTAATTATTTAGTTAGTTAATTTGGAATTAAAATATACTGTTTATTGTTAGTTAGTATTAAATTAGATTTAGGAGTTTTTAATTATCTTAGGTTTATTTATTATTTGTTATTCATGTTTATCATGATTAGTTTGTTTGTAGTTTGTTAGAATTTCTAGTTATCTTGGGAAGTGCCGAAACTAGGATTCTACAACTATAAATACAGTTGTCTTCTATGAATAAAAAGTACAGTTAAGAATTTTTGAATCAGAAAATTGAGTGTTTTCTGGAACTCGGAATGAGTTCGGCTGTGAGTTGGTCATAGCAAACCTGACTTATCAAGTGTAAAACCCCACTTGTGGCGTCATTCTTATCCTACGTATCACCTTATAACCCGGTGTGGTCGAGGACTTATAAAAATCCAAAAATTAGCCCTTTTCCCCAACCTAAATCAAACATTCAATTCAAATTCACCCAACCGAATAAACCATCCTACAATATTTTTGTAATTGGAGCGTGAAGAGAAGATCAGGCCAACCAGGTTCGCATCACACTTGCTTACTTTTCTTAGAGTCGCGATGACTCGCTTTCTTAGAGTCGCAATGACTCGCTTTCTTAGAGTCGCAATGACTCACTTTCTTTACAAATGGATGAGGTAGGAACTTCACCGTAGCGTGAACGAACCTATCCCAGTACGGCATCTAGCCGACCCTATGCTCAATCTCATCCACCGAACCACTCTCTTGGTTCTAAACTCATCTCTGTGGAATGAGGTATCGAACTTTTAGCGTGCACACCCCCTGACCAGGATTCCAAGCCTGGCGGGCAATTTCCAACCTCGTAACGTGGGAATACACCGCGTTACATGTACTAGGACCGCAATGTCCATAATAATCATTCGAGAGGACATAGTCCAAACGGGGTCCTCTAAAACAACGTTTCCTCACCATAGATATATCGCTCTTGCATTTCATATGCGCAACACTTAACTTATGCAAAAGACATGCACACACTTCTCAATTCATTCTCAAAGACAAGAATAAGATGCTCTACGTGGAATAGGATTTTTGGAAAATAATACTTAGGCTCACGGTGGCCACTTATGCACTTTTAAAACATGATCTACTTGGAATGCAAAATACTATACAACATGATTCAAATTAAATATGATAGTGAACTTTCAAGAATACACCATCATGCATGTATTGCAACATATCAAATAATACATATTTCTACCATCAAATTGTATCCCCATTGATCAAATAACATATTCTAGTCATGCTTTTCTAATAAATCTTATTCTCAAAGTGAAAATGCTTTTCTATTCATCTAGCTAATAACATCAGGGCAACAAGCAAAGCAAATCTCGTTACAGTGAACCTCAACATACATATTGTGAAGCAAAATCATCAATAAACCCATCATAACATGCTTATTTCTAATCCAAATTCAACGAAATCAAAACCAAAACGTGCGTCAATACGGTCCCTAAGTACTAAGCCACAAGGGCCCGTGACACCTGGCCCGAAATGACACGTAGCTGAGCCACAAGGGCCCGGCCACTGCAAAGATTCAACTCAGGGACCATGGGGCAGGGCTCATCACGGCCCGCCCCCCTCAAGCCGTTACATTGTTGGGCCTAGGCAACGTCCCTCTCTTAGGGTCGTGCCCTAGTGATGCGGCCCAACATAATGAAGATCCATCAAGAGTACCAGTTGGGCCAATCACAAGGCCCAAGTCCAAACGATTAAGACAACTCTTCATTGGTGATATTCAAAGATGGTGGAAATCTAAGTCAAGCCCATTTGCAAAAGATGAAGAAGATTTCAAGGCTTTTTATAATTGTTTAAGTGCTGATTTTGGTGATTAAATTAGGCCCAAATCAGCCCTATTATTTTTGGTCATCATTAATTTAAATTGTTTGGCATAAAAGAGAAAACACTAGTTGTATTTAGAAAGGATTCCTTAAATCCTTTTCTAAATAAAACTCTATTTACTTGCTTTCTAGATTAGGTTTAGGACTCTTTTTCCCATTGTATTTAGATTACAATGCTGCCCTATACCTATAAATAGGGCACATCCATATCAGTTTCAGGAGGCTTTAATTCAATAAAATTCTTAAGTTTTTCTTTACACTTGTGTAAGAAACCTTATGGCTAATTGTGGACTCAATTAGTGGCTAGTCGTGGACTCAACTAGCAAATTGATTCGTGGACTCGAATCAATCTTACTTTCTTCAACCTTAGATTTAGGTTCGTGGACTCGTCCTTGAATCGAAGGAAACTAGATCCGACTCTAGTTGATTGAAGATTGCAACATCGAGGTACTTGAAGCTACATGGGATTCTTCCAAGTCTTTGAGGATTCGAGACAAAGGGTTTCTCGTGTGGTCTAAGGTATTTGATCCATCTCTATCTTTACATTGAGAGCATTCTTGGGACAATATTCCATCTTTATTTGAACCTTGGATTAGGTTCATATCAATTTGGTATCAGAGCCTAGGTTTATCTCATTATCATTAGAAATTTGGTTTCTTTGGTTCCCTAGGTTTATCTCGTTCTTATCTTACATACTACTTTTATTCGTGTCTTATTCATTAAAAACCCCAAAAAAATGTTCCTTTGCATTCTTGATTGTGTTCTTGAATCTTGATACATGTTCTCCAGTTTCTTGAAAAACAATCCCGAAAGAGTTTTCCTTTTTTTCCCGTCCAATATCAACGAGACCTCACACCTCCTAAGCACCATATTACCACAAATTCTGTCAGGAAAATAACCCCATCTCACCCTTACCTATATCCAAAGCGCATTTACGCGCAATTACGTCTCAATCACACCCTGTCCAGATTTCCGTGTTCTGTGACCAGTTTCAAAGAATGACTTATATCTCGATATCCACTGGTTAGTTTTATCTGAAATTTTGATATGTTGTAGATCTCTTCTGGGGAATTCTTTTGATATATTATACAAGTGCTAATTCCTTACGGTCATTGAGATATTCATCTTCGAAGTAAGGGCAGCGTTTCTGTTTTTCTGGGTGATTCTTGAAATTCTTGATTCTGATTTGAAGGTGTTGTGTGGATCCTCTTGGTCCGTAATTTTTGTTGATATTTACAGTATTTATTTGGAGGTTACTTATCAAAAAAATCAAAAAAAAAAATCAAGAATGTTGAAAAAAAAGGAGAAAGCAAAAGAAGAAGAAGAATAAGGTTGGGGGAAGAATTTGGCTGGTAGGAGAATTTTGGAGGGACAAGGAATGGTAAAAGTATAAGGTTGGAAAGTGATGCGGCCCCAACATATGAAGATCCATTAAGACTACTAATTGGGCCAATCACAAGGCCCAAGTCCAAACAATTAAGGCAACTCTTCATTGGTGATGTTCAAAGATGGTGGAAATCCAAGTCAAGCCTATTTGCAAAATATGAAGAAGAACTCAAGGCTTTTTTATAATTCTTTAAGTGCTGATTTTGGTGATTAAATTAGGCCCAAATCAGCCCTATTATTTTTGGTCATCATTAATTTAAATTGTTTGGAATTAAAGAGAAAACACTAGTTGTATTTAGAAAGGATTCCTTAAATCCTTTTCTAAATAAAACTCTATTTACTTGTTTTCTAGATTAGGTTTAGGACTCTTTTTTCCATTGTATTTAGAATTATAATGCTGCCCCTATACCTATAAATAGGGTGCATCCATATCAATTTCAGGGAGGCTTTAATTCAATAAAATTCTTAAGTTTTTCTTTACACTTGTGTAAGAAACCTTATGGCTAATTGTGGACTCAATTAGTGGCTAGTCGTGGACTCGACTAGCAAATTGATTCGTGGACTCGAATCAATCTTACTTTCTTCAACCTTAGATTTAGGTTCGTGGACTCGTCCTTGAATCGAAGGAAACTAGATCCGACTCTAGTTGATTGAAGATTGCAACATCGAGGTACTTGAAGCTACATGGGATTCTTCCAAGTCTTTGAGGATTCGAGACAAAGGGTTTCTCGTGTGGTCTAAGGTATTTGATCCATCTCTATCTTTACATTGAGAGCATTCTTGGGACAATATTCCATCTTTATTTGAACCTTGGATTAGGTTCATATCAATTTGGTATCAGAGCCTAGGTTTATCTCATTATCATTAGAAATTTGGTTTCTTTGGTTCCCTAGGTTTATCTCGTTCTTATCTTACATACTACTTTTATTCGTGTCTTATTCATTAAAAACCCCAAAAAAATGTTCCTTTGCATTCTTGATTGTGTTCTTGAATCTTGATACATGTTCTCCAGTTTCTTGAAAAACAATCCCGAAAGAGTTTTCCTTTTTTTCCCGTCCAATATCAACGAGACCTCACACCTCCTAAGCACCATATTACCACAAATTCTGTCAGGAAAATAACCCCATCTCACCCTTACCTATATCCAAAGCGCATTTACGCGCAATTACGTCTCAATCACACCCTGTCCAGATTTCCGTGTTCTGTGACCAGTTTCAAAGAATGACTTATATCTCGATATCCACTGGTTAGTTTTATCTGAAATTTTGATATGTTGTAGATCTCTTCTGGGGAATTCTTTTGATATATTATACAAGTGCTAATTCCTTACGGTCATTGAGATATTCATCTTCGAAGTAAGGGCAGCGTTTCTGTTTTTCTGGGTGATTCTTGAAATTCTTGATTCTGATTTGAAGGTGTTGTGTGGATCCTCTTGGTCCGTAATTTTTGTTGATATTTACAGTATTTATTTGGAGGTTACTTATCAAAAAAATCAAAAAAAAAAATCAAGAATGTTGAAAAAAAAGGAGAAAGCAAAAGAAGAAGAAGAATAAGGTTGGGGGAAGAATTTGGCTGGTAGGAGAATTTTGGAGGGACAAGGAATGGTAAAAGTATAAGGTTGGAAAGTGATGCGGCCCAACATATGAAGATCCATTAAGACTACTAATTGGGCCAATCACAAGGCCCAAGTCCAAACAATTAAGGCAACTCTTCATTGGTGATGTTCAAAGATGGTGGAAATCCAAGTCAAGCCTATTTGCAAAATATGAAGAAGAACTCAAGGCTTTTTTATAATTCTTTAAGTGCTGATTTTGGTGATTAAATTAGGCCCAAATCAGCCCTATTATTTTTGGTCATCATTAATTTAAATTGTTTGGAATTAAAGAGAAAACACTAGTTGTATTTAGAAAGGATTCCTTAAATCCTTTTCTAAATAAAACTCTATTTACTTGTTTTCTAGATTAGGTTTAGGACTCTTTTTTCCATTGTATTTAGAATTATAATGCTGCCCTATACCTATAAATAGGGTGCATCCATATCAGTTTCAGGGAGGCTTTAATTCAATAAAATTCTTAAGTTTTTCTTTACACTTGTGTAAGAAACCTTATGGCTAATTGTGGACTCAATTAGTGGCTAGTCGTGGACTCGACTAGCAAATTGATTCGTGGACTCGAATCAATCTTACTTTCTTCAACCTTAGATTTAGGTTCGTGGACTCGTCCTTGAATCGAAGGAAACTAGATCCGACTCTAGTTGATTGAAGATTGCAACATCGAGGTACTTGAAGCTACATGGGATTCTTCCAAGTCTTTGAGGATTCGAGACAAAGGGTTTCTCGTGTGGTCTAAGGTATTTGATCCATCTCTATCTTTACATTGAGAGCATTCTTGGGACAATATTCCATCTTTATTTGAACCTTGGATTAGGTTCATATCAATTTGGTATCAGAGCCTAGGTTTATCTCATTATCATTAGAAATTTGGTTTCTTTGGTTCCCTAGGTTTATCTCGTTCTTATCTTACATACTACTTTTATTCGTGTCTTATTCATTAAAAACCCCAAAAAAATGTTCCTTTGCATTCTTGATTGTGTTCTTGAATCTTGATACATGTTCTCCAGTTTCTTGAAAAACAATCCCGAAAGAGTTTTCCTTTTTTTCCCGTCCAATATCAACGAGACCTCACACCTCCTAAGCACCATATTACCACAAATTCTGTCAGGAAAATAACCCCATCTCACCCTTACCTATATCCAAAGCGCATTTACGCGCAATTACGTCTCAATCACACCCTGTCCAGATTTCCGTGTTCTGTGACCAGTTTCAAAGAATGACTTATATCTCGAGATCCACTGGTTAGTTTTATCTGAAATTTTGATATGTTGTAGATCTCTTCTGGGGAATTCTTTTGATATATTATACAAGTGCTAATTCCTTACGGTCATTGAGATATTCATCTTCGAAGTAAGGGCAGCGTTTCTGTTTTTCTGGGTGATTCTTGAAATTCTTGATTCTGATTTGAAGGTGTTGTGTGGATCCTCTTGGTCCGTAATTTTTGTTGATATTTACAGTATTTATTTGGAGGTTACTTATCAAAAAAATCAAAAAAAAAAATCAAGAATGTTGAAAAAAAAGGAGAAAGCAAAAGAAGAAGAAGAATAAGGTTGGGGGAAAAATTTGGCTGGTAGGAGAATTTTGGAGGGACAAGGAATGGTAAAAGTATAAGGTTGGAAAGTGATGCGGCCCAACATATGAAGATCCATTAAGAGTACTAATTGGGCCAATCACAAGGCCCAAGTCCAAACAATTAAGGCAACTCTTCATTGGTGATGTTCAAAGATGGTGGAAATCCAAGTCAAGCCTATTTGCAAAATATGAAGAAGAACTCAAGGCTTTTTTATAATTCTTTAAGTGCTGATTTTGGTGATTAAATTAGGCCCAAATCAGTCCTATTATTTTTGGTCATCATTAATTTAAATTGTTTGGAATTAAAGAGAAAACACTAGTTGTATTTAGAAAGGATTCCTTAAATCCTTTTCTAAATAAAACTCTATTTACTTGTTTTCTAGATTAGGTTTAGGACTCTTTTTTCCATTGTATTTAGAATTATAATGCTGCCCCTATACCTATAAATAGGGTGCATCCATATCAGTTTCAGGGAGGCTTTAATTCAATAAAATTCTTAAGTTTTTCTTTACACTTGTGTAAGAAACCTTATGGCTAATTGTGGACTCAATTAGTGGCTAGTCGTGGACTCGACTAGCAAATTGATTCGTGGACTCGAATCAATCTTACTTTCTTCAACCTTAGATTTAGGTTCGTGGACTCGTTCTTTAATCGAAGGAAACTAGATCCGACTCTAGTTGATTGAAGATTGCAACATCGAGGTACTTG
Source organism: Ipomoea nil (assembly GCF_001879475.1). Classification (NCBI taxonomy): domain Eukaryota; kingdom Viridiplantae; phylum Streptophyta; class Magnoliopsida; order Solanales; family Convolvulaceae; genus Ipomoea; species Ipomoea nil. The sequence goes on along the minus strand of NW_017616574.1, from coordinate 3,461,428 downwards.
AAGCTACATGGGATTCTTCCAAGTCTTTGAGGATTCGAGACAAAGGGTTTCTCGTGAGGTTTAAGGTATTTTGATCCATCTCTATCTTCACATTGAGAGCATTCTTGGGACAATATTCCATCTTTATTTGAGCCTTGGACTAGGTTCATATCAATTTGGTATCAGAGCCAGGTTTATCTCATTATCATTAGAAATTTGGTTTCTTTGTTTTTCTAGGTTTATCTCGTTTTTATCTTACATACTACTTTTTTTTCGTGTCTTATTCATAAAAAACCCTAAAAAAAATTTCCTTTGCATTCTTGATTGTGTTCTTGAATCTTAATACATGTTCTTCAGTTTCTTGAAAAACAATCCCGAAAGAGTTTTCCCTTTTTCCCGTCCAATATCAACGAGACCTCACACCTCCTAAGCACCATATTACCTTATATTATGTCAAGAAAACAACCCCATCTCACTCTTACCTATATCCAAAGCACATTTACGCGCAATCACGTCGCAATCACACCCTGTCCAGATTTCCGCATTTTGTGACCAGTTTCAAAGAATGACCTATATCTCGAGATCCACCTGTTAGTTTTATCTGAAATTTGGATATGTTTTAGATCTCTTCTGGGGCGTTCTATTGATATATTATACACTTGCTAATTCCTTACGGTCATTGAGATATTGATCTTCGAAGTAAGGGCAGCGTTTCTGTTTTTCTGGGTGATTCTTGAAATTCTTGATTCTGTTTTGAAGTGCTTGTGTGGAACCACTAGGTCTGAAATATTTTATGATATTTACAGTAATTATTTGGAGGATATTTGTAACACCCCTGATTTTCAAGACATTTAAAACTTAATAATAAAGGTAACATCTCATTAAATCCCAAAGCGTAACATAAGAGTACGGGGTGCTATGCCACACCTGGGCTAGAGAACCCAGGTGCACAGGCTGTCTAACTACTATCCTCTGAAATGTAAAGGCATAACATGGCACGCAGGCCGAAAGGGAAACTATACTACTTCTACGCTCCAGTTCTAGCGCGCTCCAGTGCTCTAATCCTCTGTGCCTGAAAGCCAAATATATCTATTCAGCGAGAGATGCTGGTAACCCACTCCAACGCGTTGAAATAAAATACATATAGAGATATATATATAGATATACGAAAACCATTGTGAGCATGAAGATATATCCTACGAACTCTAGCTTTTAAAACCGGGAATGACTCGACAGATAAGGTCAGATGCAAGCAATGGTTATAACAGTCATATGCAGTTCACAATAGATAAGGCAGATAAGGCAAGGCATAAACAATAATCACCACCCATCATAAACAATCCCCAATATAAATCCCATAGTCACATCCCAAGACACACATAATCACAATCTCGCCCATATCACACACATAACGCACATTGTTGGCGCCACAGGACCGATCGCATGCCCATACATGAGGGTCAGCGCATATAGCTCTGACACAGCCCCGCAGCACCATGCCCCGTATCGCAACACGGGGAGGTCGATCGCAACCGACCGATGAACCGCAGCTCATCATAATGTTTGATCGCAACCAAACAGTGGACCGCAGCCCAAGAGAGTGTGTCATCTGACTGTAGCCAGGAATTCCCATCTGACTACAGCCAGCCTCTGAACCGCAGCTCAGGAAAATGTCATCTGATTACAGTCAGGAATTCCCATCTGACTACAACCAGCTTCTGGACCGCAGCCCAGGATATCGTCATCCGACTGCAGCCAGGAATTCCCATCTGACTGTAGCCGGCTTCTGAACCGCAGCTCAGGATAACCAATCCGATCGTAACCGAATTGGGGCAACACGCACACATAACACATAGCAAGCACATGCAACCCACATTACACATTGGGAAGGGGGATAAAGCGTATAACAACCTTATGCGTGATTCATCACGTACTAAGAATAGTCCTAAGGGGATCATACTTCTTCCTCCTAGGTCAACGGGATACCAATTCAACTAGCATGCAATATAATAGACTCATAAACCTACGAACGGTACCCGAAATATCAAACTAGACATAGGCACGACAAACGGGGTCCGTTGGGACACCTCGGGGATCGGGGAAACATCAAACGGGGAAGCCGGGGTCCCGAGGGGGGACAAATTCCAGCGGGTAGCCGGTGGGTGGTGGGCCACCCGCCGGCCACCCGCCAGTTTCTACTGTTCCGGGCAGCGGGTCGCCGGCAGGCAGCTGCCCGCCCGCCGGCCACCCGCTGCCAGGCGGTGGTTTACGGCTATGGGTAGGTGGCGGGTCCCCTACCCCCCCACCTACCCCCCACTGACTCTTTTCACACAATAACGTCCCGGGAACCTTTGTGGAACCCGAAACCATGCTTAGATACTTTACAACGCAATTACGACAACACATAGACAATTAACGGATCAAATACGAGAAACGAACGGCACATAACCTATCATGCTTTTCTAAACATAATCAACACCCAAACATGCGAATTCCCACCCGATAATCCAAGAATAAGATCATACGATACAACCTAGGGTTCTAATCACTTTTATATCAACAAGAATACGATTCATCTTCTAATTGCAAGATTCGGTAAGAGTAACACACAAACATCAAGGATGTCAATTAATCATCAAGAACATCATAATCATCAAGAACAACACATAATCATCAAAATCCCAATTAATCATCAAGAACAACATAATTATCAAGAATCTCTCAATATCAAGATTATCAAGATTGCTCATGGAATCATTATATCAATCATTAATAATAATCATCACCAATCATTAATACACAATAATATGGGGAAACCCTAAGGGGGAATCATAACTATGAAAATAGGTTGTTGAGACATAGGTTACCTCTTAGCCTTAATTAATTCCTTGGCTATGAAGGATCTTTCTTTAAGCTTTCTTGCTTTCTTGATTTCTTCTAAGGGAATTCTTGGAGCTCTCCTGGGGTGGTGGGGCGTCTAGGCGTGTCGGGTTCTAGGTGCCTCTTAAGTCCCCTATGTATATATTTAGGAGTCCTGGTTAGGAACTAATATTATAGGCTTGCTAATTCTATTCCTTTTGGGACTAAGGATTGGGTTTAGGGATAAGGGTCCATGTTAATTAAAGCGGATCCTAATCACAATCTGAATAGTAAAAGGTTTACTATCTTTATTCCTAATAGGCTTAAGCCTCTAATTTAGGCAAGGGTCCACGGTTCATGGTGGACCCTATTAATCAATTAAAGGGAAAATTAGCATAATTAATCATATTTAATTATTTTTAGCTGAATTAATTAAATAATTAATCCAGGATTAAAGGCCGTAACACGGGGTGTTACACTCTCCCCCCCTTACAGGGGCTTCGTCCCCGAAGCCCGGTGTTATAGTCAACCCTTTCACCCCTAGACATCTCGTAGTTCGGCTTCCTGGGTAGGAGTGTGGCCCTACGTTTGTCTTAGTTTGGGGTAGGCTGTACTTTTGGTGGCGTTGTGATAGAGAAGTTATGAGTGTACCTCGGTTTCCTGCGCTGGAACTGGGCGCCCCACGAGTGCCCAAGGCGGCCTCGATTGCTGCCACCCTCTGATCGAGTGCGCGTGTGGTGCGAATCAAGGATGAGAACCCTTCTTCCATGATTTGGTTTTGCCGGTTGAGCTGTGCGAGAATGCGCTCATTGACCGAGTTCTCGTTTTGATCCCTCGGGTCCCTTCCGGATCGTGGTTGCACTGTCAGGTCGGGCCCGTCATCCTCCTCCTATTCCTCATTTTCTTCCGTGCCTCCGCAATCTTGCATGGCCCGCTTGAGCTTTTTGTTGGAGATGTCCAACCGATCAACCAACTCCCTACGTTCCTCCTCGGGTTTTTGGCAAATTTCTTCGAGGGTGAGATAGTGTCCTCCCTCGGTGTAGTAGATGTCGTTGCGGCGGAGGTTTTGGGCATTGAAAACCATGCCGTTGGCGGTTTTGACCTCGGTGTGGCTTAGGTCCACCCCCTTTTTCTCCATGATCCAACTTAGGATCATCCCGTAGGGTAGGCTAAGCCGGTTGTTTGTTTTGCAGAACTCTATGTGCTTTAGCATGAGTGCCGGCAGGTTGAACTTGATTTTATGTTTAAGGAGATACGAAAGGTGCACTCCAAGCTTCCCACATCCTTGCTCTTGTTATTGGTGGACAAGAGGCTATCGGTTATAATCATAACCAATATCTTTTGCTCCGCCGATAGCCATTTCCGGTTTGGTCGGGTGGCCGAGGTGAACCCATCCTCTTTCCCGAGTAAATACCCGAGATAGTCCTTGTACCCCGTAGTTTGGGTGCTAATCCACCCTTTCGGTCATAGTCGGACACACCTGTGGTGGTCAATTTTAAGAGCTTGGCCAAGCGGCCGTCGGAAAGCACAATTTCCTTGCCGCAGACTTTGGTGGTGATTTCTACCTTGTCACCCCGTTTGGTGGCTACAAGGTGTTGATAGAACTCCTTCACCAATTCGGGGTACGTATCCCCTTTGATGGTGAGGTACGTATCTAAAAGCCCTTGATGTTTAAGCATGTCAACCAATTCCGGAGAGAATTGGTCGGGTTCGAGTGCTTTACCTCCGATTACGGTGTAATCGGCATTGTTCCACTCTGGGGTGCGGACTCCGAGAGGCTTCTTTGGCATGATGACGATCGTGTGTTGGTGGCGTTTTTCCGGCGAGCTTTTCCGGTACGGCGGCGACGGCGGTTTTCCGGTGAGCTTTTCCGGCGAGTCTCCGGCGGTGGTTTTTCGCTCGTTTTCACGGAGAGCGCCGGCGGGTGGTGGTTCCGACGTAGATTCGGCGAGGAGTGGGTGACGGCGTACCGGTGGCGGTAGCAGTCTCCACGGTGGCGTCGAGTGGTGGTGGCAGCGGGTTGGAGCTGGGCACCCACCGGGCGGAGGGAGGCGACCGGCTCCGGACAGCGTAGCGGCGTCGTGGACTGGCGGTCGTGCGTCGGCCGGCGGCGGCGTGCGGATGGGGCGGCGTCGCGGGTTGTGGTGTGTCTAAGGTGGTCGGCCGGCGAGGTTTTTTTTTTTTTTAGGGGGGGGGGGGGGGGGGGTCGTGAGAGAGAAAGAGAGGGGTTGGGTGATTTGGGGAAGAAGGAGGAGGGTTTATGATTTGGGGATTTTATGGGTTTTAGGGATTTAGAAGGGTTTATTAAGAGGGTGTTCCCTTGTGGTTTCAAGAAGCACACATGGGCTAGTGGTTAAGGGTTTGGACTTGTAAATGGGAGGTCTAGAGTTCAATTCCTAGTGGTGACACTAGGCATTGTTTGGTGGCGTGGTCTTCCTTTGTCTTTTTCCTTATTTCGTCTTTTTGTGGGGAAAGGGTTGAGTTGATGACATGACATGTGTTTTACTCTCGTAGCGGAATCGGAATTTGAACGAAAAGGAATCTTTATTCATAATACTTTCTAAGTAGCTAAGCTAAGTAGACATATTGCTCCCGAAGTAATTAAACTGAATAAGTGGTTTATACAATACAGGGGGCGGTTACAAGGGGGTGATGGTTTATCCTAGACAGAATTCGCTTTCGGGATTTTCTTCGGCGGGGTCCGTATGGTCCTCGTCTTCAGGGATTGGGTTTTCCCCTTCTAGGTCTTCTTCGTTTCCGAGGTCGGCTTGCGTTCGGCTCATGACGAATATTTTTCCGGGAGCGCCGTAGCCCCCTTGGTGACTGGTACCCCCGTGTTGGCCCGTGGTGGTGGGACGCGGTCTTTGGGGCCGAGTGCATTGGAAGGCCTTGTGTCCTTCATCCCCGCAGTTGAAGCATCGCCAGGGGTTGCCTGCGCAGTCCTTGCCTCTGTGACTTTTGTTGCATCTCGGGCAAGGAAAGTTTCTTGGGTTCGCTTCGTTGCTTCCCGGGGGCGGTCTTGGGTTAGTCGGGTTGTTTGACCTCGTGCCGATGTCGTTCCTTGTTCTTTTCACCGGTGGTGCCCCACTTCCGGTGTTCCTTCTTCGCATTTGTTCTTGAGCTCCGCGTTGAAGTAGTTGGATCCGATAGAGGTTCGCGGCACTGACGTAAGCCTCGTTGAGGGTCCGGGGCCTACTTACTACTAGCGCCTTCCGGGCTTCGAAGTTGAGGCCCGATACGAATCTTTCTACCTTGGTCACCTCGGTGGGGACAAGTTCGGGTGCGAAGCGCGCCAGTTCGAGGAATCTTTTATGGTACTCCACGACGGTGGCCGTTCCTTGCTTTAGATGGAGGAATTCTTCATACATGGATGCTTTAATGTGGGTTGGGTAGAACCGTTCACGTAATCGTGCCTTGAGGCTTTCCCAGTTGAACCCTGGTTCTTGTCGGTGAGTGGGTCCTTCGTGGATCCACCAGAGGTCGGCTTCGTGTCCGAAGTAGAACGAGGCTATTTCTACACGACGCTCTTCTGGGCATTCCACTACCCTAGAATCTTGTCAAGGGTCCGAATCCATTCCTCCAGGACTGCGGGGTCCTCTTCTCCGAAGAACGTGGGTGGTCGGTAATTCGAGACTTGTCAAGCGACGTCAGAGTTTGTATTCACCGAAGGTGGTGGGGGCCTGGTGTTGCGAAGGGCCGTGTCGCTTAACGCCTGCGCGACTTGTGTTAGTTGCTGTAGGGTTTGGGTCAAGGGGTCGCTGGTGGCAGGTTCCGGAGTCCTTGATTGTCTTCTGTTCGGCGCCATGCTATCGTCTTTCTGGTCAGTGTTTATAAGAATGTTAAGTTAGAGTTCGACGCACTTCTGGTGAAGTGATGAGTGGGGGAGGGTTTTAGAATGGGGAAGGGCAACGTGTAGGGAAGTTATGTATAGGTTTCACAATCTCACCGCGCGTCCTAAGATTCCTGAGTCCTATGTTCCTAGGTACTTAGAGTTCAAGCCTAACGTCCTAAAGTCCGGTCTTAAGAGTCTTTTCCTATGGTCAAACTTAGGCTCTGATACCAACTGTAACACCCCTGATTTTCAAGATATTTAAAACTTAATAATAAAGGTAACATCTCATTAAATCCCAAAGCGTAACATAAGAGTACGGGGTACTATGCCACACCTGGGCTAGAGAACCCAGGTGCACAGGCTGTCTAACTACTATCCTCTGAAATGTAAAGGCATAACATGGCACGCAGGCCGAAAGGGAAACTATACTACTTCTACGCTCCAGTTCTAGCGCGCTCCAGTGCTCTAATCCTCTGTGCCTGAAAGCCAAATATATCTGTTCAGCGAGAGATGCTGGTAACCCACTCCAACGCGTTGAAATACAATACATATAGAGATATATATATAGATATACGAAAACCATTGTGAGCATGAAGATATATCCTACGAACTCTAGCTTTTAAAACCGGGAATGACTCGACAGATAAGGTCAGATGCAAGCTATGGTTATAACAGTCATATGCAGTTCACAATAGATAAGGCAGATAAGGCAAGGCATAAACAATAATCACCACCCATCATAAACAATCCCCAATATAAATCCCATAGTCACATCCCAAGACACACATAATCACAATCTCGCCCATATCACACACATAACGCACATTGTTGGCGCCACAGGACCGATCGCATGCCCATACATGAGGGTCAGCGCATATAGCTCTGACACAGCCCCGCAGCACCATGCCCCGTATCGCAACACGGGGAGGTCGATCGCAACCGACCGATGAACCGCAGCTCATCATAATGTTTGATCGCAACCAAACAGTGGACCGCAGCCCAAGAGAGTGTGTCATCTGACTGTAGCCAGGAATTCCCATCTGACTACAGCCAGCCTCTGAACCGCAGCTCAAGAAAATGTCATCTGATTGCAGCCAGGAATTCCCATCTGACTACAACCAGCTTCTGGACCGCAGCCCAGGATACCGTCATCCGACTGCAGCCAGGAATTCCCATCTGACTGTAGCCGGCTTCTGAACCGCAGCTCAGGATAACCAATCCAATCGCAACCGAATTGGGGCAACACGCACACATAACACATAGCAAGCACATGCAACCCACATTACACATTGGGAAGGGGGATAAAGCGTATAACAACCTTATGCGTGATTCATCACGTACTAAGAATAGTCCTAAGGGGATCATACTTCTTCCTCCTAGGTCAACGGGATACCAATTCAACTAGCATGCAATATAATAGACTCATAAACCTACGAACGGTACCCGAAATATCAAACTAGACATAGGCACGACAAACGGGGTCCGTTGGGACACCTCGGGGATCGGGGAAACATCAAACGGGGAAGCCGGGGTCCCGAGGGGGGACAAATTCCAACGGGTAGCCGGTGGGTGGTAGGCCACCCGCCGGCCACCCGCCAGTTTCTACTGTTCCGGGCAGCGGGTCGCCGGCGGGCAGCTGCCCGCCCGCCGGCCACCCGCTGCCAGGCGGTGGTTTACGGCTATGGGTAGGTGGCGGGTCCCCTACCCCCCCACCTACCCCCCACTGACTCTTTTCACACAATAACGTCTCGGGAACCTTTGTGGGACCCGAAACCATGCTTAGATACTTTACAACGCAATTACGACAAGACATAGACAATTAACGGATCAAATACGAGAAACGAACGGCACATAACCTATCATGCTTTTCTAAACATAATCAACACCCAAACATGCGAATTCCCACCCGATAATCCAAGAATAAGATCATACGATACAACCTAGGGTTCTAATCACTTTTATATCAACAAGAATACGATTCATCTTCTAATTGCAAGATTCAGTAAGAGTAACACACAAACATCAAGGATGTCAATTAATCATCAAGAACATCAAAATCATCAAGAACAACACATAATCATCAAAATCCCAATTAATCATCAAGAACATCATAATTATCAAGAATCTCTCAATATCAAGATTATCAAGATTCCTCATGGAATCATTATATCAATCATTAATAATAATCATCACCAATCATTAATACACAATAATATGGGGAAACCCTAAGGGGGAATCATAACTTTGAAAATAGGTTTTGTTGAGACATGGGTTACCTCTTAGCCTTAATTAATTCCTTGGCTATGAAGGATCTTTCTTTAAGCTTTCTTGCTTTCTTGATTTCTTCTAAGGGAATTCTTGGAGCTCTCCTGGGGTGGTGGGGCGTCTAGGCGTGTCGGGTTCTAGGTGCCTCTTAAGTCCCCTATTTATATATTTAGGAGTCCTGGTTAGGAACTAATATTATAGGCTTGCTAATTCTATTCCTTTTGGGACAAAGGATTGGGTTTAGGGATAAGGGTCCATGTTAATTAAAGCGGATCCTAATCACAATCTGAATAGTAAAAGGTTTACTATCTTTATTCCTAATAGGCTTAAGCCTCTAATTTAGGCAAGGGTCCACGGTTCATGGTGGACCCTATTAATCAATTAAAGGGAAACTTAGCATAATTAATCATATTTAATTATTTTTAGCTGAATTAATTAAATAATTAATCCAGGATTAAAGGCCGTAACACGGGGTGTCACAATATTTATCAAAAAAATCAAAAAAAAAATCAAGAAAGTTGAAAAAAAAAAGCAATAAAGAAGAAGAATAAGGTTGGGGAAAGAATTTTGCTGGTAGGAGAATTTTGGAGGGACAAGGAAGGGGAAAAGTATAAGGTTGGAAGGAGTTATTGATAGATTCCTAATTGGTCTCTATCTTTTGATATTAGTCTTGCACATCTTTCTGCCATACTTCCTTCTTTGGTTTCCTTTTTCTTTCAAATCTTATTTAGTTTCTTTGCTCGTATTGTCCTTTTTCTTTGCTTCTTGCTCTCAATTTTATTACCTATCTCGCGATACACCCTTACTCTCAAAGGCTTGTGAAGTCTTCCAAGGTACGTTTTCTTAAACTTTGAGGTTGAATCCATATCAACTTGAGTACCGGACTAGAATTTTCCTTTTTGGAAAAAGGCTTGTGAGAGTATCTGCCACCTTGAGCGATACACGAGTGGAGTGTGTGTTTGTAAGAGTGTGTAGTGCACCCCCATAGCTATATAATCCACCTCTTACCTGCGAGCTGAGAATAGTGAGGGAGCGAGCCAACTTTTTGGTTTCACTAACATGAATACTCACATATCTTCTTGTTTTTAGATTTTGTTTATCATCTACAGATGACTGAAGAGGTTCCAAACA